>NC_088202.1:83377751-83692390 GCF_037126465.1 Ornithodoros turicata | reverse complement strand
GGACTGGAACGTCGTCTTCTTCATTTACGGAGGGCGAGGAAATATTCCGATTATAGCCGATGTACGAGCTGATGCGACGTAGGCAAGAAAGAGTCTGGTATAATCCTGAGGGGGTATAATATAATATAGTGACGTTGATGATGAGAGATGACTATGATGAGAGATGATTATGATGATGATCGAAGCGGCGATGTCGATCCTGACCATGATGGTGGGAATGCCCGAGGGCGCTCTGGGGGTCACAATGAGTCACGTATAGGCCAGTCGCCCAAAAAAGTAAAAGAAAACCAACTACATGACGTAAGTCCACTCTGGAGTGGGTCGCGGAGCCCCAGGGTCGAGGATGCACGACAAGTTGAAGGGGCGGTTGCCAAGGATGGCAAGCTGTGATTGCACTGTACGCCTCTCGTTGGAACAAATCCAATAGCGGAAGAGTATGTGCTCTACGTTGGCAGGTACACCACACTCGTTGCAAATTGGGCTATCCTCACAGCCTAGCTGGTAGCGATAGCGGAGTGATGGCCAAGTTCAGACGTAGCCTACGGATGGCCAACTTAAGAGGACGAGGAAACTTTGCAGGCAGACGGTACAGCGTTGGGTCTACACTTCGCAAAGGGGACCTACAGCCCGAACAAGAGCGAACACGTCTCGCTAGTTCCGCACTTTGGGTGTTCTTTTCAATGTTGTCAAAATGTTCGCGAAGACGATTGTTAACGCATCTCTTAGTCTGACCAGTGTAGCATGAGCCACATTTAAGGGGGATCCGATAGACTATGGTCTTTCTACAGGGAACGAAGATTTGGAAATATTTGGAGTCAAATATTTTTGCAGAGGGAGGTCGTATGAACTAAGTGGTATTAGGGAGTTTGTGATTTACAGAATAAGCAACACGGACCCCGTGAGATGAAGTCAGCTCCCCTATGAAGTCAGCTTCAGGCTACAGCTTCAGGCTACAGCTTCAGGCTACAGCTTCAGGTACTACTGCGAACTAGACTGGTCGATTTGGAGCGGCTGTTTCTGCCCCGTGGCAGAGAAAGCGTAGTTTCACTGGTCGTTTCAGATCAACTCGCTCCGCGACGGAGTACTTCTTCTTGCCCCACCGAGAAAGCTCGGATTTTGCCGAAACTCCGACGAAGCACTGATCGTAACTTCCACATATGTTCAAAGCCGAGCAACAGCAACTGTTGTGCAGACTCGCCCAGTTTGCCGGATGCGGGCGACGGCTTCCGTCTTGGCTGGAGAGTGATTTGTTTTTCGATCGTGCATTCCAATTTGGGACCTCCATGCCGGATTTGCTGCTCAGTAGCCCACTTACATGCTTGCTGCAGATCGGCCAGTCGAATTCGCCATTACTGCGGGCAGGAGAACGAGTGGGGCAGTGACCATGCGTACCCAACTTAGCTGTTCACCATGCGGAAAGTCAGTACCAGAAAGGAATTGCTGCACACTCTGTACAAGTGATGACGCCCAAGCAAATGATCTCTTGAACGAATACTTCCGAACGCAACCAAAGCGGAGACAAGGCTCCAAGGAACTGCCCAGCCACTTCACTTCACTCGAATGATGGCAGTTGGAGAAAGTTGGTATTGTCAGGCTTCTGTTGTGTTTGTCTTTTTATGCTTAATCGCATCATTCACTACAGTGCACAGCTATATCCAATGCAAGCCGTATGCCCACTAGCAGGCTGTACTTCTGAACGACATTCATCGTCGGCAGCTCGCCCGAAGAGCGGTGCTGAACTTTTCGAAGGCTGTCGAACTTCAAGGTCGGTATAAGGCCATTGTGCTAATAGCAAAATAAGTTAACGGACCTTTCCATTTTGCATTTCCCTCACTCTCAAGCAACCAGACCAGAAACTTTTGACCTCTACTTTCTCAAGCAACGTGCTGCCAGTCAATGCAGGCACACGTCTCCTCTACTCACCATCCGCCCCTCCCTTTGGAGTGAAAGCAAACTCTCCATAACCACAACGGCACACGGCACAAATATTTGCTCTGAGACCGGCACCATTACAGCCATCCGGTGAAACGTAATCAGTAGTAAGAGCCACACATGCACTTCAAAGTTGCTCTGGATCGAGGAGTGCCTTGGTTCTACATTTGCTAACACTAATTATTAGAGGAATAACGTGACCGGGAACATATGTGTGTCTGTTAATATTGTCCCTCGCTCATTAAGCACATCGATCGGTGTTGAGGGGGGAGAACTTCACTACAACGGACTTTTGTTGAAAAAGCCGAGTAATAAAATCGGGGTCATATGGAATGTGAGCCTTTGTTAGGTGAAAGAGATGGTGGCGGTACTATAATACCTCCGCAATTCGCATGATATGATTTCTGATCAACTATACGGAGATGTCTTTTGGCAGATCCATCCATCGGCTGGGACAACCGTACGTGGGCGAATGACGGCCGTTCTTTCCATTTAGGGTATTTATTTCTCTCTCTTTCTTTTTTTGTCAGGGATATCAAAATTTCCTTCGAGGTGCTTGGTACAAAATTATTTCCTACTTCATAAGGCACTACACGTTTTCTGTCCTTCCTGTGGAATGCTACGACTGGCGTTTGTGTCGTATACGACATTGATATACCCTCACATGCTGCATCATTTGGAGGATAGTATTCGAAAGTTGGATTCGTGGTTGAGAAATTAGTTGAGTGCAATAATAAAGTTTGCAAGGGAAAAAAAAGCAGCTATTTGATGTTTTCGTCAATTTTCCCCTTTGCAAACTACGTGTGGACGTTGAGTCAGGTGTCGTATATTTGGTACATCAATGTGCACAAGGGTTGCTTACAACTCGTACACTTTTGGAAACAATCATTGACGGCATTTAATATACTACGTCACGTTTCCTCAGTAAATGGAAGAGATTTTTGTGGTCTCTTCAGGTTCTGTTTGAAGAGATTCCACCGTGTTACGTGTCCTGGAGTAGCCTGTCAGGGCATTGTCGGGACTCGCGTCTACTTCTTTTTATTTTTTAATCTCTCATTGAATCTCTCTATTTTTCACCAGTCGAGAGAACGTAAGCGAGGGGCAACACGTACAGTTGCGCAAGAAAAACGCATTTCAAGCAGCATCCCCTCACAATGCCTTCCTACGCAATGTACAGCACTACGGGTAATGTCCGGACAACAACATTGTATTGAAATTATGATGGTTCCGGTCTTTGATCTCGACATGCGATACCCTCTCCTGTTGATACCTCTACCCTCTTGATACCCTCTCCTGTTGATCTGTGGATACCTCTATCCTGTTGCTCGATGTAATTTCGTAAGGATGGAATTACGTGCCTCACAGTGAGGATCAATGCAGTACACTGTTCTGAAAGGTGAGCGATGCCTTTGAGGCAGGGCGTTGTTGCTATAATGAGAGGGGGAGTAGAGCTCATCTAGCGATGCTGTAAGCGTGGTCCCGAAAAGTTGCTAGTGCGGACAAAGGAAAACAATGTGTTCGTTTTGTCGCAAGCGACAAGCTGTAAAAGTTGAACTTCGCTAAGACTGGCCGACCGTGAGTTCAACTGTCGCGCCCTGCACGAAGCTACGGTGAACCGACGTTGTTCAAACCAAGCAGAAATCAGTGGCGTAGGTGCTATCACACATGCCACTGGCGATGCAAGAGGAGGCGATGCAAAGGCATGCAAGAGGATTCCTCTCTGGAGACCCCCCTCTCAGTGCCTGTGTTATCATCCAGATTGTAGCAGGATCAAACGGTGGGGCGAAAATCCGGCAGCGCTTCCCGTACAACTTTACCTTTTATACTAGACTGGTATGCGACAAGGAGTGCAATTTTAATACTGCAACGGGCTGTTCGTTCGGAGTAGTTTTTAAACATTGTAGTTGATTTAATAATACCTACCTGTCTCACCTGCCGTGGCACTGCGACTGCAAGCCCTTGTTTAAAGGACAAGGACCCACAATCGTGTTCCCGGAACAAAGACCAGACGACATGGGAACAGTGATTTCCCCAGAAATTCACTGCTGGGGGTGCCGAGCTTTCAAATGGGGGGGGGGGGGATGCTTGGTGAAGGATCCACTTCAAGAATTTTTCTCAGACACGGAAAGAATCGTGGCACAATAGTGACATCTCTCCACAGCTTTCCCGTTTTGTTTGTACATGTTATTACGTTAGATCTCAGTGCATTAGAATACAGATTCATTATGTACGGCATTTCAACATTAAGATGCATAATCAAATCGCAAATGGTGCTTGATGGTCCACATTGAGTTTGCGCGCCCGCACGCATTTTTGCTCGTATATGCGCGCAATATATGCATTGAACAGTCACTTTCAAATGATTTTGGACAAATGCATGGCACGATGATCTGCATGCCAGCCCAAGTTTGACAGTACAGGACGTAATTCGTTGCGCCTGACTCTATACCAGAACGTGTTGGTGGCCGAGCTGGGTGGGGTCACCTGAGAAATTTCAGGGGGGGTTGCAAAAATGCAGGGGGGGGCGGTATCGGGAAATCCCTGCATGGGAAGTCGTAGACCAAATTTTAAAGTCGGAGATAACTGCATTAGCTCACCATCACTCTCATTATCTGACAGCGAAGTGGCCTGGCTAGGTTGTTAACCGCTTATTAAATCACCTACAATCTTTATAAAATATTATGCGTCCACAAGAAAGTCCAGTTGACTGTATAGCGCATCGTCTTGTGTTCATCTCTTACGTCCCGTCTTCGCGTTTTTCATGGTACGTATTTCAATTGTTCATATCCCTATGCAGCTTGAGGAGGGGGTGGAATATGTTTATTAAAACAGAAACGGAAAAGTTAGCCCGGCAAAGGGCTGATTTGCCATTCCAAGGAAAAATTCAAATAGAAAAAAATGAAAGAAAGAAAAGGAAGAAAGAATATAGATACACTATAACAACGTGACAAAGTCACATACAGCTCATGGGTACTGAGTAGGGTGTCGAACCGAACCCGAATTCGAACCGGAAATAGTACCCGAACCGTTATTTTCCGGAACCGAACACGAACAGAAGCAGAACCGGAAAAAATAATAGCGGTAACCGTTCCGCACCAAAACGATTTGGACATAAAAGAAGTCAGCACAAGAAATCAAGTGACTGTCAATCCCTTAACGAGGACACAGTGGTCTCCATATCATGAATTTCAAAAATTTTCTCATAGCAGTCAAATGAGGACATACAGTAAGTATGCTTTCAGCATCTTTTTTAACAAATTGAAGCGCAGTTGACCTTGTAAGCGCGGCGGCTAGCTCCCCATGCACGAAGTGCTGCGTCTTCTCCTCAGAGAGGAGGGGCCACGCAGACGAATGAAGCAGGATTGGAGTAGGCCAGTTGTGTAGCTTTCTAGGACGAATATGTGATTAAGCAAGCGCCGGAAATTTCCCTTTACACGTGAGTAGTAGCGATTAAACAAGTCAGAAACATGAGAAGTGGAGTAGAAGCGTACGCAGAACAGTGCCTGTATGATTGATGGTGGTTTGAAAAGTAAATGTAGTCCTGCTTACTGGTAGTGGAAATGTGTCATGACACATTGACTTTGTGTTGTGGATTAACTGGTACACTGCTGGGGGTGAGCTCGGACAGAGCAAGGCAAGTCTTATTTTCCACATACTTCAGTACGATTTCAGACGGATTCACCCTGCGAATGCATGTGCCGGCGAGTACCGTCGTCTATGTAGATTGCTGTCCATCTTATCACGCTGCATTTAAGTGTATCTTGCTGGCACTGCGCGTGTGAAAAAAGAGATTTGGGGAACAGATTTGATTTGATTTGATTTGTCAAAGCATAAAATCGAGATGTTAGTCCCGAGCCACTCGGGACTGGCTACTCCAGGGCGCGTTATTCACAAATGAATAAAGGGAAACTATACAAATCTATACACTTTGAAATGGAATAGATGAAAACATCATCACAAACCTTGGCACTAAAGGAAACTGTGTAGGAGAGTTCACGTGTGAAAATCTCTATGCACAAAAAACAAAGAGAACAGAGCAGAAACAGAAACAGAACAGAAAATAGCAGGGCTACACACCTGGTCCTGAGGCTCTGAGAAAACGGAGGAGGGCGGCAGTGACAGCAAATTGGTTAGGGTGCAGGACGGGGCCGATGACGGCGGCCGAGGCCAGATTGGGGCTTGTGTTGTGTTCGTCCCTTTGTATGTTCCAGCCTCAGAACAACTACTTTACAAATCTGCTATCTCACATTTCTACGAAGACCTCGAATTAAAAATTTAATTAACGAATTATAAGTAATTAGTCATCTAAGAGTTACATCACTCGTTGAGAGAATATCCGCCTGGCCGTTTAATGTATCAGCGAAACCGTCATCAGTACTGCTCTTATAGCTTTTTATTTAAACATCCGTAACAGGTTGAAAAACACCTTGTGTCAACAAGGATAAAAGTCCAATACATCGTCGTAAAGCAGTTTATGGAGTTTGCGTTTTCGTTTCCGCTGTCGCTCTCGCAAGTCTGAAGATTAACCATTGAAGGAAAACACACAATATTCCTGTGGGAGCGGCGAGCGATATTGCTTTGTCGATCCCAATTGACTCGTGCTAAGGGCTAAAAAAAACGTACTCGTATCATTAACGAGGTGCAAGACAACCCCATTGATTCTAGTGGCGAGGTATTGCTCTTCCATCCGATTAAATCCGTGCCAGAAAATCGATACCACGGTCCAACGTCTGTAGTAAACATTCTACGAGCGTGACCTCGACTGGAGGCAGCATGATATTAACACCATGTCACACGATTCTGAAAGGAAAGAGAGTGCTGTTCTTTCAAGTTATTTGGAGACGTGTGACCCGCAAACGTGGAGTGAAGAACTACACACGTGCCCATGAACCCGCGCCAAAATGTAAATTAGGGTTCACCAGATAGAGCAGACATTATGTGAAGCTTACCTTTAACCTCTCCATTGACGGGATGCATTCCGAGCACTATTGCGCGAATAACTTCGTCTGGATTAGGTAAACAATTTGACAAAATTCCTATAGACCTTTTTACTAGGCTGAGCGGCTGAGAAGGAGGAACCCTTGGATCCAGCTTCCTATAGCCCTCTGTTGAAACATTTGAATGTGTGTGTAAATATGTATACCCTACATTGAGTTTGCAAAGGACGTAGTAAGAAAGACGACTTTACATCGTTATAGTGAGAGGAGGAGTAGAGCTCATCTAGAGACGCTGTAAGCGTGGTCTCGAAAAGTTGCTGGTACGGACAAAGGAAAATAATGTGTTCGTTTTGTTGCAAGCGACAAGCTGTAAAAGTTGAACTTCGCTAAGACTGGCCGACCGTGAGTTCAACTGTCGCGCCCTGCACGAAGCCACGGTGAACCGACGTCGTTCATACCAAGCAGAAATCAGTGGCGTATGTGCTATCACTCATGCCACTGGCGATGCAAGAGGAGGCGATGCAAAGGCATGTAAGAGGATTCCTCTCTGGAGACCCCCCTCTCAGTGCCTGTGTTATCATCCAGATTGTAGCAGGATCAAACGGTGTAGGCGAAAATCCGGCAGGGCTTCACGTACAACTTTACCTTTTATACCAGACAGGTATGCGACAAGTAGTGCAATGTGGCAAAAAAGACGCAGGCAAAAGGCAAAAAAAAAAAAAAAAGACGACAACGAAAAAAAAAAAAAAGAAGGACACGTGAAGCGTGACAGTATTCTATAGTTTTTGACGTGTACAGCCTCGTTTTTCCATGTTGAGGAGGCAGTAAAGTTCTTTAGGCTTTTTTCCAACAAAACTTTTGGTGCCGAAAGCCCGGGAAGAAAGCTATTCTGAGTTGAGCTGCAAACCTGAAGAAAGCAGCGATGTCACTGGAGGCTGGAAACGAAGCAGCAGCATTGAATCCCATGGACAACGTTGATTGACTGAAGAGGAAAAGAGCCGTGGTACGGTCATCAGCGACGAAGATTATGAACGAGGTTGCAGCCTGCTAGCCACGGAGATCACACAAGGCGGTGAGCTGGAAGAGAAGCTTGAACTTTTGGTGCTCAAAGAAAGAACGCTGCAGAAGTTGGATGGGGACATTGAGAATCTGACTGGAGTTGATGCGCTAGAGGCAGAGCTAGAGTCCTCTCAAGCGCATGAAGAGCGAATCAGCATAACGAAGACAAGGGTAATGCGAAAGCTACGATCTGCGGAACAATCGGTCGGAACTACAGCGATGCCGCCAGCGCGAGGACTTGTCGCTAAGTGTAGGGCATGGTGCCATCGGAGTCAAGCTGCCGAAGCTAGAGATTTCTAAATGCAATGGCGAGATCCGTTCATGCCAAACGTTCTGGAATCAGTTTGATTTTACAATCAATAGAAATGTGGGTCTGTCGAACATTGACAAATTTAAGTACTTGAAGAGCTACCTCACGGGCAAGGCTGAAGTAGCCATAGAGGGCCTTCAAGTATCTGAGGAGAATTACAGCAGTGCCATAGATATTCTCAAGCAGAGATTTGGCAATAAAGACATCATTGATGACCACATGTCCAGACTGCTTCACCTGAGACCTGTCCATGACTACAGCAACGTACGGCCTTTGTTCGATGAGGTTCAGACAGTTGTACGGAGCCTCGAGGCCTTAGGAGTTTGTTCCAAGACGTATGGGGTCTTGCTGATGAGTGTACTCAAGAGAGCCGTTCCGGCAGACTTGAACATAGAGTACAACCGGAAGCGTGCTACCGATGCAAGGGTTGAAGATGAGCTACAAGCATTTATGGACTTTTTGAAGAATGAAGTCGGAAGTCGAGAGAAGGGACAGCAGCACAATAGAGGAAACGGACACGGTGACCGACCTGCACGACAGGCTGACACTCGGCAGCATCGTCCCCAATCTTCGGCCGCAGTCCTAGCAACTGCAACACACGATTTTCTTGCAGACGACGACAAGTGCGTATTTTGTCGGACGGATGCCATACATCAGAAGGCTGGAAGGCACCGATGTCAATTGAAGAAAAGAGAGACATCCTGAAAACAGAAAATCGGTGTTTTCGCTGCACGAAGCGGAATCATACTTCTAGTTTCTGCAGGAAGTCCAAGTGGATTAGATGCGGAAATTGCAGCGGCAAGCATGTTACGTCCATGTGTGACCCGAATCGGACTGCTCGCAGAGAAGTTACAGGTAGCATAACGAGCGGCGCAATGTTACAGTCTTCGCTCAAGGTAACAGCCAACGGCCTGTGTAGCCAACGAATTCTTCTACAAACGGCACAGGCATGGACAGAAGGAGAGCGAGACAGGGTACTGGTGCGAATGATGATAGACGGAGGAAGCCAGCGTACGTTCATACGTCGGGACATTTCGAAGAAGCTGCATTTGAAAGTGCTTGGAGAAGAGGACATTAGCATCTTCACATTCGGTGACGAATCAGCGAAGGACCAACAGAAGTGTCAAACAGTGGAAGTGTGGCTCAGAAGCAACATAACCGGAGGGAGGTGCGTATTGAGGCACTGGACGGCACATATGCTCCGACGGAATGCAAGCTCCACCAGGCGTCGTGTACGAACATTTTCGTCGTCAGGAGATGGCAATCGCAGACATGTCTCCAAATGGATCTGCGTGCGAGAAAGGAATGGGGGTTCTTATCGGCTGCGATCACTACTGGGATGTCGTCACGGGAAAGGTACAACGCCTAAACGACAAACTTATGGCCGTGGAAACCATATTCGGCTGGACGTTGCAGGGTCCTACGTTGACGTCGACCACAGCAGTTTGCTCGACAGCTGGAGGAGTAATGCGGATGTTCGTAACCGAGAGAATTGAAGAATTATCGAACCAGATGCGGGAGTTCTGGGAGCTCGAGCACATCGGGATTACTACCGGGATGCCTGAGTCTCGCAGCGGTGAAGACGTCATGGAGCACTTGAAGGACACCATTAACGTCGAGAACGGTCGGTACGACGTGTGCCTCCCGTGGAAGGAAAACGCTGGTCAACTGGCGGACAACAAAGGAACTGCGCTCAGTCGACTGCGAACTCTTACTGCACGGCTCATGAAAAATCCGCAACTCATGCAATAATATGATGGAGGCATCCGCGAGTACCTGAATAAAACGTTCGCAGAAGTTGTTGATGAAACGATGGAAACCAATGGACACGTTTTCTATATGCCACATCAAGCAACGCGCCTAAGGATTGTTTTTGATGCATCGTCCAAAGCAAAAGGGAAACTTTCACTGTACGATACATTGTCTGCGGGACCGAACTTGAACCGCGACTTTGCCAAGTTGCTACTGCGATTTCGAATGTATAACGTCGCACTTCTCGCCGATATAGCGAAGGCATTTCTGCAGGAGTCACTCAACAAAGATGACAGAGACGCCTTTCGTTTCATTTGGTACGAGTCGACACCTCATCCTGGCAAGGATCTCCCAAAGCTAGTGATATGGAGGATGACAATGGTTCCCTTTGGAGCGACATCAAGCCCGTTTCTGTTAGCAGCAACCATTCGACATCATCTAGGGAAGATGATGGATGAGTACGCATTAACAAGTACGAGGGGTGTTCAAGTCAAACCGGGACTTTCTGTCTCCTGAGTGTACAAATGGCTCGCGCTACTTCTTTTTCGTCATTTTCACATGCGACAGGCCTCCGCGTTCACCACGTGGTGGTCCAAAGTTTGTGCAAAACAGAAGACTCGTGCTGGACAAGATGGCCGACAACGAGGTGAGCGCGCACATCGAACAATGAATTGTCATGAAGTTTCTCGTGAATGAAGGCGTAAAGTCATCTGAAATTCACAGAAGACTTCAGGCTCAGTATGCCCACGATACACTTAGCACCAGCAAAGCGTTTGAGTGGTGCAAACGGTACCGAGACGGCCGTACATCAGTGCAGGACGATCCCGGCCGGGGCGGCTGAGAGCCCAGTCTCAGAGTTCCTGAGAACATCCAACCTTTGGAGCGCCTGATCCTCAAGGACTGACGGATAACATGTCTCAAAATGGCTCGAAAGACGGACCTTTCTGTGGGAACGTTGAAGACTATCATTCATGAACGCCTGCAGTTTCGGAAAGCCGGGCCTCCTTACCAAAGGAGTCCGCCTCCTACAGGACAATGCACACCCGCATACCGCACATCTCACGACACGCACCTTACAGGAACATGGCTGGGAGTTGCTGCCACATCGCCCTTACAGTCCAGACCTCAACCCCAGCGATTTCCGTCTTTTCGGGCCACTGAAGGCGTTCCCTAGGGGCCACCACTTCAGCCTGCGACGACGAAGTCAAGAATGCGGTCCGATCATGGCTGCTACGCGCCGGTAAGGATTTCTACGCTGCTGGCATCCAAGCCCTCGTGAAACGCTGGGACAAGTGCATTAGTGCAGCTGGAGATTACGTTGAAAAATAAAACCAATTGCTCGCCTGTAAGTTCATTTTACTTTTGTGAAAAATGAAAAGTCCCGGTTTGACTTGAACGCCCCTCGTAGAATACTGAGTGAGAGTTTCTACGTTGACGACCTGGTCTTCGGTGCTGACAGCGGAGCATTTTCTAAGTTGTCAGCACCGGAGACCAAGTCGCCAACGTTGAAACTCTCACTCAATATTCTACTTGTTAATGCGTACTTCTCCACCATCTTCCCTAGATGATGTCGAATGGCTGCTACCAACAGAAACGGGCTTGATGTCGCTCCAAAGGGAGCCCTTGTCATCCTCCATATCACTAGCTTTTGGAGATCCTTGCCAGAATGAGGTGTCGACTCGTACCAAATGAAACGAAAGGCGTCTCTGTCATCTTTGTTGAGTGACACCTGCAGAAATGCCTTCTCTATATCGGCGAGTGCGAGTCGCTATAAGTGCGACGTTATACATTCGAAATCGCAGTAGCAACTAGGCAAGGTCGCGATTCAAGTTCGGTACCGCAGACAATGTATCGTACAGTGAAAGTTTCCCTTCTGCTTTGGACGATGCATCAAAAACAATCCTTAGGCGCGTTGCTTGATGTGGCATATAGAAAACGTGTCCATTGATTTCCAACGATTCATCAACAACTTCTGCGAACGCTTTATTCAGGTACTCGAGGATGCCTCCATCATATTCTTGCATGAGTTGCGGATTTTTCATGAGCCGTGCAGTAAGAGTTCGCAGTCGACGGAGTTCCTTTGTTGTCCGCCAGTTGACGAGCGTTTTCGTTCCACGGGAGGCACTCCTCGTACCGACCGTTCTCGAAGTTAATGGTGTCCTTGAAGTGCTCCAAAACGTCTTCACCGCTGCGAGACTCAGGCATCCCGGCAGTAATTCCGATGTGCTCGAGCTCCCAGAACTCCTGCATCAGGGCCCTATTCCGAGGTGCCTCGCTCGCGCAATCGAGTCGTTTGCAAGCGACGGCACGTGGTGTGTGATGTCATCGAACGACAGCGCCGAGAATTTGGTATTCCTGTGCTTCCAGACGAGCCGCGCATGAACGATCCTGTCGTTTGACCGATGCGCACGCTTGTTCAGCGTGGAGAGCTCAGCAGAAGGGGACGTGAAAAAGAGCAACTTTCAACACGAACCACCAGAAGACGACTGCCGCTTCGTTCCGACCCTCATAAGCTAGCAATGTGTGTAATGTTTTTCTTTTTTTTTTGCTACATTCTATAGCGGTTTCCCGCTCTAGCAAATTTTTCCACGGCTGACTGTGAATACATGCAGTGAAAAGCAGTCGGAGGTGCGAAAGGCAAAGGCAAAGGAACCACTGACAACTTCCCAATCCGTTGAGAAGCTACAACATGTAGTTCCGGACCAAAGTAGTTCCGGACCAGTTCGGTAGGCGAAGCGATCGAGGCGGCGGGAACGATACATGCCACTTTTGGTATTTCGGTGTACGTCTAACGATCGCGCCCTTGGGTTATTTACCATCGTTCAGCCCGTCGACGTGTTCAACGCACGACCTACTAGATTATAACGACCATGTCACAATCAGCAACCCCTATGAGGAGCCTGTCCGCACGATCCGCCAGGGGCGCTACTCATCGGCACGCCACGATTGGACGATGAAAATTTGAATTCTGAACGCGCAGAAGCGTATGTACGACCATGTACGAGTACCGTAGCAGACGACAGCGATAGCTCCTATGAAAACGCGTAGAATGATGATGATAATCAACCTCAGAATGAAACATCTGTGGAACCTCCACCGCTTGTACAGAAATACTAAGGTATAAGCTGAAGTACAAAGTATTGTAGAAGTTGAGGAAGCAATAACGGGGACGATGGGAAGCGCCACCGCTAGCTTCCAAAAATGCGGCGCTGGGGAGGGGTACGCACGACATGGTCGTTATAATCTAGTAGGTCGTGGTTCAACGACACTGTTCCGCGCATCCCAGAAGACGACGACAAAGCGATTGCACGAGCGCGTTCGCAAATATCACTTTGTGCATTTCAGGTAAAAGCAAACATAGGCAATAAAAGACGACGAAAAATAAAAAACAAACAAGCTGTGCTTCTTTTTTTTTTTTTTTCGTATAATTTCCTCTATCTGCGAGGGATTCACCAGTATGCGCTTCACGTCCCACCTCGGAGCAGTTTCACATTGTGCTCGACTATGTAGGGGAGCACCGTAATCTCTTTACGGGTGGGCTGTCCACTGGCTACACATCCCAAGACAGAAATGGGGGTGGTGCGAGCAGTCTACACGTTTGAACGCCAGCGGTGGTGCAGTGAAACCCGTTGAGAGGTGGAGAAAGGTGCGTAAATTAGTATCAGATACCAAACACCAACAAAAGTCTGAAAATTCGCCGCAGCAGTGACGACTGCAATATCCCCATCCTCGGCCCTTGGGACACCGCGGCCCACTCCAGGGCGGCCTTACGTCATGTAGTTGGCTCTTTTGAGGCGACAGGCCTAAAGAACTCATTATGACCCCAGCAGCGCTCTCGGACATTACCACCATCACGATCACGTTCATCATCGCCATCGCCGCTCCGATCATTCCCGTCATCTCTCATCGTCATCACTCATCATTGTCACCACTCATATTAGACCCCCTAGCTATGGGGTAGCGTTCCACTCCTAGAGTGGAAAACCTCCCCCCTTCATCATTAGAATATATATATATGTTGTTGTTGTTGCAATATCCCACTGCTTGATTGAAGTTGTGTTCAATGGGAACTTTTAGACGTGGACCGACTGGAAAAGCGCCTCCAAAGCCAAGGCAGCTCGAATCTCACACCACACGCGACGGACGGGAGGAGGTCCTCCCTCCGAAGGAATCGCTCTGTGAGCTGGAGGAGCGGCTCGCCTCTGTAATAGGGCGACGACCGGGATGCTGGAGACTCGGGATACGTGCACTGCCGGCCTCGGAGTCCGCATCAACGGTCATTTATATGGCATCGCCCGAGGCCGCTTCTGCCTCACAGAGCGATGAAGGCAGGTCGACGTGTACATAGGTTCCGACCGCATTGGCCTCGATAGCAGCCACGCGAAGTAACTTGCAGCCATCTCCGTTGAATGCTCTCGGCTAATCGACAGGCCACACGACTGGGTCCGAGCAGTCGCTCGTGCACCGACACTCAGCCGATAGCGTCGTTCACAAGCGACACGTTTAGAAGGCAAGGAAACACCAAATGCTCGGTGCCGTCGTTACGTGACATCACGCGCCATCGGTTGCAAACAACTCGCTAGCTCGTACGGTGCACCTCGCGATTCAAGCACGTCGCGCCGTCGGAATATCAAAAGTTGCATGCGTCGTTCCCGCAATGTCGATCGAGAGCGAGCGATCATCGCCTACCGACAGTGTCGGTCACGCGCAATCGGTAGCTCGGAATAGGGCCCCTGGTTCGATAACTCTTCAATTCTCGCGATTACGAACACCGGCACTGCTCCTACTGCTGTCGAGCAAACTGCTGTGGTCGACGTCAAAGTAGGACCCTGCAACGTCCAGCCGAATATGGTTTCCACGGCCATAAGTTTGTCGTTTTGACGTGTATAGCCTCGTTTTTCCATGTTGAGCAGGCAGTAAAGTTCTTTGGGCTTTTTTCCAACACCCTCTTTTTCTCATTGGGCTGTGATTTTCTCGTCGGTTCCATTGGCTTTGCATGCTCATGTGCGATTCAAGTGTGTTTGTTGTGCATAAGTGCAGTTAGATCAATGTAATCAAGGCGTATATTTCGTATGCTCATCAGAGGTCATCCCGGACACCTGTATCACTGTATCGCTTTTGGGAGCAGCAACAACCAAATAATTACGCTATCGGAAAAAATCTGCACCGAGCATAATGTCCGGTGGGGTAGATACCCCGCTGGACTCACGGACAGTCGCTCGCGTCCCTCACTCTAGCTGACGGACCGTCGCTCGCATTAATGGTTATTCTATATAGTAAGACCCCGAGTTATTGTTCTGTTCACTACTAATTGATCGTCCCTTTGAGTATAAACTGTAATAGCTGACTGCTTAGGAAAATGAAGTCCAAAAGGGTTGCTTCAACTTCCTCCTGTTACATCAGAAAGTGTCGCATCATTGTTATTTGCACCATAACTGCATCGCTATGAGAACGGCTTTAATGCATATTGTTAACGTAACCAGGAAAAGTGGCCTTAAAATGGATACCATCTTTCGGTGACCAGGCACACAAGAACACAAGAAAAGCATTTTTTTCAATAGCACACAACCGCAAAGCACTACGCCATATCAAAAAGAAAAAAAAAACTTGACGAAAACTCGCTTTGCTTATATATCACGTTCAATCGAGGAGCGAGCAAGATGTTTAGTCCTGTTAATATATTCGCTCATTCTGAATGTGTTGAGGGCTCGGTCCTTGAAACTCGGACTCGGATCCTTATGGTGGAGGGGTAAATAAAATCATTAATTATGACTCAATTGTTGATAATATCCCAACTAGTCAACTAAATCGATAAATACGTAGATCAAGGAATGTTGAAGACGCTGACATAATACCTGATCTGCAGAAACCAACTTCTACGGCAGTTATCAGTTACATGAACAAGAAACAATCAGTCATGTCAAATATCAACCAGAAAAAAAAAGTGAACGGGATAAACAACGAGAATTGGCCTAGGCAAACCACAATTGAACCTTTGTATGCAATAAGGGGATAAGTCGAATTATCCCCTTTTTAGTATTTTTGTTGCAATGACATCTACATACAAGTAGGTTCGTCTCAATGAAAATTTAGGACCGTATTGCAATTTATTGACTCGCTATAGGAGCGTAAGAGACGGGAAATACAAGTGTGTCAATGGGATGGACAGTCAGATCAGGCCCCTTTTCTACACACGCATACAAATGGTGTAGTTTAAATTTTGATACGATGCGGAAATGAACTTCGACTTCCACTGAAAAACATGTCCTTCCTACCTGACGTGACCGTGTCAGCAGTGCTACTGAGCGCTGTAATTCGAAAAACGTGTGCACTATGCTAATTTCTGCTAAGTCACACACCCAGAAACGATGCTAACGGGACATGCATGTAAAGTAGGCACATGCATATATATTACACATATTGCATTTGCGTTATTCGAGGAAACTGACCTGCACTTACTTTACCAAATATTCACTTGTAGTTTTCTCGTTTTGGGATTTTTCGATTTATCCCCTTGTTGCATACAGAGGCTCAATTAGGACACAGACACGTAAGCCTCAACCACCCAGAATTCAACGAATTCAAAAAAGTCAGGGACAACTCCTGGCGCCTGCACCCCTTTTCCCTGAATTATTGGAATACGTGAAGGGGATGTTAAGGAGGAATGAAAATGTTAAAACAATTAAGTGTAAACATTGGAAAGCAATGGCACAGCTAGCCTACCATAGCACAGCTAAGGGGTGCACCCAAAGAGCTGGAGCCGCTAGACGTCGCAGTGATCGGGGAAGAAGGCGTCGCCCAGTGGCTGCTATACGTGAAATGAAATGGTCTATACCAATAATTACTTCATTTCCACGGGACTCAGGTGCATGCACGTGCGCTATGAGAAAAATGAGAGAGACGAGCCGTCACGCGCACCTACGGTTATGCATGCCGTAATAAATAACGTTCAGAAACCATACTTCTATATGTTTGGTACTAGAAACCCCACACATGAGATTGAAGACCTACGAATCGTTGGTGAGTTCCTCTCCAGCGCTGGACTAATGGACGAACTCTAATAGGACACTTGCCATCATCATCCCTTTCTCATCCCTTCTGCAACAGCAATGGGGCAGTGTACCGCCATAGCGGCGGTGAATGACAAACCACATCATCATCCCATTTATGTGTATGTGTGTGTGCTAGAAACTCTGAGAATATTTTCAAACGGCAAACAAGCCGCACGGTTGCAAAATTAGCCCGCCCAATTCAGGAATTGAGCAAACACGCCGACGCAAGGGACCTGGAGTTTGCGTGTAGAAGCGTGTAACCTTTCATAATAATATGGTCCTGTGTGTGCACTTCTAGAATCCCAGAGAATATTTTGATGCATCAAACCTACTATGATTTGTAAGGCTGTCGAAATCGGCCGCGGTGCTCCCTCGGAGCGAAATTATTGCGAAACAAGAAAGGCATTATCCTCGTCCATAGCGCATTTTGCTTCTCGAAAAACGGAATTGAATAATAAATGAATAGAGGGGGCACCTTCTTGTAGATGGAGCAGGTGTCTCCATCTCTCCACGTCTGTGCGCAGCTCATAGCCACAGTTGCTTCGTGGCACCAACACGGAATAAAAAAATTGAGGGCGGTTGCGACTCGTGTAACGCGATATTCGGCGTCAGCTGTGCATGAGGTGAAATGAGGTCGGATGAAAATGTGTAGACAAATTTATTTAAGCGTGATGAGTATTGATTTGTGGTCGCTGAAATGGTTGGCGGAGTGAGTGGTGTCCTGAACGGGGGGCTGTTCTGGAACACCAAGTCTATGCGCGAGCCATGTCTAGTCGTGGGACGTACTGCGGGATCTTGCCGCTGACGACGCTTCTCTTGAGCCTTGGCCAGCCTTGGTAGCTTGTACAGCGGGATCTTGATGCCGTTCACGCTTCGCTGCTGCCCCGGCGGCACGACCGTTTCATCGTCACGCCGACGGATGTTCCTGGCTTGCACTGCGGGATCTTGTTGATGGGCATGGGTAGCACCAGCCTTGTTTGCGCAAACCCATGACTTCTGCCGTGCAAGGCGTTTGCGCTACCTATCTGTCTCTCGGCGCTTGGCCTGCGCGACGGCAAACTTCTTCAAATGTTTTCACAGTCTTGGGGCGACCCATCGTAGTAGTGGCAGGAGCCCCGCACACTTCTAAAGAGCGTGAATGGGTTCTCGCGTTTTCGGGCTCTTATCATGTACGCTTTCAGCTATATACTAAAAATCCGGTGACACCACCTATAGCGGTTGTAAAGCGGTGCGGTTTTCTTCCTTACCCTCCATATGTCACCGACGATGACGACGCGATCTCGGGAAAGTCTGCACTATACAGCTGGCGCTGAGTACTTTGGTTTTTATCGCACTTTCTCTCGATAGCGGTTGTAAACTGGCGGGATAGAGATAGGGAGCGCAAACGCCTTGCACGGCAGAAGCCAGAGGTTCGCACAAACCAGGCTGGTGCTAGCCATGCACATCGACAAGGTCCCGTCGTGGAAGCCAGGAATAAGCGTCGGCGTGACGATGAAACGGTTCGTGCCGCTAGGGCAGCAGCGAGGTAGCAGCGAAGCGCGAACGGCGTCAAGATCGCGCAGTACGTCCCACAGCTAGACATGGCTCATGCATAAACTTGGTGTTTCAGAACAGCCCCCTCGTTCAGGACACCACTCTACTCGCCAATCATTTCAGCGACCACAAATCAATACTGATAGGCTTAAAGGAACACTTCGGAAGGATTCGAAAAAAAATTAGGTGAGCATCATACCGAACACGGACCGCTCCCTTGATACCGAATACAACACTCGCATTCATTTTGTGCGAGTAATTAATTCGTAACTGATGAAAATACGAAACCGAAAACAAATGCAAAATGCACAGCGGATCGCACAGAGGAAGATACTGTGACGTCACCCGGCATTATCGTCTGCTACGAAGCTTGCATTCTTCCATGCAGGATGACGTCGGCAGCATTGCTTTCAGCGCCCTCTTGCTTCACAGAGGCCGAATAACTTCGCCGAACTTCGCAATAATTCGTTCGAATAAAATCTGCGCACTTTGGCAACACGATATTTCTATGTCTGTTCCTGACACCGCAAGGGTTACTGCTATGTCACAATCGTTGTGGTGATTTTGTTGCGGAGTCCCACTTTAAATAAATTTGTCTACACACTTTCATCCGTCATCATTTCACTACACGCACAGCTGACGCTGAATTTCGCCTTACACGAGTCGAAACTGTACTGTAATTTTTTAAAGTTATGAATAAAAACACCCGTCTGCATCGAGCTGTCGTCATACTACTCTCTGTACTCAAACTAATGACGACTGGTATCTTATGATAAAAGTCAGCGTTGAGCATCCTCCTGTGATCAGTAGGCATATCAGTAGTTAATCTCTTTGCCTGATGAGCGCACAAATGGACGTATGATGTCAGGTCTGAAGGATGTCTGCCGCAGAAACCTGTTAAACTTAAACTGTTAAACTTGTTAACAATGAGGAAACATCCAGTTGTGTGCGGCCAATGCTGCATCCCGTATCCCCACTGTCTTTAACACCACTGCCTACATACAGGGTGTCCCAGAAAACGTGTCATTGAATTATATTAAAAAAACTACGCCACCTAGAATCATGCGGTCAACGGCATTAGGTTTTTTAGGTTCTTATTAGGTTTTTAGGTTCTTATTAGGCTTTTGCCACCTTCTCAAGTTAATGTCACGTACCCCAAGTTTAATTATGGAAATATTTGCGAACTGAACTCGGAAATTTGCCAAGTAAAGATCACTTTTTAACCCCACCAATATGAAGAGCGTGCTGAATTCACTGAAGTTCATGATAATGGACAGTGATATTCACAAGCTACCACATCGGAAAAAATAGCCGAATATCATACTTTTCGGAGCACCCGACCATAACGCGCGATGACTTTTTGAGCGCAATCGCTCTCAGTCCGACGAAAGGATGTTCCGAAGCCAGCCCACAGAGTGATAGTAGAAAAAGTAACAGTTCCTAAAATTGGGAGCGGGAAAGCATTATTACAGCGAAAGTCGGACGTGATAAGCCGTGCCTGTGTTATCACTTTCTGCGATGCCAGGGTGCGCTGGGTTTGCAACCTCCTTTCGTCGGACTGGCAAAGATTGCGCGAAAAATTTCATCGTGCGCTATTCTGTGCGACCTCCGTAGAGCATGATGTTCGGCTATTTTTTTCGATGGTATAGCTCCTGAATATCCCTGTCAATTATCATTAATTTGAGTAAATTACACACGCTCTTCACATTGGTGAGGTAAAAAAGTGACCTTTACTTGGCAGATTTCCGACTTAAGCTCGCAAAAATTTACATAATTAAACTGATGCTACACGACATTCACATCAGGAGCTGGCAAAAACCCAGCAAGAACAAATGTCATTGACCGCATGACACTGGGTGGTATAGTTATTTTATTATAATTCAATGACGGGCTTTCTGGGACACCCTGTATAGTGTGGCCCACTGACGTGATAGTGATGCAACTTTGACATTCTTCGGGAAAGAACGCACTTGACGGAGTTCAACTAGATTAATGAGGCATGCATTTCGAGGAGGCCCGCTGACGAGAGGGAACTTGTCACTGATGGATACAACCAGGAAGAAAAGCAAGCGCAAGCAACAAATTCATGCATTTCTATAGAAGAGCTCACCTTATTTTAACTCATGCACGAAGCTTTGAACTAGGAAAATTCGTATGCGTATACGAAGAAACGCGATGACGGGCAAGATTGCTTCGAAAGCTCCGTCGCTCCGTAACAAAATATTCTCTATCTCTCGTGCATTTTATATTCTTCATTTGACGTTTAGCCTGCGTTCAATCCCAGTAAACCTCACAGCGAGGCATCTGGTTGTGACGTCCACCAACGTGAAGCAGCGTGGAAAGGATCCGTTTTCAAAAGAGCTGCAACTTACCGGAGACTCAGATTCCGGAGTCAGATAGATGGAAGAGTCCCGTCGCCGGAGAGACACTTTGTTTCCATGGGAAATATGGCGAACAAATCCATCGTAACGCGTACCGAGGGGACCGCAATCGTGTCGCCTCCTTCAACGGCTTTGTCGTTAATATCGAGTACCCACTCTCCCCGAGCCCTTCTAGCAATCCGGTGAGTAAAGCCCGAAACACGCTGTCATTAACGAGTGCGCACAGGGCATCTTTCGACTTATCAAATCATATGCAAGAACACGGTCATCAATTCTTGACGCATCCTTCCCGTCGGAGTTGTCGCGACGTGCAGCCTTGTCCCGTTGATAAGTTGAGGAATAGGTATACAGTGTGTCCCACCGAAAAAGGGCTAGGGGCTAAAGCAAAAAACGGAGCGCTCTACACAAATGGAACCAACTGTACGTGCTTGACTGTTGTGTGATCTATCCAAAAATATTTTTTTTCATCGTCCTTTGACAATTAATTAGCGGTAATTAATTTTCTAGCTTTTTAATTATCGATTTTAGTTCTCAGATGTCAATGAGTAAGTTGTAGTACATGTCGAAATAGACGCAACTGAAGTTTTTCGAGGTTGGTATGGCTTGTGGTTTCGTTTTTTCCCTGGTTTAAAAATTGGTTTCAGAAGCCGCGCGCACCACAGAGCGCTCCCCATAATTTGGCGCCTGCGCGCGACGATTACAGTGCACTCTCATAGGTGTGCCGTGAAACAGGTGAAATATCTTCCCCTTGTGTGACGTGGCCCAAGGGTGATCTCCAAGCGCTAATCTCAAGGTCAATGTACGCCGGGGGGCGCTGGAATCGTCGCGCGCGGGTGTCGGATTGTGGGCAGCGATCTGCGGTCCGCCCGGCATCTGAAACCAACTTTTGAACCCGGGAAAAAAGACGAAACCAGAGGCCATAGCGACCTCGAACCACTTCAGTTGTGTCTTTTTCGACATGTACTACGACTTCCTCATTGACATCTGAGAGCTAACCGACAAAAAGTTAGAAACTTAATTACCGCTACTCAATTGACAAGGGGCGATGAAAAAAATATTTTTGGATAGACCACACAACTGCCAAGCACGTAGAGTTGGTTCCACTTGTGTAGAGCACTCCGTTTTTTCTTTAGCACCTGGCCTTTTTTCGGTGGGACACCTAGTATAGTTACGACCATTTATACCATCCCGGTAAACGAAGCGCGCAGTAGTCGACGGCTCGCCTTCTTTGTGAAAGGAAAAGTCGTCCCCGCATTTTGCATTGCACGTATAGGACACGTTCGGGTACGTTTACCGCTCCTTTGTAAAACCTGTGACATAACAGATTGACACTGGATAAAGTCCCGCCTGGAGCAGCAAAAAGATATACTTCCGCGTTGCTGTTCCCTCTGCACTGTGGTTGCAAACTGTGAACCAGCTGCTGTGTACGTGATACGCTGTAGCAATGTGGCGCGATTGGTAGTCACATTCTAAACGTACTGAGTGCCACACAACGTATGAACTAGTACTCGTCATGTTTGTTAGGATTTACTACCCCTGCTCAACATCCACTACAGTTTCACCTCATTTTCATGTAGATCATCCACACAAGTTAAGTCCTACTTTCATTTTTATTTTTTAAATTTATTTATTTAACATATATACATAGATATCCTTGCCGAGGGTTCAATAGCAAAAGCTAGTGGAGACACCCGCGGCACGGGGAAAGAAAAGGAAATTATAAAAGAGCATACAATTAGCGCAGTTACACAAGGACTCAAATACCTTACAAATTATATTATAAATTATATGCTCGAATTATATATTCACGTCACTTCTTACGCGGACAATTGGCGTCTCTTATTTCTGTCGGCAATGTATTTCAAATTTTGGGACAAAGACAAGCAGCTAAGCGCGTACACACCATACATACAGTTCCGGCGATGCAGCATAAAGTCATTACAAGTAACACTTCTGTTGCTCCGCTGGCATTGATGAAACAGAGAACAATTCAAACGCTGATTTCTAGTGGCAATTGAACAGATCAACTGTACCTCACGCTCACGTACAAGATCAGGAAAAGGCAGAACCTGTAACTGACGAAAAAGTACCCCCGAACAGGCACAGCGATTCGAGAACGTTATGAATCTTACATATCTCTTTTGCGATTTAAATAGACGTTCAATATATGTTGGGTACGTGCGACCCCAGGAAAAACACAGTAAATTAAATGTGATTGAATCGGAGAAAAGTACAATTGTCATAAAACATACATTGGGAAGCATTGTCTTGCAAGAAGCAACCCATGACAAGACTTTGATAGTTTTCTCACAACGTTGTCAATATGTGATCTTCAAGTGAAAAAAGAGTCCAGAGTCACTCCCAAATACTTACTAACTTGTACTTCTTCGATGACATTTCCACTTATTTAAATATCTATCTTGGGGCATTTTAGCGACGGCTTGCAGTATACGTCAGACTTCGTTTTGTTCATATTTTTAAACGATTGGCAGCAAACCATTGTACAAGTTTGTTAGCATTGCTCCACAGGCTCCGTTCGACATCTATGAAATTGTTAGATCTACAAAAGAAACAGGTCTCATCAGCGTACACATATGCTAATAATTTGTGCGATACTAGAGGAAGGTCATTCACATACATGAAAAATAACAGAGGTCCGAGAACGGTGCCCTGTGGAACTCCAACGCTTATCGGTAAAGAATCAGACGACATTCCATCGCTGCTGATGTACATGACATCAATCGCCGTTTAACATGTTTGAATAGTACTTAGAATTTACTGTAAAATAGTAAATAGAATTTAGACGTAGTTGGTCCTCATGATTTTTCAATTTTTGGTCAAGTTTTTCAACGCGATTAGTCGATTAGCTCCGCTCTAACTATCTAGTCATGTACCTCCTCGCCCTTGCCCTGCCATGCATTACACAAATCAAGAAAGCTTCACGTTTCCTCCATAAAAGCTTGTGCCGTACATAGTTTACTCAATTACCGTAACAGGCTTCGCTGCATGGGGTCATAGTGGCGGTGTCGATTGATGGCACATTGCAATAACGCAATAATAGTGAGTTGTAGTGCATCGTACGGCTATCGCCTTTGCGTGCGTAAGGGATAGCGTTTGTAGATCTGCGCACGCGAAAAACATAAGGACTTCGAACCACCATGAACATGCACAGAGCTGCCACGCTATCCCTTACGTACGCAAAGGCGATAGCGTGAGATGCACTGAAACTCACTGATAGCGCAAGAGTTACGCATAATAACTCGGTAGTAACGCAAGAGTTTATCATGCGCACGCGTAAGATGGCAACTTGAAGATGCACCTACCAAGTTGGTGTAAGAACTTACATCAACTGTGTACCAACCACATTCCACCATTAGACTATAGCACTGAAGTGCCCCTAAAGAGCGAAGACCGAAGCATAGCATGGAAGAAAGAAACACGGGAATAGCATAAGACTACGACTGTAATCCTGGTCATGAAATGCCGAATCTCGCAGCACATTTGCAATTAAGCACCGTAAGACGAAATATGTTAAGTATATATACATAGATCAACCGCTTGAATACTATAAATCCGATTATAGGAATTTGTTGAACAGTAGCCGCGTAAATTGCGTGGTTTTCTTGAAATAACTTGCCAATTAACAGAGTTGTAAATTTGCTTCGATTTCTCTCCCTGACAGGTGGGAAGATGAACATAAAAGCTGTGGCGGGTCAAAGCGTGGAGCTCCCCTGCAACGTGTCAGTCACTTCCAAGGGAAATTGGGCAGCGTCACTAGTGCTGTGGTACAAGGATAATGCATCTACGCCCCTGTACACACTGGACGTACGGAGTGGCGACGTCTCCAGGGCTCGTCATTTTCCTGCAGCAGCAGCGATGGGACGCGCCATTTACGATGTGTCTCGTATGCCTACTGTCCTCAGGTTAGGCCGGGTGGAACCGTCTGACGAAGGAAATTACCGATGTCGGGTGGATTACCGACAGTCCCGAACGGAACACCACATTGTTGCACTCTACGTAATTGGTAAGTTACAACCTGATGATGATGTGACATAGACAATTATCATATGCCGGTGAAGCGCTAAGTGAGAGGGGGTCTAGGCAGGAGCGATACTAGTATAAGGTTGAAGGTAGATGTACAAGATATCTATGCATGCTGATGGTGCTTATCGCTTGGCGCTCATGTACGCTTCCTTCGTTTTCAGTGCCACGCAAATAATGTGCCCTATCTTATTTTGTAAGCACACTGCCCCTAAGTTAACCCACAGATGTCATTAAGTACAGGATATAAACTTTAGGCATAAGAAACGTTTTTATGACCAACACACAAAACAGGCAGCTATTCTTAGATCCCATACTCTAAACCAGGGCTTGAAATGTGTCTCTGCAAACCAGTATGCATTGTTGTCATACGTTCCTACAACCTAGAAGCGCACAAACCTAGTTTTAAATAATTACAGTAGGAGAGATTAAAAGACTTTGGATGACTCCTCTCCTCAAAACTATGAAGAGATAGTTAAAGGGAGACTCCGGGACAACTTGAAATCCTTATAGTGACTGCGTAAATAAGTTCGGTAGATTCTCCACAAATGAGAAACAAAGTTGGTTTGACGGACGGGGACACGTTAGTTGCCGAAGGAGCTGGGAAGCTTATACCGAAACCGAAACTCCTGAATGCTCCCGCAGCTGCCTCCTGTACATGGCGTGACGTCACAGGTAGTCTCGAGCGGGCTGATATCTGTCCAACACGCTCTTAGTAACTTCTTTGTGTGACATGGATCGCGCGTCATCCGCTTTCTTAGTTTCGTTCTAGCCCTTTCGGCCCTGGAATTATTTATTTTGAGCCAATTTTTTTTTCAATTGACCTTTTCTTACTACTATGCACCCATAGGTATACTTAAATTTAAAAAATATTCAGTTCATAGTTGTTTCGTAAAATGGCTACGTGTCTAATAGGACACCAGGGCTCAATGGTTGTTGACTGCGGGGGTATATGGGAGACGAAGGCTGCGAGCCTAGTGAATGGTAGGATTGACTGAACGCGCGTTTAATGACCATAGTATTCGAATACAAGCAGCATGAACATACGAAGTCTAAACCGTCTTCACGTGATACATATTTGAGGACCATTAGTACAAAACCAAAAAGTTTCGTAGGGTTTACTTGACTGCGGCGTTTTCGTGGGGTTTACCTACAACGATTACGAGTTTTAACGACGCTTTCAATGCTGCACCTATACTCACGACAACTGGGTAATATAGGTCTTGCATAGCATTAGTCTGACTTGCTCCACCGACATAGAGTAACGTATTCTTCCCAAAAGAGACAGCAGGATGCTGTGGTTTATCCAGAATCCCAAGCATAGGGAGTCTTGCAACAAACTTGGACCGAACAGCAACCCCCTTTTTTTGTAGGGAGTGCGCAGGTAAAAAAGTTAGGGGGTGTCACGAAGCAGGGGGTCTGTAGGGGGTCTGGAGAAATCACTGGCAGGATGGACAGTGCCCTCTATATGAAACTTTTCCAAAGACCGTAGTTGAGCAGGAGGACATCTACAATATGCATGAGTTTGCAAATAATTTCCTGACATTTGTGTAAAGGTGAATAGGTCATTTCTCAGAGAAGGCTCTTTTTATCCACGTAGTATGGTCACAGTCTCGAAAGCTTGACCTCCCATGGGTAGATCGAATGGTATGACTTGCTCTACTTCGCCTCCATGAACACTGGATAATTTATTCCATGAGCAGCACGGTTTTGGTATGCACTCCGAAAAGAAATGCATCGATATGGTGCGTCACGCTGTAGAACATTGCAAGCTCTCACTTGGTGTTACAGCTGAAAAGAGATGTGATATTGGTGCACATTTCTTCTCAGTGTCACCATGGTTCACTACTCGTGCCCTCATACACTGCTGTGCTCTTTTCGCTGCCTTCGCTGCTTTATCTTTGCTCGATCGCCCCCTCGTCTCGCCCCAACGAAATCTGGCAATCAGGCATGTCCGTACCCCCTTTCCCTCATGTAGGTCCTTGGAGAAAGAGCCCCCCCTCCCCACAAAGTGAGGGTCTGAAAGTCCCCTATTTGAAAATCACGAGAAAGTACCAAACTGAAGAAGATGATCGCAAGTTATCCGACAAGTGCTGCATTAACCATCGACATACGCGCCCTATTTCTACAACCACTGAGCCCTGATGGTGTCAAAATCGCCCAAATTGTTAACACCCCGGAATAGAAAAGACAAGCGCGCACCGATCAGTTTATCAACGCAGTGATGTTTCGTAGGTCTCACTTTATACATCGAAAAAGATAAACGTCGTTACCCTCTAGAGAAAGCCGACATAAAACGACAAAGCTCATCCATTCCGCGTTCATGACCACGACCCACCTCCGCCATTTTTTAGCGCTTCGTCTTCGTCGCGCCACGCAACTAACGAAAGAAAATTGATGCCGTCGACGCGTGGGATGCTCAACATACAGTTCTATGTCGGTTCCAGTGGTTTCGGTTTTGTTTCCGAGCCGCACCCGCACTTTTTCTGACCTGTCCGATTTTGACGACGCCACGGCCGAAAGGGTTAGAGTACGCGCCACCGGTGTAGCATAAGCTACAAAAAGGCGAACGCGAAGAATGCCGGTGAGATGACGCCCAGTGTTGCTGGACTGCTCTTCCGTGGAGTGGGCGCCGAATCACTCAAAGGAAAATATTTGTTTTCAAATTTTCTGTGCCACCTGTGGATGACAAAATTGTAAAATTGAAACATTACACGGCATGGATTGATGTCGCACTGTTACTCCAACACGTTATTAGTGCGGGGTATCCCTTTAAAGGAGCGTCGAGGTGACCACCATTTTTTTCATTTTTCGGTGCAGTGTTCTCCAATGAATAAAATGAGTTCCTACGAAAGAACGATGAGCGTGGGTGACCTACAGAGCGAGCGTGAGGGCTCTGTTCCGCGCACCTTTGAAATATTATTTTCCTCGTGAAAAGAGCGCATCGCAGAACGAGGAGGACGTCGTGACTTATGCGACTCCCCTCACGTCACCAGTGATGTACAGCGGCACACCTCAAACATGCATAAGCGGAGCGTCAGGTGTGAAGAAAAGAAGAGAAACAAGGTACGGAGCCTTCACCGCGTCACGAGAGCATTGTGTCGGCCGTCCGCGGCCGCTTTCTCCGGCTGTTTTTGTAAATTCGATGGCACAGCTATAACGCACCGCAGAGCGAAAATATTTTGCATGGTGACTCCTGGTGGACAGCTTGACATACGAGGCAGGATTTCGAGCGATGTTAAATGCCACCTGATTGCTCCTTTAAACAATGCCCGTTGTTGTGAACAATGGTACAAATCACACCAGTGTCTGCATAATAGCCCGCCTGTGTTGGTACGGAGGTGCAAATTATAGTCTCCAATGGTGACGGCGAAAAGCAGCAAAACTGGTTCCTAGAAATAATGCCTCATTTAATATGACTTACTAAATTCTGAGAATTTATGACTTTTTGAAAAAAATGAGGGTGAAATTCCATAAGAGGGGCACAGCCTCCGACGCGCAGCTCACCTTTCCGTCCCTGTTTTTGTTTACTTGCTTAAAAAAAATCTTATATCCCCCCCCCCCCCAAAAAAAAAAGCTGTATCATTGCTTCCTCATAGTTTCCTCTAGCCTTCAGAGTCAGGAGTCACAAAACACGTGGTGCAGCGTTCTGGCCGTTCAATCGCCTTTCCATTCAATAAATATATATCCCCCCCCCCCCACCCGTTCAGTCGTTCCAAGAGTGTTTAAAGTGCTTGGTTCTTCGAAATATAAATCCCGAAAAGCGTTTTTCTTCTGTGTCTCAGACTGGTCTGGTGGTTGCGAGCGAAAACGTCCCTGTGTATGCCAGGCTTTCTGCATTCTGAACACGTGGACCTTAGTTGTGGAGAGACTGGTTAACGATGCTTCGGCGAACAGTACACTCTGAAAAAAAGGGAGTAACGAGGGAGTAACTTCCCACTTTTACTCAGAGTTCGAGGTAACTCGTTACAAGTAACTCGTTACTGTGACTAAGTTCTTTTTTTTTTGGTAACTTGTAACTTAACTCGGTACTTCTGCGCCATGGTAACTTTCAGAGGACCTCGTTCCTATTTTTAAGGTAACTTTGCCAAAGTAACGTAAGTTAAGTTCCAAGTTACTTTTATCTCGCTTTTCACTCACGTGCACATATTTTCTTGCTTTCTCTCCGGTTCCTTCATGGCATTTTTTGCCATAAAACGTGATATTCATTCAATGACAGTATTTTATTCAGGAAGTAAGAACCGCTGCCATTGAAATGAAGCTGAATCATTGTGCGCCCA
This sequence comes from Ornithodoros turicata, assembly GCF_037126465.1. Taxonomy (NCBI): domain Eukaryota; kingdom Metazoa; phylum Arthropoda; class Arachnida; order Ixodida; family Argasidae; genus Ornithodoros; species Ornithodoros turicata. The sequence goes on along the minus strand of NC_088202.1, from coordinate 83,663,113 downwards.
TAGGGGGTAAGATGCAAAGCGTTCGAATAGACCTCTACCAGAGAAACATCATCATGACATTGGTAGACAGACTGAAACCGAAACAAATCGGAATGAGGGCTGGGCCCACGAACGGGCACTTGCTCGCTGTCTCCCACTGAAAGAAAAGTAGGACCGAGGGTCGCGTCCCTTTAAGGGACCATGTCGTAATTCCCTCATGACCGTGGCTTTCGGGCGCGACCTTGTTCACCTCTAGCTTCGAAAATAGTTCAATTTTACCAAGTTTTGGCGCTGTCGAACACTATGACGTCATTTTTTTTACAAACAGGGAGATGTCTATTGTTGGACATAAATGAAAACCAGCTAAGCGTGTTGCACTCCTCCTCAGGCAACTCAAGGTCTAAGGCGGCAACCGCATGGAGCAACTTTTGCCAACTGAATCGGGCCAACGGAGCGCCAACTCAGCGTGAACGGAACGGTATCGAAGCTATGCAACCGCATGGAGCAGAATGTCCACGTTGAGGTTGTCATGGTGAAGCGTCGGCCTCGCGTTTACCACCGCTTGTTGCACGCGATGTGGCAATGCTTATTGTAGTAAACTGCTGTACCCATTGTTTACTAATATAAATTATATTCTAGCGGTTCTTGAAAAAATACGGTGCTAATAATATCTAGAAATCAGGTGTTTACAAAAAAAAAAAAATTGAGATACGAAGAGAATGTTGGCTTATGAGTGTTTCGAACTACTTACGAGTATGAGCGAACTACTAGCAATGCTCACTAAGGAAATATCAGACTGCATTTTTGTTACCGTTATCTCCTCACACATTTCCGATTTGCCATGTGCCACAAATAATATTTTGATGTTTCATTTAGTCACCTTCGCCTTGCACATACCTTGCCACCTCCTGCCAAACGATATATTTTAAGTTGATGTCCTTATACTGGACAAGGTTGACGTTCCAAAAAGGTGGCCTCCTTGAAGTTCACACGACGGGTCTGCGTGTCCTTCTAGGAGGCAGGGCGAAGAGGGCAAAGCCCGAAGGAAAAAAAAATAATAATAACGCGGTCACAGGCATGGTCATAGGTGACTCTGTGACGTGCTTGTGGCATTTCCTGTGAAGCGTGTTTTCATTGGCGCACACGGTTCCGTCGGGTGGTTTCACTTCCTTCCCTCAGACTAAGTCTATCTATCAGACTAGACTATCTATCCTTGGCAGAAACCGGCTCATCGGTCCGTCGTCTCTTGTTCGCTTAGTAGGTCACCGTTCCTTTCAAGTTCTGCTGCCATTCAGTTGGCAAAAGTGCTCCATGCGGTTGCCGCCTAACTCAACTGCTCACGCGCGCTGCACCTGTGTTATGCTATTTTGTGTCCGGAGTAACTTGGAAGTAACTCGTTCTTTTTTTTTAAGTAACTCAGTAACTGCGAGTTACATTTCACGCTGAAGAACTTCGTTATTAACTTAGTTACATTTTGCACACGGTAACTTAACTTGTAACGAGTTCTTTTTGACGGGTAACTTCTCAATCTATGCTTTTACTCCATTTTCACTCCCCTGTCAGTGAGATACACCCTCTTGCTCTCTCCATTTGACAGGTAACTCCCTCGCTGTAACTAGTTACTCCCCACCCATGTCCAAATTTTAATCAACAAGTTGCGAGTGACAACGCCCTGCTTCGCGTGGGGAGAATTCAACACGTGTACCACAGTCCAGCTATTCAGTTGTTGTATCGTCTTGGTTATTTAATCATTAGTTTTGCGCTAAGTTTATGAGGCCGTTTATGAGGATTTCACCCTTACGGGAGGACATCGCGCGGCATGTGACCTTCTGACAAGGCAATTTCTTTAATTATCTATTTCGGCTTTTACGCGTTGGAGGGAATTGCCCAATGAAGGCCACTGAGGGCAGCTCGAATGTTTTCTTTTATAACTAGTTCTTTGGGACTACCCAAATTCCCATCGTCCAGGCGGCAGTGCATGGCTTCGCACCCCTCCCTCTTGTGTACGACCATAACGCTTCCCTTTCCCCTTCACTGGCATCGAGTGAAGTACATTTGTACATATGCACACACACATACACAAAGCAAAAAGAAAACACGAAATAGCATGGAAGATTCCAGAGCATGTGTAGAACTTCTGGTGGCATGAATTCCTTTAATGGTGTTCGCGTGACACCTGTAACTGGTGTCATAGTTACTCCTTCAGAATGGAGTAAACATGGAACTCCATTTGGAGGGTATAAATTTTACTTCCAAAGAGAGAATTCTAAGGGACAAGCTACTTACTCCTCTAAAGGAGTTGTGACGCCACCATTTTTTTCGCAGTCCAGTTTTATACACTGGTAAGTTCGTTGGTTGAACGAGTGACACTGAGCATACTCTTGATTTGTTAGCAATGCACAAATGTGCTCATTTTGTTTTGGGTGCATTTTGACGATTGGGGCCAGCGATAAGCCGCTCCATTGTTTGAGGAAGCGTTAACTATGCATATTGTGCAAATAAATCGCGATGAATGTTGTCCCTGCGAGTTACACAAAAATTCGCCTCTCAACGACTCGTGTATAGGAAGTTTGACCGAAGTCACACGTTGGGGCTGACTTCGAGCTGTCCACAATGATACGTACGTTTTCTTTCTCCGATGACTGGCGGAGTAGGTTTGAAATAATTTACCAACAAGAATACTAACTCTGCAAGTCAGGCTGATCTGGAGACATCAGCGACTGTGTCGAGATCGGTCCAGTTAGCATACGCACTTATACATCCTGTGCTACTTGCTTTGCTCTCAAAAATTGCACAACTTGTTCTCCCGAAAAAAGCCAGTTACCATTAAAATGAGCAAAAAACGGTCAATTTCCCCAGGTACGAGCTCCTTTCTCTGAAGTGAACTACCTCAGGCTTTTTGGTCTGTGGTTGTACCGGTAGCTGAAGTCACACATGGCTTACTTCTAGAGCTGTCATCGATGCGTAAAACGTCGTCAAAGCCCAGCCAACCCCATCCTCGTTTGAGGCATGTTGTCATGTATCCGTTATATCGGCGTCGTAATCGTATCGTACCGGTATATATTAGAGGGTTTTAGGAAAACATGATAAGTCAATTGCGTGATTCCTTTGGAATGGGTGACAGAATGTTGCTGATATCTGATTGACTGACAGCGATACGGAATCGGAATGCACCAGGGTAATTCCATTTTAAATCGACCAAGGTCCGCCGATGACTTTTTTTATTTCAGTGAAAAAAAATATATATTGTAAACGACCTTCAGTGGAGACGAAAGCAGGTTCCCGGGGCTTCCTACGATCAACCAGTCCACAGATGGAGAGGGGGTAAGGTGGCGCCGTCTTCGCGACGTAATTTTTTCTCGCAACTTTGCAGCCTTACTGATGCCACTTCATTCGCTTCACAGCCCTTATAGCTAGCACACGTAAGATCTGGGCGCTCTAGTACACCTGTACGGAGTGAAAACAGTGGCACTCTAAAGGGACGCTGTAGAAAAAATGTCAAAGTCAGCAGATATGGCAAAAATTTCACGTTTTCTAGCGCTCATAGCTCCTCGACGGCAAGTCACATATCCATAAATGAAGTACGCTTTGAACGTGCAATCTTTCTTCTATCGTTTAATATATAGAAAACCATTCTAACCCGTTTCGTTGCTGTAAGAGATGTCAGTCAAGTTAGGTTAGAGCAGAAAATTGCCGATGTTTGGTATGGCATACCTCAGCCCCTGCAATACTTATTCCAATAATTTTGCGGTTACTGAAAGGCCAACGTATCCCCTAAGTTCAGCTGCAAAAATATGTTGCACTATTTTAGTAGGGTGAACGCAGCGAATTTTTCTCTGTGCCCAGGTCTCGCCGTTGCGGCCTTCACTTCGACCACACTTTCGAATGGCACGCCATCGTGCGTTTCCCATTTCACAGGGCCTTCGGTCTCTCTGATGTTGCATTGATCCCCACCGATGACACTTAGTTGTGGACACGTCCACGTCGACATTCTTATTTACGTGCAACCCTTATATATGCCGTTGAGAGACCAACTGATGGCGCCTGTCTCTTATACCACAGTGACTGAGTGTGGAGTACTGACTGACGTTATGTAGCTGAGTATAGCAACAACTTTTGAAACAGTGTTGTCAATGCTGCACAAGTTGCGAATTTTTTAATTAAATTTAAATTTGGGAAGAGCTGCGAGTGGCTGGAGGTGCCGTCTTTATTCGAGCCCCAAACTGAAGTAACACAATGCATAGGTATCATGCCTTTCTGCGATGGAAATTATCGTGATATCTATTTGTGACATATATTAATAAAAAAGAACGAACGCCGCGTTCTCATGACAAGGGTTCGCCTTGTCTGGCGTGGCGCAACCTTCCTCTTTATTGACCAAATCCTGTTTAAGTCACCAAATAATGAAGGGGCTCAGGGGATGCATATGCTACCTATGCAATATAGCCAGACGTTTTTTTGTTACCTCTTTTTGCAGCTGTAATAAAGACGGCACCTGCAGCAATGAGCCACTTGGTAGCACTTCCCAGTACATAATTTTTTTAAGCACACACCCTGTGCAGTATTAACAAAACTGCTGCAAAAGTTGTTGTTATACTCGGCTACGTATCGCGAGTCAGTATTCCGCTCTCAGTTGCTGCGGCATAATTGGGAGGCGCCATCTGTTGTTCTCGGAACGGCATATAAAAGGGTAGCACGTAAATAAGAATGCCGACGTGGACATGTCCACAACTAAGTGTCATCGGCGGGAGATCGAAGGCCCTGTGAAATGGGAAACGCGCGATGGCGTGCCACTCGAAAATGGAGTGAAGGCCGCAACGGCGAGATCTGGGCACAGAGAAAAATTCGCTGCGTTCACCCTACTAAAATAGTGCAACATATTTTTGCAGCTGGATTTAGGGGATAGGTTGGCCTTTCAGTAACCGCAAAATTATTGGAATAAGTATTGCAGGGGATGAGGTATGCCATACCAAACATCGGCAATTTTGTGCTCTCACCTAACTTTACTGACATCTCCTTTGGCAACAAAACACGTTTGAATGGTTTTCTATATATTGAACAATAGAGGAAAGATTGAACATTAAAAGCATACTTCATTTATGAATATGTGACTTGCCATCGAGGAGCAATGAGCGCTAGAAAATGTGAAATTTTCGCCATATCTGCTGACTTTGGCATTTTTTCTTCAGCGTCCCTTTAAAGTGGCACCGTTTTCACTCCGTACAGGTATATTAGAGTGCACATACTTTACATGTGATAGCTATGAAGGCTGTGATGCGAATGAAGTGGCATGAGTAAGGCTGCAAAGTCGCGAGAACAAATTACGCCGCGAAGACGGCGCGACCTTACCCCCTCTCAGTCTGTGGACTGGTTGATCGTAGGAAGCTCCGGGAACCTGCTTTTGTCTTCACTCAAGGTCATTTACAACATATATTTTTTTCAGTGAAATCAGAAAATGTCATCGGCGGACCTTGGTCGATTTAAATTGGAATTACCTACCTACGATTTCCTAAATCTCCCTATTATTCGTGACATCAGGGTCAAGGAAATCATCAGGACGACTGACTGAGCCTTATGTTAAAAAGAACCGTTTAGAGTGCGGAAGAAGAGCAAGCGTGGCGTACCAGGCTTGGTTTCATAGCGATCAGGCAGAGAAACCTGCTTGGACTCGAGGGTTTGCCGATGTATCTTGCTGTACGTGAATCTGACAACAGAGGTTCCCTCAGACGTTTCCTCAACCGCAGAGTTTCCCTCCTCAGATGACTCCCTTTCCTCAACATTGATGCATCCATGGATACTACATAATGTGGCTGAGCGCTAAAGGCCAACGTTAATTGAGAAGCATGATTTCGCACTGCCGAAGTGTATGACTTCTGAATTTAGATTTCGCCTGTGATAACACGTCACCAATTAGGGAAGCAGTTAACTCTCTATCTATCGTCCCGAGAGACAATACTCAAGCTACGAGTATGAACATATGTTTGTTGTACATGCCCAATGAAAGAGGCATGTGAATAATGGCAAAATGACCTACTGAGAATGTGTGGTATTGGTACTTCTGGTGTTAAAAACAATTTTTTGACTTCCCCGTACGGAAAGTAACTGCAATGGACAATGATGACTCAAAGGACCAAAGCGCACTGGATACTTCCATAACATTGCACTGGACGCATTGTACTAGATGCCAAAGTATCGAGTAAACCAAAGTATCGAGTATGCGTATAAGATGCTGCTGACGCGACAAGCAGTACTGCTGCTGCGGTTCCGGGTGTTCACGTCAGAAACGCGGCAGCCGCAGCCATTTCTTTTCCGAAGCGTGTGTCCTGTGCTATGCAAACTGTCGCTGCAAATTGTGCAATAAAGCCGGATACTCCCATAGCGACATTTCTTGTAGTCTAAATACGTTGTCTAGGTACCCTAGACGCGTGTCTACGTGAAATAGTTCGCACTTCAATAACGTGCAACTGTGGGAAAACTACCTCCGTTCGTGGATGGTAGTCCCACACTCGAAGCTATGATCATCAGCTTGGTGCCGACGAACACGCAGCAAGGGGAAATTATCGAGAACGAAAGGAAAGTTTAATCACTCACGCTTGAAACAGTTAAAGGCTAGTCCACATATACGGCAATGGCAGGGACGGGGAACGATAACGGCAAGGCGACGTGACGCGGTCACTCGACGCCGTTGTTCACACTGTGTCTTTTCCCGCCGTGGTTGCGTGCTTTCCCGAACACACGGATTCTTCCTTATCATATCTTCTTCCCTTCCTTCTCTCCCATGGCTAAACGCGGTACGCGCCACAGGGGTGACACAAACCCGCCATTGTTGTAACTACCCTACTGCTTTTGGCAAAACTGCCATCTTGTCCTGGTCGCAGGTCATAGAAAAGGTCATTTTGAGGTCATGTGACTTTGTTTACATGTCGTTTTGCCGTTTACCGACATATTTTCACCGTCTTAACACCAAGAGATGGCCGTATTTTGCCAGCGTAAACTATGCGGTGCTTCTTCCGCAACATGGTAGCTCATTTCACCTTAGTTTAAGTACATCGCATCGGCTCGGTAAGTCTTAACGCGCGGTCGTCATCATATCTTTGGAAGTTGTCAACAATACGAGGCTTTATGTGTAAAACTGCGCATTTTACTGCGAGATTATCAGATAAAAATAATTGCCGTGATCGAAAAACATCGAAAACGTCGTCCAGAAACAACAACCGCATTGTTTACAAACGGTTTGGCCACCGATCACGGGCGCCGCCATCTTTAAGGCCACGTGTGCCTTGAAGTTTGCTGTGACGTCCAGGACCTGTCCAGGATGCATTGCGTTCGTCCAGCACGCTTTCGTCTAAGGAGCAATACATTGGATGCCACCCCTGTGGTATCGTGTGGTGTGGCGCCGACAGTTTCCATGCGCAACGCCCATTGGTCGATGGAGATAGTGGACGAGGTCACGGCACGGCAGAAGTTGAACAGGTCTTAACTTTATTTTGCCGTGCCGTGGAGTCCACATGGCATCACAACGGCGAGGAAACGGCGCGATTTGCCGTACCGTACACAGTCGCCGTCCGCCGTTGCCGTGTGTGAACCTTAAAGGGACGATCTCGTACCGCCGGGGCGATTCCGAAACTTAGCCAAAGCTAGGTTCACGAGTTCTGTACACATACAACCGTCAAAGTTTCATTAGGAATAACCAAGTCGTTTTCGAGGAATTTGTCGAAACGTGCCGTAAGAGCAGACGACGAAAGCTGCGCTTCTCTCATGCATACGTCACGTATGACGTCGGCCTGCGGGTGCGTCGTCGTTGTCATGGTAATTGTAACTTGCAGAAGCACCTTGGGTTGAGTCATAGAGTTAATATAGGAAGACTCAAGAGAACGTACTTGGCGCACCGTCAATAGGATTCTCCTATCCCCGAGCGTGACCGCCCGGGCGCAGCCATCCGTTGGTAATGGACATTGTTAGTGGACGAATTTCAGCCCCCTAACAACGGAATAGCTGCTCCGTTTGTTGCCTACCCTGTGCAGTCACGTGGGATGACAAACGGGGGGAACGAGCCGATGGAGGAAACGGCGTCCACCGTAGGAAGCGAGGCCAGCCGTGTAATTGCGTTGAGTACGGATGAATCTTCGGGATATGTGCAGAATTGAGTAGTGCTATCGTAATCACAAGGTAAACGTTGCCATATCAAACGTGAATCATATCTTATCTGTGAGATTACCTGCGACACCGCCAACCCTTTGGTTTCCAATGACACGGAGGAAGATGTTTACCGATGACGTGACGTTGAAGTGGCGTTTGTATGCTTTGCGAGCGAAATCAATAAATTGTTACCTATCGTAACAAATGTAGGCATGTATTTCGGAAGGCAACAGAATTCCGAAGATGAGTACACCACAGTAAACCGCCATTTTCATGCTGCTCTGCGAACCAACAGGAACCGGAAATCGCCAAAATGAAACCACCCGCCATTATATGCTCTGGTCTGTCGAGTTTCGTGATAATAAAGTGACGAAGGAACGGCAGCACACAAGCTAGTGATGTAATGAGAAAATATTCGCTGCTTATTTGTTTAACGAATACGTATGAGATACGCATATAGTACGCCGAATTTAGATAGCAAGTGATGGATTTGGGAAATCGAGCAAGTCAAGTTTAGCGGAATGAAACAGACAACGGAAGGCAACACCTTCCATGACCAACGGATGGCAGCTCCCGCGTGGTCACGCTTTTTTGAGCGAGTCCGACCCCCCTGGGTTGAGTAATCCCCTTTGCTCTCGAAATGAGGACACTCAGGCATATACCTCCGCCAGCGGAGAATGTAGTCCGGCATTGACTGTGGGGTCTCCCATAATGTGGCGCACAATCGGATACGTGGAAGCAAAGTCACGTGTTTTCTTTCCGCGAGTATTTAATGCGGTTTTTAAATAAACACGTACTCCTTCTCCATGTACGTCGTCAGCGACACTTCATTTAGAAGCATGATCAGTGTACAACGGGGAGTGTAATGGAAGCGCGCGTAATACATTTTTGGTCGGAGCTGTAATGCGACCGCGCGCTCCGGTTGCCAGCGACTTCAGATTTGTGATTGTGGATGGGGTTGTTCTGCGACTTTTAACTTGTCTCTGAGGATTAACATAGTTGTTCTAAACCATCATGCTCGCCACTACTTAGAATGCGCGTTTTTCACCTGAGATCTGAAAGAAAATGTACGAGAGTTCCCGCGGTGCCCAGTAACTTCTGAAAGTCGTCTGCTCACGCCGATGCACTAGCGCGCGCAAAAGCAGACGATTTCTGTATCCTATCACGGACTTACCCGCAGGGCGACGTGGCCGTTCCTATTGTTGCCAACACAGATCGCGGCATACTCTGCAATCTTTATCAATTTAATTCGGTTATCTAATAACTGTGGCGTCTTTTGTCGGGTAAATTAGCAGTATTCCATTTTCAACAAAGGACAATCGAATGGTACACTTTATGAAAGGGGCAGGGGGTAGGGGACCGTCCCTTTAAGCCGGAGCAACTCAAACCTGCCGGAACCGCTCCGTCCGCACCAGCAAGAGTCCAGGTGGCAAACAAGTCCGCACCAGGTGGTAAGAAAAAGGACACCGATCATCCTGCTTCCGGGTATTTAAAGGTCTGGCCACGCCACCAGCTTCTCCCGCGTGACTCGTTAAGGTCTTATCGGCACATGCCGTAAAATCTGCCGACCTGGGAAGTGCTGCCCCCTCTCCCCAACGATCACTACATAGAGATATGTAATGAGACCATTTTTATGAGTGGTTATGTTATTCTTCGACTTAGCGGCAGACGAGCTCGTACTCTCGCATATAATAATTAATCAGGCCAAGACTTCGTGCTGTGGCCGACCTTTGTGGCTGTGGACAGCAGTACGTTCACCACTAGAGCAACGCGGAGACAAGCAAAGACAACCACTATTTCTCGGAGAGAGCCTTCAATGTCCCAAATTAATTCGCATGCAAAAGGTATATCAGTCGTGTTAATTAAATGGATGGCTAAATTCATGTCCTAAATTCATCGGCACCGTTCTTATAAATTGTTGGCAGTTGACTCCGATAAGCGAAGCTTTCCGACAGGGAGAAGACTCCTACATCCGCAATTCGCAGCAATGATTATTCTGCCATTTGACCTTTACAGCGCCGTTAACTGCTCCGTGCTAAAGCGCCCAAACGCCATCCGCATAATGCAGCCACTTGCTCCATACATATAGAGAACGACACCCAAGGACCGCCAGAAAAGAACATTCCTGACTTCGCTTTAGTGCGGCAACAGTCGAGTAAGAACAAGAAAACGAGCGGGTTAACCCAATTGTAGTGAGGAGGAGCCGTTGAACTCTTTCTCTTTTGCTTTCGTACGCGCGATTCACAGTATCACAGATCTTTCGTCTCCTTGCTTCTTCCGCAACCCCACTTTCGCTTGAGCACTCGCGATAGGAGTACCAATGAGGCTATGTGTTCCTGAACATCTACAATGTTCTTTGTCTTGGCGTCGCCACTTCCTTTAGCGCAAAACGTTTTGTGCAAACAACTCCTCCTTTTCTCCTCCTCAACACACTATACCGTCTTTGCTGTTCTCGCTTGCAGTTCGATGGTAATGCTTACTGGGATTTTGCTTTCGCTATTTCCGGCTGCTCTTTATTTTTCTGTCTCCTCCTTTTCCGTCACACTTCGTAAAGGGTTATTCGACGTGGTATGCCATTAATATTAGCGATCGCTTTAATCCGCCCGTGTTAATACGAACAACAACAATTAAATTATAAATGATGATGCCATGGGGTGTTCCCCCGCCTACAGCAGTGTGCCCTACCCCAGTGCATGTTCTGTAACATGATTTGATGAGTTAACGTGACACGTCCGCGGATGTTAAAGGTTACGGCTTAGAGCTAAGCAGGCCTGTGGCAGTTAGAAAATCCATAAACGAACGAAGAGCCCAGCGCTGGTAATTGTTCCATGTCCAAGAACATTGGATATACTGTATCTGATGTCGATGGTTTGTAGTTGACGCAAAAGTGTGCATTGTTCCTTCGTGTAGTGTGGCAGGTCATTGGTGATGTGCTCAATGGTGGCTACAGCGGATGCCACATACAGACACACACACACACACACACGCACACACACACACATTGGATGATGATGAGGTGGACGATTCACTGGCGCTGCTGCAGCGCAGGCCGTGTGGAACAGTGTGTTGCTGCAACCCAACTTGTAGCGAAATAAAGGGGTGAAGGCGACGTTCAGCCACAATCGACGCACGGGGCACGTGAAGTACCGGGGAAATCTGCTTGGCATACTGAAGGACAGTGTGGGGTAATGGCCACTGTGTGATGTCCAATTTAAAAGAATCAGTTAAATAGCTATCTGATGTACAATATTTGTATGAGCTGGGGCATTGTGTCAAGTTGCTTGCAACCTCCTTGACGCTATAGAGAACGTTTTATTTAGGGTTATAGGGACCGACCTGTATCAGATTGGTGTTACGTCTTACCTCTTACTTACGTTCCTTCTACAAAGCATCCAATTACCGTTATATGCTATTTGTCCTAAACGATTGCTTTAGTGGTTGCTTGATTTAATTATTCCCCGTTCCCAAACAGCACGCCAATATGGGTCCAGTATTGGACCCATATGTGCTGCCAGGATTACCAATATTGGTCCAATATGGGACCAATATGGGAGTGCAACCAGGCTTCATATTGGACCGATATGGGTTGCCTATATTGACAAGCCTATTTTGCCCATATTACGCCAATATTTCCGTGATAACGCCAATGGGGAGTTCGCGTAATGATAAAGCATTATCCGGTATAATATCCACCACTGATATTCTCTCTTCCTTTTCCTTTTTCATTTCTGCAGATCTTCTTATTGATCCACGTTGCATAGCGTTACAAAAACAACACTGCATCGCCCTGAAAACTAAAACCAGGTGCAACGCCCGTCTTGCTGAAGGACCCAGGCAGTCGTATTGCCAACTGTATAGGATGGGACAAGCGAAAGCTTGCCCACATCACATTTCAAAAATAGTACTGCCCTCGCCCTAAAAACGAAGAGCAAGGTCAACGAGTGTATTGCCAACTGTAGGCCCACAGAACTGCCAATGCCAAACGTGTATTGTCATCAAGCAAGAGAACTACCTCTGTCAAACTAGTCAGACATCCCTCAGAGGCCTTCGTTTGGATCGCAATAGTGTACGAACTAGTGATGTGTCGTTCGTGGACGAACCCTTCAAACTGAACTAGTCATTCGGGTGAACTGAACGAACTAGTTCAACAACAAGCAAAACATTAGTTCCGCAGTTCAGTTCATTGGGCCTCGACACCCACAACGCATACGCTTTGATACGCGTCCGAGTCTGACATCTGCGCCATCTATGGAACGTTGTGTAAAGCTAACAAAGCGCATGCGCGCAAGAAGAGTGGTGGGAGACCACCACAGCGCATACGCTGTGGCCTTGAGTGGCTGTGACGCTGCGCTCAAGTGGACTGTGTGAAGGTATGAAGGAACTGAACTGGATGAACTAAAGAACTAAACTCCGCCGCGGGTCATTTTGAAGTACTCGCAGAGCCTGCCGTCGCCTGTCAGAGCTGCTGCTCGTCCACAGCGCATGTGCTTAAGGAAAACCGCGGGCGGCGCGGCGAGGCAGAGCCTGAAGTGGACTGTGTGAAGGTGTGAAGGAAGAGAACTGGATGAACTAAAGAACTAAACGATGCCGCGGGTCGTTTTGAAGCACTGGCAGGGCCTGCCGTTGTCTGCCAGAGAAGGTGCTAGTCCACAGCGCATGCGCTTAAGGAAAAGCACGGGTGGCGCGGGGAGGGAGAGCTTCGAGTGGACTGTGTGAAGGAACTGAACTGGATGAACTAAAGAACTAAACGATGCCGCGGGTCGTTTTGAAGTACTCGCAGGGCCTGTCAGAACTGTTGCTCGTCCACAGCGCATGCGCTTAAAGGTCAGATATGCCGATTTTGAAGTGCCGCAGAACTGAGCGATACTCGCGCTGTGTGTTCATTACCGGACACTGAATATGTGTGTGAAATATCTTGCTCCAACTGTTCGTAGTTTTTTAGAAAACAGTTTTTTTAGTTCCCACGCCCGGCCGTCAGACCGTCGGCAAACCCTGCGCACGGGCGCACCGACGTCACTGCTCTCGGTTTATCTGTCTTCGGCTTGGCATGGACTCTTGGCTTGGCTGCTTGGCTTCTTTCGTTTCCTCCTCTGTGCATCGTACATAAGTGAACAGCTGTTATGTTGTTGCTAAGCCGGAAACAAAGCATGTGAATGTTTCTTTTTTTGGTACAGCGTCGTTTGGAAAGTGCACTTCCTTGTTCTGACCTTGCCTTTTATGGGCTGGAGCGATATGATTCGTGAATATGCCACGGCGAAGTTGTCGAAGATGCGACAGTGCTACGCTGTTAGAACAATTCATCGGAGCATTCAAGTGTTACCTATTATAAGCTGCCAAAAGACCAAGCAGTGCGAAGCCCTTGACTGACAGTGGTGCCTGCTAATTTCCACTGCAAGGATTTCGTCCACGAATGTTATCATAGGTTACGCGCGACTCCAGAGGCAATTTGGAATCTCGCCACGAAATCGTCTGATGAAAATCTGAGGTGCCCGACGCATAACATTTTGAACGTGCTACGGAGGATCAAGGCAAAAAACGAGAGCAAAAAATGGTAAGTCGAGGTTCAGATATAAAAAATAGCAAGCTTAATGAATCGATTGTGCAGCTGTCCTACTGCGCTTACTCTGATATAACCACGATTAACAACACAATAGTACTATTGATAATCTAACTTCTGAATTATCACAGGTGCACGCTGAAGGCGGAAATGAAGCATGATCTGGCTTGCATCTGGTCATGAAGAAATTGCTGACACGTTAGTTGCAGTCCACCTCCACCAACAGGTATGACAATGTGATGTTATAATTTGAGTATTCATCTATGTTCAACTTTTCATGTGCACTCGCATGCAGACATCTTGACACCACTTTTAAATCTGCCCTCAAAGTTACAACCTGTGCTTTCAGGGTGGAAAACAAAGGTCGCCATTCCTATTAGCTGCTATCTCCCAGTTCAAGCACTTTTGTGTCTGGACACTGGTTCCTGTGGATGGAGTGTTACAAGCTTCACTGTCTGATATAGAAGGTATGTTGCATTAGTTCAGTTAATTTGTCTTTTGCACATTTTTGTTACTGTTAGCTGGATTACTGTTGGACATACAATCCTTTGACACACCGAAGCTGATGTCGCCTCTGATAACGTTTTAGAATTTTCAGTGTCATCAACGTTCATTGAGGAAGGTGCCTTTACTATCTGTGAATCTTCAACTGAAGAATAGCCCAGAATTCATGTTAACATTGTCTACTCTTATTAATTCACTATCTGTTTTCTGAGAGCTAAGAAAAATTGAAACTATTTATTTGGGTGTCACAACTTCACACTGGATGTGGTACTGGCTTGACATGTAAGCTAAAATATCTGGATTCTACAATAATTGTGTTCAACTTGGTGCATTACCGTGGGCATTGCCACGTTCACTACATTTTTAGTGGGTCCGGTGCACAAATACTGTGTGCATACTGCATACGTACATACTGTTCGATAGGCAAAAATACCTGAGCAGTGCTGTGTAGTCTTTTTACCCAAAGTCGATACTCTTACTGCAAAGTCACAGTACGTAGAACAGCAATGTGCAGGTATGCTGCGATACAGATTCACAACAGAAAGAAGACTGTTGAGAGCATCTAAATTTTAATGAGACGAGACTTTCGTGCACAAGGCTGCTCTTGTTAATGTCTAGCATGAAGTTACAAAATCCCAGAATATATAAAACATGTTGTAATGTAGAGAGCGAGGGGTGGTACAGAGATAAAGATAAACCCTCATCACCTCATGAGGATACAATGGTTGACGAATGGTTCTCAAGCACATCGAAACTTCCAACAAATAATTCATGAAAAAGCCAGTCAGTGCTAGCACCAGGAATTGGTTGTGGACTGTCCTGCTACCTGTCAGAGATGTTCAGTGGCGTAGCCACGGGGGGGCTAGGGGGGGCTCGAGCCCCCCTACCTGCCACTGACCGACCCACACAAATCGTGCAAATCCGAGAACATAATAAAAGGGGGGGGGGGGGGTACCAGTGTGACTATCGCGAAAGTTCTTGCAGTTCATGGCGTCGCCACTGGAGATGTTACATTTCAGGCGCTCATTGACTTTTGGTGAATTACTTGTTGACTTTGTCCCAAGGTGGAGCTCGCTACAGCTCAATTGCTATCTGTTAATGTTGTGGCGTTTGTTGCGTTTTTCTCTTTGTGTGTTCCAGACTCAGAACGGTTAATTTGGATCAGGTCAGGTACGTTTCATTTAGACATGGCAAACATAAAGTGGTGTTTCTCAACACAGCTTAGCAGTGGTCTTCATGCATTACTGCTACGGCCATTAAGCGTGAATAGAAACCTGCACATTATCCATGATGTAAAACCCCAAGACTAGGGAACACGAAGGGACAGACACAAACATGTCCCTTTGTGTTCCCTAGTCTCGGGGTTTTACATATGCATCATCTTCACCAGCTCGCTTGCTTGCAGCCATTTTTTCTGCACATTATGTTCACTCTACTTTTATCATGTGCTATATAATCTTGTTCAAGTTCTGTCAAACAACCTGTAATGCTATAAAAAAATTCAGTATGTAAACTGTCATGTTATGGCAAGTGTTTATGTATTGTACATTTAACTACTAATTTTATTGGTTAGCTTTCGCTGGCATATCATGTCAAGCCATGTTATATTAATTTGGAACATGTTCTTCTTAGTAGCCAGAGCAGCTGATACACAGAGAGAACATAGCCCGTGTGTGTTTGTCTTTTCCACCGCAGCCCTTGGGTTTCCTCCCTGATGGCTACACATGTCACGGATAGGTTTGAGAACCGGTAGTTCCCGCCAAGTGTGAATTGCTTTTCAGGGGATCATCACGCTGGCAGATGAAACATATCCCTTACAAAAACAGTTTTCACCTTTTAGTGGTCCTCTTATGTACTTCTTTTATACCATGTCACCTTTCTATGGTTTGCTCCTTCCTTTGTACCCGGTATACAGACAGTCTACCTACCTCTTGTGCTTTTCCTTTAGCTTTCACCGCTGTGGTCGTTTTAACGACTTGGTATGCAGACTGTTGGTAGACCATTAATGTACCACTACAACAGCGCTTTCATGCTGTTCATTGCGGATGGCAATAATTTGGAATGTGGTTACTGATTACATTACACTTTAGTGACATTAATTTGACCTTGACCGCAAGCTCACCTGCAGTAAGTTTGTACAAGCGACACGTCAGAAAAATAAATAAAATCTCATATTCACTAAGAAAAAAGTACTAAATTTCTGATTAACAGTTGTATCGCAAATAATTCTACAATTAAGGGACTGCAGATGTTTATGCAATGGGGCAGCATCAGTGAAATCCACAGAAATTCAAGCATCACAGTAAGTGGAACAATTCCTAATACCAATATGTTAAGAGTCACGGTTACGTAATGCCATGAAACAAACAGGAGATTGACACAGCAACAGCACACTGTAAAAAACTAGTCGTGAAAAATACGGGCATATCGCCGCGGGCGCGATCCCGTGTTTTCAAATCACGCGCGTTTCCTGTTATTTCGCGGGGGAGGAGGTGTCTGGGCATGCGCACTGGATCTGCATGGCCTCCAGCAACCGGCACATGTGTGAGGAACGCAAGCGTGCCCCGACTGTCAAAATCGTCAAAGCCAAAGCTGTGCCTCACTCGTGGGCTTTCGCAATAAGATTTTGAAGGTATGTGAACTCTTATTATGTCCTTTATGCTGTCAGCTTTTTGGAATAAAAGGAAATATGCGCCGCCGTTGTGTGTTACCAAATACGTAGTGAATGGCGCCTTCTTCAACGGAATGTTGTCGCCTTCCGCTGTGTTCTCACTTGTCACACTGTCCATGTCGTAGCCATGCATGTTCTTAAAACTTTCTTCTCAAACCACTAAAATGAGCAGTGTGTAACATTCTGGAACTAGTGGATGGGTGTGCGTTCATTCTCGTGGACATTTGAAATAGGCCGGGGTTCACCAACGCCGGTTAACGAGATTGAACGCTCAACCGAGATTGAGTACCCTTACACCTTTTTATTAATAATGTTAATTCGGGACGCAAGATTTATTTTAAATGCTTGTCAGTGCTGTCGAAAGAGAGTTGAATCGCACTTCCAAGTCGAGGGACCCTTGATCTAGTTTAACCGACGTTGATCGAATGAGGCCATTGTGTACAGCCGTCGTTCATATAGTTTTAAGTGTTTGCACTATTTATGAGGCAAATGTCACCGCTCTATACAGAATGCATGAAACAAACATGTGGATTAAACAGTAGCAGAAATATTGGTAAAAGAGTTGCCGAGACGTATTTTTCCTTGTTCCGTATACGCTTGAGTATATCTTCGTTGTTAGCACCAAAAGCGTTCGACGACATCGCCTGATATGAACGGGTATCAAGTTACAGCACCGCACTGATGGCACACCAGCAAGCAGAGCCCGCTTTGAATGGGAAGAATAACGTTTGCGCGTCTCTGAGTTTAACGAAAATCTGGCGAAGGGCACGATATAATGTGACGCGTTTCGTTAGCTGAGCGGTGTTTGCATGAAGTGATAGTGTTGCAGCACAATACTTTTTTTTGCTACACAGCTTTTACTCTGACGCAGACAAAACCTGTTCCTTTTCAGGCATATTCCTCTATACGCCCTTTTTTAATACTTTCGTGGACTTATCTCTTTCTCTATTTTATTACCAAACAGGGTCTGGGCGTATACAGACAAGAAGCAAGCAGCAAACGAGTATGTTCTCTTCTGTGAATGCAAGCTATCTCAAGTATACCTTTATGACTATCAAAGGCACTTCCAAATACATTCATCTATGCATAACGTATCTGTGTCATGTACCCAAGGAGACTGGAATGGAAGCCGCAAACAAGAAAGTTGCTGCAGCCCATATAAGGCTCCAGTGATGAACATGGCTGCCCAGGAAAACATATCTTTGTGTTGAAGCCGGTCTGTGCATATTTTAATGAAGACTATGAGGTCTGCACCTCGTTCCACACTGTAAGTTCTCATGCACCGTCTTGATTCTGAGAGTTCTGTGATAATATGATCATTGACACATTTCTTGGTGACACACATGAAAACGAAAATGTCAAAGATCAAAGTAATATGATTGATGTCTGAAGGTTGTGTCAGGGCGGGGTGAATGAACTTTAATTCAGACACGCAGTTCTAAAGGCAGCAACTAGGCAATCACAGGCGATTTTCTCCATTGTCTCTGTTTCCGGTCAATCATTGATACGGCAAAGTGCAGAGAAAAATTTTGCAAGCAGTAACGAGCGCACAATGCTTTATGGTTATTTTTTTATTATATATTTTGTTTGTGTTTAATCTTGCATATTTTCTTGTGTCTGATGATTATTATATGAGAGTTCAACTGTTTGCATTACTGAGTGAGGTATCCAATCTTTCTTTAGCACAAAGCTGGCCAGACAGCTGTGGAGTGAGGGCCCCCAACACCATGCCTCTGCTATTGGTATGAGTGCTTCCATTTCTTGGAAGTTTTTTTTTTATTGCTATTGGCACCTTGCAGTGGTCATTTCTTCTTCTTTGTGTAAAACATATTTCTGTTTTGTGCAACTGAAAGAAAGTATGCTGTCACAAAACAAGAATCTGTGCTGCAGCTGCAACATGGGCTCTCAAAGCATTTGCAGTCACTGCAATAGATTTATGTACATCTATCTCTCTTATAGGGTCATCACTACTACACTTCTCAGGCATTGTTCTTCCCTTGGACAATGACAAAACGCTAACTGCAAGGAGCGTGGAGAAAGGATTGGCGCTTCAGCTCGGAGTGTATTTCAACTACGATGTGCAGTGCCTGCCAGCAACGTTTCTTATGTTACAATCCATGCAATGGTATGCGTTCTCATGTATTACACTCATCGTATCATAAATCGTTATCACGTAGTCGACAACTACTCTGCTGTATTCGTCCTTGTATTGTTCATTCTTACCGTGGGGTGAGAATAAGTTTCACAGTCATGTGTTTCAAATGTTTCTTTTTTTTTTTTTTTTTTGTCTTTCTATTCCTTGGTTTCACAGATACCGAAAAACCTGCTGCTGCTCTAGGCAACGTGGTGTTATTGGCAAACTTGGTTGTGATACATTGACTTGTGGACAGCTAGGTTTGCAAATTTTATTGTGCCAGTTCCTGGTGGCAGAAGAAAATTAGTGGCCTTCTCTAATTCATGAACAGATGGCCGACCTGCACATGAAGCTTTGAAGGCAGTTCAGCACCTGAGATGCTATAGCATGAAAAATTATGATTGTTGAAAAATGCCCTCCTTTTTATTTCACAGCTATTTTGGACACATCAGCACTGAAAGAGGAACAAAGCACCCCAATGGTAATCAAGCTTAAGTAGCATACCTGTTTGCGTTCTGTCACTCATCTGCGAACTGGGGTAAAATTGAAAGGTAGGTATCCCATTAGCCCTTTCTTAGTCTGCAATTTGGTGCTGATTATTTCTGTTTGGTCCACATTTCCCAAAATGTCATACTTTTGACCGTTAACCATTGTGCTTTTGAGGCCCTATTTGTGAGTCTTGGTATTGTTCCTTGCATCTTCTGCATGTGTTTGTTAGGATAAGCTGAATACTACAGGGCACAACACAAATACTTCTGTGCTTTCACGTACTTTGTCCACGTATGTGCATTGTGCTTTTTAAAGTGCGCAGATTCAAACTGTGTGTTGAGCACTTCAGTTAATACATAAATATGTCTTGTCTTTTCGTATGCCTTACACTCAATGTTCTTAATTTCATGTTTTGTTCTGATTTCAGGAGCCATTCCAAGCTGCTGTGCTGGAGAAAGCTACTGCACTGTACATTTCAGTGAATATATTGCTTTATGAACACATAACATGTGGTGTGGGTGTCTGATAATGATACAGGGCAAACACTATTTCATGAAATGATAGACAGTAATTTTTACAGGCTGGTGCATGTTTCTATAATACAGTATCCAATCATAATAATGGTTAGCCATTAAACAACAAGAACACAGTCCCATCTTTTAGCTCGGGTTAACACGTAATGTAGGAATACAGCGGCATGTGAATTTCACGATTTTGTGTCATATATATCGAAAAAACTTTTCAGTCTTTTTCACTGTGTTCACAATTAATACAGCTGCCATGCATTTCGAGTTTTTTTTTTTTTTTCTCAGGGAATATTGTTTGCAGTGCAGCTGGCACTTGTCTGTAAACTGCCTCACATCTTTCACATTTGTGCGCCTGTACAGTTGCAATATCATTTTTAGAACCACAAATTTAGAAAACGGAGAAGAAATGGAGGGGCCTGGCCCGCCCAGGGTATCCCTGGTGGGCAGACTTTGGCCAGACAGTGGGTAGACTTTTAGTCACCAAATTGTCGGTAGACGTTCTACAGGAAGGTGTGTTCCAATTGCCCATAAAAAAGTGACGTGGGTGGTAGACAGTCTGGATACTTTCTATACACAGTCTCATGGCTGGGTGATTAATGTTCTACCCACTTCCTGTAGAAAGGTGATCAATTTTTTTGTAAGGGATGGTTTAAATTATTTGCAGGACAGGAATTTCGCAGCTTCACACAAATACTACTACTACGACGTAAGAGTGGTTTCAAATCTAGCTCTTTTGTGTTCCTGACATTATTGCACAAGATGTAGTATCCACTATGATCCTTTATGTGGGGGGTATGTACAGTGCAATCAACAGATGCTATTTACAAATCTGTGTTTTCTACTGTGTTGAAATGGGGTAGTTTGTATCTGAGAGCCATAGTGAAACACAGGCCCTCGAGAAACATGGCAACACATTTCAGGGACTCTGGATGCTGCCTAAATTTCCAGAACACACAGCTCAAGGCAGCAGTTAAATAACAAGTGGTTAGAGAAATCCAAGAGAGTTGCATCCGTAAGCAGTCCGCTGTTGGATTTGCTTCTGTCAGAGATACGTTATCTCAAAGGGAACGCACGGACACACTCACAATGATACTAGGGCTGCCTGTGAAATAGAATGAGGAGAGGGGAAGATATATAACCCTTTTTCTTGTCTGTTATTCTATTGGTTAAATTGTCATTTTCTTAGCAGCATATGTGTGTATATTCCAGAGTCTGCTAATAAATATATCAGTTTAGAGCTAGCAGTCGCATTGTAGATGTCTCATCCTGTCCTTGGTTGCTTGTGATTCACTATGGCCATGCTTGCTATTGCAAAAACAGAAAACAAAAAAAGACAATAGAAAACATGGAAAGAGCGACCTAAAAAAGCTGCCTGTTCTAGTGCTCACATGGAGGCAGTGCAATGAGGTAACATGTTCCATTCATGAACTGTGCATAGTAGTACATATCACAACGGCAACCGATTATTCAGATTTTTCTTGAAGTACTTTGTTTTCTTTTTAGCTTTGTTTGCACAGTTTCTGTTTAGCTTTGTTTGGAGCTTTATGTGATTCCCCTCTTCAGATATTTTAAGATTGCTGATGCTGTGCAGTTTGTTAATTTTGAAACTGTACTGTGCTGAGGTACAAAAACAGAATTGTCATATCTGCATTTGAGCACATAGGAATAATTTGTAAGTACTTTACTTGTTGACATTAATATTTGCACCAGGTCACAACATTGTTGATGTATGGAAAATGTGTAATAAATATATTTATTTGCTTGCCAAACAATGCACAAATGTCTTCTTTTCTAGTGAGATATTCCCTGTTCACCAGACATAAATGTGGAAAAGTTAAAGGGGCACAATGATGGTAGAGTCTAGCGTTGCTTTTTGCCACTTCGCATATATGCACTATTATTCGTGTGCACATGTAGGAATAGGAAGGTAGAGGATGCGCATAAAAAATTTCGTATGCAGCCACACATATGGTTCAGAAGATTAATTAGATGATGTCCAAGCATATATAATTGTGCTTCATGTGCAATGGGTATGCTAACGGATTGCTTCCTTGAAGCCGTTTTATTTTTTTTATAAATTCTTTTTATAAATGTTATTTTTGATTTTATATAAATTTCTTATTACATATTGTATACTTCTATTTTTATAAATTTTATAAACTAAAAACTCAAGTTACACGGCCCCTGTAAGAGTGCCCTTTGCAAATGGTTTGGTAACATGTCTCGAACTGTAAAGGTAAGAGCAATCGAGAATGCTGCAGACAAGGTTGCAACTTACATATTGCTTATCACGTCCTACATACAAAGTGATTTGTACAATAATTCCTGAGCACGGAATTAATCCCGAGGCTGGCCAGTGATGTCACCCAGGACGACAAGTCACATAATTGCCTTTAACACTTTTACACCCCATGGGCTGAGTTGTGAATTGAAAGAGCACTCTACAGAAGGATATGGTGCACCTGATTTCTAGGATCTGTGCTATGCCCTAACTCTTCAGACACCACATTTCTAAGTGGCAATATGTGCTCTGGTACTTCTTTTGCGTCTGCATAGTGTGCAACCACATGGCTACTGGAGCTTTCGTGTGCATGTTTTTGTGCGACGGTGTTCATTACAAACAACATCCAGATGTTAGACATAAAATGCAGTAGTTTGTGCGTACCACACAACGCAGCGTGACATGGGAGTGTGTGATTCAAAGAAAGCTTCTGGAAAAGCACAGAATCCCACAAAAAGTTTAAAATGTGATTTGTATTTCGTTTTACGTCTTTCGTCGTTACATACCATCGTCGACGCTGTTGCACATTGATAAATCGTACGTAAAACTTGTCCCATAGCAGTATGCGGTTTCCCAAATACATAGCACAATTTTTCTGCAGTAATAAAACGCTGTCGGCATTTTCTTGCTGACACGGCTGTCGCAACGTCAGCCTCTACAATGGGTGCTGTAAAGGGGCTAACGCAGACGCGGCTTGATACAAATTGTACGTGCTCACAAAACACAAACGACGAATTCCAGTCACAACATCGCACAGAGGTTGATTCGCGAATGAGTTCGCAGCTGCTGCACTGTTTACTTATCGCGGAACAGTGGAACCCGGCTGTCCGCCATCTTAAAGCACAGATACGTGAAGCCGCGAGAAGCCGTAGCTGAAATCCACTGACAAGTACGAAGGCGCGTACACGTCACAATGCCCGTTCGGGTGCATCTACGTCATAAAAATGGCTGCGCCCATGTGTGTTTCGGAATGACTTACCTATTTTCTGACATGGTACTGTACCGAACTGAGAGAATGAAGGTGTATTTTGGGGAGTGCTGGATATGGGCTTTCAGAATATCACAACCGTTTCGACTATTTGGGATATCGGCATAGCTGACCTTTAAGGAAAAGCACGAGGGGCAGCGCGGGGAGGCAGAGCCACCGGAGCTGCTTTGAACGCCGTATCATTGAAGTACTGTGGGCAAGTGAACTATATGAACGACGAACGCTGAACAAGAGTAAATTATTTAAATTATTGCTTGCGCTGAGATCTCTCTGAGCTCCTCCTCGTAGTTGTGGACTGCTAGTGGCGCCGTTATGTTCTGACTTCTGGCTGACTGCTTGTGGCTGTCACGCTATTTTCGCGGCAATACACTGCAAGCTTCCCAATTTTCCCTCCACAACGCTAGAAGTTGTACTTTTCTTCGAGCTCTCTCATGCATTTGAATGAATTGAGTTGATAGAGCAGTTACTCTATCACACTTCTGTGTTCTCAAGCTCGGAGCAAGCAGACGTAAGTGATCAGAAAAACACGATTGTAACATTGAACGACGACGGCATCTTGCATATTGGTCTGCGCATTACTTTTCTCGTTAAAAATATACGTAAAAACTTAAATAAAAATAAAAAAGCGACCTAAAAAATTACGTTTGCTATGTTGATGTGCTCGAACCTTTGGAAAACTAAATTGCAAGATCATTTTGTTGTATCACTCTTGGTCGAGCCACTTTAAAGCCTGTGACGGGACTATATTACTTGATTGTGTTTAATTGCGAACAGGTGAACGAATGAACTATTCTTTTAGACAGTTCAGTGGAGTGAACTGAACCAAATCAATTAGTTTACAAAAGTGAACTGACTTGCCCATTACTAGTACGTACCAAAAATTTCCAACCCGCTCCTATAGAGTACAAAGGAGCAAAACACTTTCGTGACGGTGAGGGACATAGGCCTCAGCAACACACACTGCCTGCAGTAACTTGAAAGCACCTAGCGTTACAGAAGAGACATCCCTTCCTATCAAACATTATGTTTTTTACTTGACCTGCCGCAATTCCGTTGTGATTAGAGGATCCAGCAACATTTTAGCCCGAATGAAACGTCCGATGCGAGTGTCGCGCATGCGCGTTAGTTGTAGGACGCGCGATTTCGCTCAAACGACCACGCTCGCAGTCGGTTCGACAGATTGGCAGTGGCATCGCAAAGCAAGATGGCGGCTGTTTGCAGCAAGTGGAAAATTGAGTTGTTGAGCTGCAGTGCATGTTACAGTGGGATTTCCACGCATGTTGACTGTTTAGAACATTGTGTATCATCCAGAGTTCGAGGTAACTCGTTACTGTAACTAAGTTCTTTTTTTTTGGTAACTTGTAACTTAACTCGGTACTTTTGCGCCGTGGTTTCAGAGGACCTCGAGGACTCGAGGACTTTCAGAGGACCTCGTTCCTTTTCCAGGTAAATTCGCCAAAGTAACTTAAGTAAAGTTCCAAGTTACTTTTAACTCGCTTTTCATTCACGTCCACATATTTTCTTGCTTTCTCTCCGGTTCCTTCATGGCATTTTTGCCATAAAACCTGATATTCAATCAATGGCAGTATTTTCTTCAGGAAGTAAGAACCGCTGCCATTGAAATGAAGCTGAACTATTGTGCGCTCACAGGGAGTAAGATGCAAAGCGTTGGAATAGGCCTCTATACCAGAGAAACGTCATCATGACATTGGCAGATAAACTCAAACCGAAACAAATCGGAATGAGAAGGCTGGGTTCCACGAACGGGCACTTGTTCGCTGCCTCCCATTGAAAGAAAAGTAGGACCGAGGGTCGCGTCTTTTTAAGGGACCATATGGTAATCCGCTTTCGGGCGCGACCTTGTTCAGCTCTAGCTTCGAGCGTAGTTAATTCTACCAAATTTTGGTGCTGTGGAACACTATGACGTAACTTGTTTACAAACAGGGAGAGGTCTATTGGTGGACATCAACGAAAACGATCTAAGCGTGTTGCACTCCTCCGCAGGTAACTCAAGGTCTAACTAAACTGCTCACGCACGCTGCACCTGCTATTACCTAATGCTATTTTGTGTCCGAAGTAACTTGCAAGTAACTCGTTCTTTTTTTAAGTAACCCAGTAACTGCGAGTTACATTTCAGGCTGAAGAACTTCGTTATTAACTTAGTTACATCTTGCACACGGTAACATAACTTGTAACGAGTTCTTTTTGACGGGTTACTTCTCAATCTATGGTATCATCTGCGGGAAGTTGTTTGATGTAACGACGTATTGGACTGGGCATTTCACACGCTTCAACGTCCAATCTTCCGGTGCTGCTTGGGCATTTGCTATAAGTATACCAACACGGGTACGTACCATTTTCTGCATTTTCAATCAATATGTGCTGCACATGGGCAATATGGGGCCCATATTGCCAAGTTTTAATCAATATGAGGAAAATCCTGGCAAAACGGGTCCCATATTGGACCCGGATCGCCAATGCCCAGCGAATATGGGTCCAATATTGTGTGCTGCTTGGTGGCTATCAAATTACGAAATACTTATTGCAGTAGCCACAAAAAATCGAACACCATAGCTAATAGCCAACACAATTGTAACAGCGGAAAGGGACACGGACAAGAATATCACAACACACAACAACACGATGCTGACTGTCAACTAGCGTTATTCTTAAATATACATCCAGCGGTACATATTGATGAAGAATAAGCTGCAACTCCATGACTGCATCTGTAGCATGCATTTATGTATCAAGTGAGACGCAGTGTTGCGCCGACTCTAAGGCTTTTCACTTCTCTGTGCCGTGCTGAACACGGCGAAACAGCCGTTTGCACGCTTAATAAATATGCAAGTGCGTCTATGTGCAATACATATATAAATGGACAAAATGCATGGGAACACAGTTACGGAAAGTAACACTTCTAGACTTAAGGACGAAAGGGAAGAATAGAGAGAAAACTGTACAGAGGGAGGACAGGGAGTTCAAATATTTACGAAGGATACAAAGATCGGCCGTGAGGGAACGGGTACATGCAGAGTTTGACAAACGATAATAGACGTCCTGGACACGTCTCTGTATAAAGTGAAGCTCTTAATGCGACACTTAAGAAGGGCCCCGAGCAAAAAAAGGGCCTCGTTCATTCTTTCAGGGGACCACTGTTCCTCAACGATATACAATGTAAGAAGAACTTGGGAGAAATAGAAAAGTACGGACAAAGAAGCGAGACAGCAAATAATTGACACAACTATGGGAGAAGAAAATAGCCCAACAAAATACCGAATACGTACAGGGTGGAATAGGCAGATAATCTTAGTGGAAAACAGCACGTGGCAACGAGTAACGGAAATTTCAGTTTCAAAGGGCGCTCCATCCTCTGCCCGTTACCGTTTTCCTCTTCCACCTCACGTGACGCCTTTCGCACAACTTTGAGACGTACCGGTTGTTGCTGGTGATCTATCCACAGGTAGTTGGGATAATAATATTTGCGCCAGGAATAATGTGCTTGAACTACGTGCACGTTCGAAGGGATTGTTCTTTGTCAATGGAATTGAATGATCATATAGTGGTGTATTTCCTAACACCAGTGGCGTAGTCAGAGGAGGATTTCGGGGGTTCAATTCCTACGGATATCGTACATTTGGTAGTGCGTTTGGGAGACGGAAACGAGGGCGAAATCCTCAGAGAACCCCTCCCGAATTATTTTTCTGGCTGCGCCACTGCCTAATACGCCACACGTATAACTAGAGCCCGGAGTTTTAGGCACGAAAAAACCTCGTTTTTGCGCCTATACAAGGCGCCAAAAATCCCCAGTTATGCACTAAAAATGGCATTAGAGGCACTATAAATTGTTCATTTTTTTCATCTCTACTACTGACGGTGCAAAACGAAAGTGCATAAATATGTTTTATCCGCAGGAAGGATACCGTAAATGAGGGTTGTGACTGTTTGTCTATTTTTTTGCTGCACGAAATGCAAAACATATTGATCCTACTATGGTCACGAGGCTTCTAGTCATTGCCAGCGGTTCCCGGACACTTCTTATAAGGACTTGTCGCGGGCAGCATACTGTCGACATGCGAGATGGGTTTCGAGCATCAGAAGCTTTAGTGTACGTAACGCAAAAATAAGATTTCGTTTTCAGCATTGCCACTTGGCTCGCAATAGTATCAAATATGGGGATCAAGTCTGCTCACACTGAACGCGCTCTCACTTTCGCTGGTGTACCTATTTCCCGGACTGCCCGCGAGGAGGGCAGCCTGCTAATGTTGCCAAACTATATGTATTATACCGGAGTTTTACCTGCCTTCGTACGTCACGCCCCCTCGTGAGCATTTTACCGTGTGTCAAGATCGTTGTTAAAAGAGAGAAAGGGGTGAGAATAAATTTAAAAACAGGTTTTATAAGTCCAAAGCCTCAATAAAGTTAGAAAATTATAAAATTGGTGTCTTACACAAGGAAAATAGGCGAAGGAGCTGCAATCGTTTTTATTATTTTTTTATTTTTTATCGCTTATGCGTTTACTACGGACATATACTCGGGGCGCCGAATTGGCTGAGGTACAGGGATTTCGAGCCTAATCAGCCATACAGCGCCAGGCGACCAGACGGTTGGTAATTTAATGGTGAACTCTGCGCTATTCTTCTTTGACAGGTTGCGTCCTTTGGGAACAGAATGTCTTTCTGATCTACGTGGTCCTGCGCTAGCCTTCTGTATCGAGCAATGGCGCTGAGTGTTCTAGGTTGCGACAAAACCGTTACAAAACGTGCCTATATTTTTTAACAGCGACCCACGAGGCAACACAATGCTGGAATGGAGAAAAATATGGAGTTAGTTCTGTACCGAGTAATCGATTTTCAATTCTCAGCTTCTTTCCAATACCTTTGAGATCGGCTTCTTTCAAACGGTCGGGGGTTTCAAAACGACGTGCGACGTGACCCATGCCAACTTCGCCTGACAACGGTGTTTCGCCACCGCTTTAGGGTCATTTGAGGCATATACGCCAAAATAGGAACTAACGCCGGAATAGGCATTTATTGGCACTACTAAATCGATGCAGGAGGTTCCCCAGCACCCAGCTGGTGAGCCTGTATCAAAAAGGCACTGTTAGAGCTACAAGGAAAAAACGGCATTCGCCTAGGAATCCGGGCTCTACATACGTATCACTTCATTGACTCGTAGTAATCCCAGGAAGAAAGGCAACATGCGAAACCCTCGATAGAGAAGGCGTGGGGCCACGTAGTTCTGAAAGACATTCTGTTCCCAAAGGACGCAACCTGTCAAAGAAGAATTGCGCAGAGTGCACTATTAAATTACCAGCTGTCCGGCCGCCTGGCGCTGTATGGCTGATTAGGCTCCAAATCCCCGTGCTTCAGCCAATTCAGCGCCTCAAGTCTATGTCCGTGGGAAACGTATAATCACTTTTAAAAAAGGAGAAAATGACAAAATGATTGCATCTCCTTAGCCTGACTATTTTCTCTATGTGTAGACACCAATTTTATGATTTTCTAAATTTATTGAAGCTTTGGACTTACGCAATGACGCTCATCACAGGATCAACAATAGTATCAACAGAGTACAGAACAGTAACATCTATTGTGGTGGGAGCACAAACAATTTAATTAGAAGTTTGGGGAAAACATTTTTAAGTGAACTGCAAGTTAATTGCGTAGAGATAACTTCTTGGGCGACGAATCCTTGGAAAGGCGTTGTACAATAACTGTCCGTGACTGAGGACGTCCTCGGGGAGACAGAGGCCGATATAGTGGAGAAAGTTTTTGCCCTGGTTTTTGTTTATCGTCACGGCAAATGCAGTTCGAATAGGGAACTGGTGGCGTTCAAGACGGAACGGAAAGCTCATCCATCCCAGTAGAGATTAGTCGAAGGAATGAAAGTGAAGACTTCTTTCCGTTCAGTGCTTATGAAACGACAACAATGAAGTGGCCATATCGTGTCGACCTTCAACCGAGTTCGATTACTAAGATCACTATGGTTGTTTTTGAACACCCAAGAAAAATAAATATATTAGTATTATTAGTAAGGCCGTTGTCCAACGCGAGGATACGGAACGACAGTGGCAACTCGTGTGGAGATCCGGTATGTCAACCACTAACTTGTTTTCATTCATTCCCAATAAACCACAGTTGTTAGTCAGCGCTTCGTTTGTCTACTCACGTCCTGTCTCTGCGCTGTTTTTTGTGTCAGTATGTTCCAACTCGCCCACACCGTTGCTTAGACTGTCCAGGTATTCCATCGGGAAGAATACCTGATGGTGAATGAATACCAAGTTCATCCAGGCGATTCTCCCCCGGAATCCCCGGGATGGACTGCCGGGATGAACGCCGGGATGGACTGGAACGGCTGGTCCCACCAGTGCGACCTACGTTTGCATTTTTTTCTTTCTATTTCTATTCTATTCTATTTTGTCCCGGAAACTTTTTATTATTTCGTGCTAGCGCCGCGAAGCAACTGTGGTTATGAGCGGCGTACAGACGCGTACAGATGGAGAACATCAGGAAGGACTGAGGGACAGGGCGTTAGTATGCGTCCTCGGCCGACTTCAGGGGGAAGTATGCCGACATTAGTCTGGAAAGTCTGACGGAAGACCCAGGGAAAATTCAGACAGCACAGCCGGTGCCGGGATTCCAACCCGTGTCACCTTCCAGTCTCGGCGTGAAAGGCTAACCATGCTAACCACTGTGCCATCCAAGTTGGTCTCCCGAAAACATCTCGAAGTCTTGGCTGACATTGTAAACGTGGAGACTCTCTGTGGCGTGAATGGCTGTCTGCTTCCACTTTTACGCTCATTGACCACTCCGAAAATCGAGGTCATGATTTCGCCTTGAGCACTTAGTTCACACAATACCGGGAGACGGTCCCATGGTAGTCTGCGTCGATCGCTTTTGTGCAAGTGTCGCAAGCTTCAAGCAGGTGTTCTGCACCCCGGCCGTGTGTTCTTGTCGTGGATGAGTGGTCCAAGGCAGTGGTAAGTCTGATTGTGAGTTCAAAAGCAGAAGGGACCGTGTACACTCTTAACTCGGTACCCTTTAGTAAAGGGTAAAAAATCGCAATATTTTACCCTCTATTTCAGAAGCTACCAGGTACCCTCTGAGCAGTGCCTTTTATAAAAGTTACAAGGAAACCCGCTAATTAGAGGTTACGGCCTTCAATCCAGCACCTGCCCGTAAAGGTTACGCCAACGTGCGGCTTTTTATACAGGATGTTCATTTTTATTCGCAACTGAGTAGCGCTCATTTGGCAGGTGGTTTATGTGAATTTTTGCTAATTAATCGATCCGTAGTTACAAACACATGCGTCAGGACATGTCGGAAATGTTTGTAACTACGGATGGGTTAATTTGCAAAAATTAACATAACCCACCTGTCAAATGAGCGCTGGTGTGATGCGAATAAAAACAAACACCCTGTGCGGGGGATATGGACAGACATTTACAGAACACACCAAGGTACCAAAATGAACCAGCAGAAAAAGAGATCTTGAACATATGTATATTACAAAAACAGAAGTCTGTCGAGAGGTGACACATTGTGCACAAGTGCGATTCTGATGTGAGGAGAAACCGTGGCCGCTTTACCATGTATGTGGAAAAAAGAACTATCTTCTAAGTGAGAAGCAATGCATAAAAGTGCGAGGAAGCCAGCGAGTCAAAACAACTGACCTATGTTTGCTAAGCTGAACAGACCCAACGAAATGGAGAATTGCAGCAGAAAAAAATGTATTCCACATTCGTGTTGCAGAGGCGAGCGCAAATGGCAACACAGTATTACATAAAACGCACACAACCTTGAGGAATATGAGTGTACAGTAACGCAGGAGACACTACATTACTGCGTTATCAGCGTTGGAGGCGCTCTGGGACGAGTTTGTGAGGTACTGCATTGCGCTGGTGACGGTATGTGAACCTGCATGTGGGATCCTGGGAACAAAAGTTTGGGCAATGAGAGTAACATTTACGGAACCATTCAAATCCGTACAAAGCACAAGGTACAAAGCAGCATAAATGCGGGAAGGCGTTCACTCCGCGATTGAGTCTTAGAATATCGTAAGAATACAACAAGTAGAAAGCTGCGAATTATATATCTCGATGCATATATCCGCACCTGGCAAAATGCACGCCGGTGTATTGACTTGGCGACCAAGTAAGAGCAGAAAAGTAGCAAGCGTAAGTGGCGTTCATATGCAGGACCGCAAAACGCTTGCCATAATCACCACAAACATGCGCTAAGAGCTCTTGCTATCAAAATAACGCACGTACCTAGCACAAATTGTACACTTACCCAGTGTATGAAGTGTGTGAATTAGGGCTGCGGTGGTGACGTTCGTTTTCGGTTATATATTCTTTGCAATCTTCGCACTCACTACACTTTCCCCTGAGAACACCGAAAATATCCTTGTTTGCTAGCGACATCTAGCGTTTCCGTTGTTCCTGACGATACTATGATAAACGCGAGGAAAACCACTGATTAAAACAGATTACACTTGTTAACGGACAGACGACGAGCGTTAAGCGTTTCAAGGAAACCGCTCTCTGTGTGGATAGACCTAGACCAAGCTCGGCTACGCAGCGAAATCGGAAATCTTGGTGGTTGCGGCATTGACAATGGTTTTCCACCCTTTGGAAAGAAACATACTATCACTATTTCAGACTGCGACCTTATAATCTGTGTTCATACAGCATTGATAACATGTAATCGACGTATAGATGACACTGAAACAGATAAAAAATGACAGCGTAGATTCGCAACTGTCGTCTCGAATGGGAGGCTGAAACGCGGCATTATGCTGAAAAACAGAAGGAAAACAAACGATAAGAAACTAACAAAGAAATTATCGTTGGAGATTTCGCTTAGAAGTTACAGTGTCGGAGTAGAGGGTACATTTATAAGTTACAACAAGCTGTTTTTGTTTTTTCCGAGATCTAACTTCTATTCGTGTTGTAAAGACATGACTTTGGTCGCTTTTAACCTCTAAATATACGTTACAGTGTTGTAACCTATAAGAAATCTCGAAATCTACGTCTATATAGAAGTTACATGTTTCTAAAAGTTACAATAAAAGGTACGGGTTTAAGAGTGTACCCTTGGAGGCCCAACTGGGGCGTCCATTGAAGCCATTCCAAGGGCCGAGTTAAAATTGCGAATGTTCCGCAGCATCTTCGATTCCCCAGTAGTAGAAAGTTCGAAGATGATGAGGTCTTTGAAAGCCTCAGACACGTTGTGAAATTTCGGGAAGCACGATGACATCTCAACACTGCAGTCGTCCTGGGTTGATCCCCCTAATTTTGAGCATCAAAGTTTATCGCACTACAGACGACACTGAGATCATCCATAGCTCCCATAAAGGGCAGCTGGGGCAGGGGCAGGGCCCCTGACGGAAGTGCGAGTGCGGCGAAAGATAGGTTCGTTGTCGTGTAACCGACCACCCATACTTGGCATAGCAAATAAATAATTCGGTGCTACAACTGGAACGGCTATTTATGCGTTTCGCGCCAAGGGGCGTCGAACTCGCAGACTCCGAGACGTGCCGGCCTCTGATCATTGTGTCATGTGTGCCTGCTTGTTGCACTGACTACCTCCAATCCCGTTGATTACAATGGGCGCCAGATAGGCGTCGATCAGCTGGCGAATTGCATCAAAATGGTGTCCACCAGCAGGACAAGAAGTGAATTCTGAACGGATTACCCTTGGATTCCGGCTCTTTGGACAGCGCAATAATGACTATGACAACAAGAAATGCACCAACCACGAAGTGGCAAAAGATTGCGACGACGCGCCACTACCACCACGCGTCCAGTCAGGCACTTCGTCAGTTCCATCCAGGACCTGCTAGATTTGAGCGACCATGTCATAATCAACAATTCCTGTGCAGAAACCCCTCTGTACGATCCGCTAGGCGCGCTATGCATCAGCACGAGGGATCTTAATCGTGATTGGACAGCGGAAATTTGAATTTTAAAGGGACTATCTCCTCCATCCCGGTCGATTCTGAAACTGTAGTGCCATTTTGCTCCGCGTTCATCACTGATAATGACGACGAAAGTCCGGCGCCAATCGGTGGCGTTCTTCCTGTGTAGTTTCATGCACATGGTGAAAGAAGACGACGCATATTGAGTGTATTCCGGTTACGCCCGCTTGCAAGAAGCAACAAGCAGGCCGATGACTAGCGCCACCGCTGGCTTCCAAATTGCGGTGCATTGCGGTGGATGGCGATGGCAAAGCAGTCCTGGAGTGAAACCACGGATTGAGAATCTCCCCAGCTCGGTCAGACCTCGGGGACATTCCGTCATTGTCGATTAAGATTCATGTAGAGGCATACCACCTCCTCCGCAATATCAAAGATAGACTAAACCCTCCCATAAACACTTCTGGGCAGCAGCGCGTAGTTTACAGACATTCCTAATCCAAGCGCTGTCGCTTGAAAGGCAACGAAATCTATTTCATGCGAAATCATTTCGAAAACTTTCGTGTGTTGATCATGTGTGTTGATCATCTTTCGTGTGTTGATCATGCACTTGTCAATAGCGATGTTTAAGAGTAGCACGATATGCGTTATAATAATGGGCTGCATTCTTTTATTTTATTTTTTCAGTGCCTCCAAAAGAAGTTATCATCGTGGACGAGTATGGACAACGTCTGGTCGGTGTTGTTGGACCCTACAATCAGGGGTCCACTATCCGCCTCATATGCGACGCAGAAGGTGGTAAGTAATCACGTCTATATCACATTGCAGCATTGTTACGCTGGAACGTACCTTAGGTCCCCACTAGCAAGACCTAGCAAGGCCTAGGTCTTCAACCTGTGAATTATTGTATTGCCGTAGCATATATGTTCAACCTGTGAATTACCGTAGCAAGCTTTTCCCGTGTGATTTGCCGAGAGCGTGAAGGGAAGTTTATTTAAAGGAGCAATGAAGTGACAATTAACGTGGCTCAAAACCCTGCCTCACTCGTGAAGCTGTCCTCCAGGAGTCACCATGCAAAATATTTTCGCTCTGCGGTGTATTGTCACTTCGCCATCGCATTACCAAAAACAGTGCGAGAAAGCAGTCGCGTACGACAGACACGATCGGTGCGTGACGTCGAAACGGCTCTGTGGCTTTTTCTCTCTTTTTTTTTTCTCTCAGCTCACGCGCCGCTTATATGCTTGAGCCGTGCCGCTGTACGTCACTGGTCACGTGCCGGAGCCCATGATACGTCACGACATCCTCTTGTTCGGCGACGCGCTCTTTGCACGAGGAGAGGATTTTTAAAGGTGTGCGGAACACAGACCTACGCCCCCCCCCCTCCCCACACACACACACACCACCACCACGGAACAGAGCAGAGCCTAGCGCGTGCTCTGTATTCGTTGCAAAACACGCTGCGGCGGTAAACAAACAAACAAACAAAAAATATTTTTGAGGTCACTCCAGCGCTCCTTTAAGATCCCGGCCTACCAAAGCGGTTTTCACGTGCCGTTGCGTGACGACGTGTATTAGTACATCACCCACAACTTCTCCAGCCCTGCGTTCACCAGACCCCAGATATTTTCTGAAAACGCTCTAAACCGCGAAGAACCGAGTGCAAACTTCCC
Source organism: Ornithodoros turicata (assembly GCF_037126465.1). Classification (NCBI taxonomy): domain Eukaryota; kingdom Metazoa; phylum Arthropoda; class Arachnida; order Ixodida; family Argasidae; genus Ornithodoros; species Ornithodoros turicata. The sequence continues at coordinate 83,628,256 of NC_088202.1, read as the reverse complement.
TATTGCCCTGGAATAAAGCGAACCCAATCAGATACGCAACCTCTGGACACGAAAATATGTAATGTTAACCAGTTCATGACGCTAACCTCTATACCATGCGTACTGGGCATTGATCGGTTTTCGCAACGCCAACCAGCACGCCGGATATACGAGTGCTTGGACTTCTTCCGGTGGAGTAGTTATCGTCTGGTCCCTTGGCACAACGCACGTGTGCGGAGACAGTGGCGGAGATGCGGCACTACAGCGGGGGATAATCGGAGTCGGCGAAACGAAAATGGCCGCTCATTACAGCGGATCACTAGAATGGGACACCAAATTGAGAAATGTAAATTGCAGTTCCAAGGCCTCATCCTATAGGGACCCTGCCGCCGCGAAACCGCAGCAGACGATATGTACAGGGTGGGTGCTCTAAAACGTCAGTCACATTTTCGTGCATGACGTGATACTTCCTTGACCGATACCTCGTTGGTGCACAGACCTCCGCTGCCTCAGAGTAAAGGATTTACGCCAGAGAAACCTATAAAAAATTGTGGTTACCAATCACTGTGTAATAAAATAAATACGACCGCGCAAACTTTCGTCCTCGTAACAGAATGTCCTCATAGAACGTCCCCACAGAACGTCCTCACAACCTTGTAACACCGCTATTCCAAAGTCCCACGAGGTGGTTCTTCCAGAAGGCGCTATGTGATCGGTGACATGTACATCGGGAACCTGCTGACCCAACATCCAGGTCAGAACACCACGTGTGAAGTACATGGCTGGTTTGCCCATTTCAAAGGGCGGTCCATACTCATCGAAAGGCGAACAGAGGGGGGAAAAAGGGGGGGGGGGGGAAGAAAAGAAAGGTAACAGGTAACTTGCAGTAACAAGCTGTCTCTTTTTGTAACGACATACGTTACTAGCTACAAATTTTAGAAAAGTAACTAAGTGAATGCTAGTCAAGTCAGTACTTCATTCACATAACCTCCTCCACACTCTAACAAAGCCGCCATTCACTTCGGCCGTAAAAGCCTGAACAGACCCTTTCTAACCCCCGGGCTGTTGACGCACAATTCGCATGACCCTTTAATACGTCATACCTAACCCTTTAAATCCCATGCCAATGATGAGGACGGTGCCCAGAAGAAGAACAGTCTCTGTTCGAAATATCGGCGGCTCTCGTCCTGAGGCAATTCCCTCCATACTTCCCTAGCGGTTCGCAACCCGTCCAAGTCAATACTTCGTTCCTCAAAAAAGTAACTCGTTACCCCGCAACCAGTTACGTATAACTCTGAGATAGTTCTGTTGTGAACAATTTCATGTGCAGTGGTGCATGTACATCCGTGCCTCGGGACAGGATGGTGTGGAGGCTCATTCACATAACGCTTGATCTGCAAGTGTACATCATGAAGATGCGACACATATATGAAAGGAAATGAAGTTTTCAAAGCTCTTTCTTTTGTTGTCTTTTGCATAACTGAACGCTTACCGTTGCTCTGCTCAGTATACGCCTATTGGAGTACAGGAGCATGCTTTGGTTGATTCGATATGTTAAGGTACTGCTCTCCAAAATGTATAGTGTGCATAATTCAACTACAGTGCACTCCCAGGGTGAATTGAAACCCCCAGGGATTTCTTCACTGAAAAATCTGAAATTAGCTCTGTAAAATCAATTTGCCTTATAATGTCCCTTTCAATGGTCAACAACGACAATCTGCATATGGGCCTCTGCCACCCGTGGAGACACTATCCAGCGCCGGTTACAAAGCGCCTTGGATTCTATTGTAGAATGCCTTGCCCACCGAGGCTTATCGGTCTCCCCAATTAAGGCCGTTGGCATAGCATTCACCCGACGCTCATTCCAAAAGTCTCCCTGGTTCGTTAGTTGGGCACCGCTGGTTTTTGTGCTTCATTGCAAGCGCATTGGATTACAAGCACCACTGCAAGCACGAAGTGACATTAGACAGAAGCATGACGTGGTCCCGGCACGTAAAAACAATAGCCACCAAGACAAGCGGTTTCGTAAATGCTCTAGGTTGCATTGCTGGATCATCGTGGGGCCCTTCGTGCGCTGACCTCTGTCGCGTGCACACTGCGTTGATTCTGGGCACATTGCGGTACAACCTGCCTATTCTACACGGCTTCAGCGTATGCGGAGAGGGTGAGCTTCTCAATATTCAGGCCCGAATCCTCCGCGTCTGTTTGGCGGTTCCCAAAACGACAGAGACCTACTCTGTCCTAGTAGAGGCGCGCGAAACGCCAGCATACGTCCTACGGGACGAGGAAGCACTCCGGATTGATGCGCGGTACGTCAGGCAGCACCCCTACCGTTTTCTACGACTCATCGATATCGACTGTCCGGACTCTAGCTTTGCTACGCTGTTCATAGCCTGCAGGTGTGCCTCCCCACCACAGCTTCAATGCGTTCCTATGACCCGCCAATACACTTCGCAGGACTCTTCGCAGGCCTCCTGTATGTGACCACATTCCTGGTCTTCTAAAGAAAAGCTCTGCACCACCCATTGTTGTTCATCCACTTACGCTGGAGAAGCTCAGCTCCGTTTACTCTCAACGACTCCCTATCTATATATGCCGATGGATCAGAGTCTCAAAGCGGATCAACAGCAGCCTTTTACATCCCACACGAAAACCTCGAAGTAGCACAGAAACTTCCCTACGAAACGTCATCTCTCGAGTCGGAGCTCTTCGTCATATTGACCGCGTTGAACCACATGGCGGGATCAGCGCCTGAAGCATGGACTGTGTTCACGAAAAGTAAGGCGGCGCTAGAGGTTCTGGCAAATTATTGTACCAGAACAATCGGCGACCTAGACACCATGATAATCGCAACATACAACCAACTTATATCCACGGGTTATAGCCTCTGTTTCCAATGGGTACCTAGTCACATCGGCCTGCACAGAAGCACCCGCGCAGACGCCTTACACGTCGGGCACATGGGGACGTGACCTTCAATAACTGTTCACTACCACTTTCTGCCTCAGCATGTCGATTACAGATACGCCGAATCCGCCACAGCGGCACTCGGCAGTTTCAGGAGGGCGCTGTCCGATTAAAGGATCACCTCTGGTTTCGTTGTCACACACCTCTACTCGCGTCGAGAAGCCTCCATTCTACACCGACTACGACTTAATGTCGTTAGGACCCCTCTGCTTCTCTACAAAACCAGTCTTCTCCACTCGCCCAAATGCCCTACAACAACTTTATTTTTTACCTTGGAGAGTGGTGAGTTTCATCGCCACAAATGCCCTGCTTGCGCTGTTGAAGCTGATATTTCACATCATCTCCTCGACTGGCTCAGATTCGACACTTCTCGAGCCACACTCAGGTGACGCCTACTCTAGCTGCGGTGCACAAACTGTGGTGCACAAACTCTGGTCACTCTGCTGGGCCCTGTACGACATCCCACACAGCGGTCTGTGACCAAAGCAGTTTTGACGTTCCTCAGCGACACAAGTCTCATGTACAGCCTGTGAAATCAAGTCTTGTCATCTCATTCGTCTGTGCCGCAGCCTCACCTCTCACCTCCATAGACATTACCCTAATATTTTTTTTTAAATCTTATTCATATTTAATGTATCCCATCCTTCTTCCACTTTTTGTTAGTTTATCCTTTATTTCCTAAATCTTGCCATTGCGTTTCTTTTTTTGCAGAATACCGAGCCGACATACCGTTTGGCTGACCTTCCTTCCTTTTTTTCTTTGTTCTATTAAATATATCCCCCTGCCCCCGCGCGTTGAAACACCCCATCTCATCGTTATCATCTATTGTTGTTGTTGTTGCCCCACCCGTTCAGCCTCTTATGTGTCATTGTTGTCAGGTGCATGCTCTTAATAAGGTTCATCTTCGAAAATGAGCACTCGCATGAGCCGTTGCTGATCATCATGCTAAGACAGACTGAAGGGCTATTTGTATATTGGGAAAAACTTCCTTTATGCCTTTTTCTACAACGAGAGGGTAAAGAAACGTCTCTCCGCAACCAATGTGGTCTTGGTCATACATTTTGTTCGAACTCGCTAAAATGTACAGAGTTAGTCGGGAAAACGTTCATCTAAAGCACAGCTACCAGAAATCTTGCCTTTCGTTTGATTTCTTCGGCGTCGAGGCGGTCGATTTCTCCAAAGACACCGAACCTGGACGAAACCTCCTAGGTCGTCAAACGGTCATCATAAGATCAACTGCCGGGACGAAGTTTTAATGCGATAGCACTTGTGGGCTCACTCCTATCTGCGCCGGAAACTCAGCTCGAGCGGGAACGCTGGCGTCACGGGAACAGAGGGCACGGACAAGTTTGTGACATTCCTTTTTCCCCGTATACCGCTCGCACCGTGTACAGATCCAGGGGGACAGTCCCCCCTGGATTCGCCAGTGTTTGCCATTATGCGTGATCCCCCCTCCTCCTGCGATAGTCTTGGCGTTGCCCGTCTGAGCATTGCAGACTACGGCAAGCAGTTCCGCCGCCACCACCACCACCAAGTCAGTTAGCCGTTGCGCCTGGAGGTCACGTTTAATAAAACATTAGCGCGTCGGGCCAAATACATGGGGCACGCGTTTTTGTGTGGATAATTATTGTTTATAATATTTATCGAACTAATACTAACCTGCCAGGCTTTCAGCGCTAATATTCAGACGAGGAAATACGCGGCGGCTCGTTTACCGCTCCGCAGAATTGCATGTTAAGCATTCTAATAATTAAAATAATAAAATAACCTAAAGTGGGTAACGAAAAAAAAAAGAAAGAAAAGAAACACGCGACAAAATTACGAGAAGAAGCAAATTCTTTTTGCAGGCCTCCTACAAAAACACGCGAAATTGATGGTTGGTTGCTGCAAATAAATGTTATCCTTTCCTGCTTGTACGACCCTTTTCATACATGTTTATACACATATTCTTCAAACATGTATGAAAATGGCCTTTTGCCAGTTTCACACGAGCCTTTTACTAGGCCGTGTCCTTTAAAAACAGATTATAGAGGCAATCAAGCTACGTAGATTCCTACGAGTCCCGACTTGGCTCCGTTAAAAACATGGCCGAGAAAAACAGTTGTGTGCAACCGGTCTCAACGGCATTGAATCACGCTTGCGATAATCTCTGAATATGTAACAGAAGCAACAACAGGACGCTGTTACAAAGAGAAGAGACGCATAGCTGAAATTGCTGACGCTGCAGTTTTATGACTGTAATCTAGCAGCTTTTGTGATTCTCCCGCGAAAGCATAATTAAGGTGAAATGGCTTTTCAGCTGCAACATGCTGAAATCCATAATGTTGCGACCATAACGCCACGGAGCAAAGCATTAGGTGAACAAAACAGTGAAATTGTCTCTCCTGCGACGGCAGCGCACGGCCGTGCGTATTGATCGCCGACAACCTGAATGTGAGTGTTTTACAACGATCGCATTGTGTACTCTTTTTTCGCGTGACGTGTGACGTGATTCATCCGCGCACATGTTTCATACTAAATTTCGTTTCCTCTGCACTGTTAGAAAAATTTATGCCTTTTAGGGTATAAACGTCTTGTCCCAGGGAGCATGCATTTTCAGGTATAAGCGCTATACATCCTTCGAGGTATAGTAACTTTATACCTCTCTGAAGGTATATTATTTGTACCTCGTGGTATAAACATACAGGGTGTCTTTTTTTCTTCGATACAGATTAACATCCTATAGACATCCTGTTTTCACTTCTGTCATCTCTGGACCGGCGGACGTTCTTGGACATCTGTTGCTCAACCGTTGAATGACTAATTAGCTAAAAATCGTTAACTGTTTAATTATAAAAGCTACGAAGTTGTCCCAATGAGAACATCTGTTCCTTTCGGTCACCTGATGTCGTTGCCGTTTTCAGAACAAAAATCCGTTCGACAGATCATCCGCAAAAAATTCGTGAACACCGTTTTTTTTTCTTCTTTATTTCGTTTATTGCGCATCTTTGGAGACGTGTCTTTCCTTCACCCCCAATGTGAAAGGGTGAAGGAGCACAGTGCCGCCTCATGCGTCGAAGACGAGCTTTAACTTGCGGAAACAAAACAAAAACAAATGCATCGTGTGACGCTATCGAAAGTGCCCCTTCTCTTGGGTTGCATTTTCTATTTCCCTCTAATCTTATTCCAGGATGCAAGAGGCGGTAGTGTGCTCTTTCATCCTCTCACATTGGGGCTGAAGGAAAGACGCGTCTCTGAAGATGCGCCAAGGTATATCTAAACAGGTAGCGCAACTCCCATAGGCCCTCTGTCTTCAGAATGACGCCATGATAGAGGCGGTCAGCGCCATGTATCCGTTGCGCGGACTACTACGATTGTAAATAAATGACGTCAGAGATGACGTCAGCAGTATGAATAATAAGTAGTGTATAATTAGCCATGGCACGTTTACGTTCGCGCACTCCGTTTGCGTTGTATTCCCTTTTCCTCACCCAGGCAACAATACCAGACGAGAACACAGAAAAATAAATCATATCAGGTTTAATGAAACATATCAATTCGAAATACATACAGTTATCACAGATTTTGACAACTCCAAACAGAAGGGCATTGTGATGACCACACAGAAATTATGATGGCTTACTTAATGTCCATTTCTCACGTAGAGCTATACGTGCACGTAGTGATTAGACGTTTGCATTTATTCAATGAGTGGCCACTATGGGTCCATTGCAACAAAACATGAAATCGTTTGGTGCACAGCTGACTCCTGCTAACACTCACGCTATCATGGCCGCTCATCACCTTATATATATATATATATATATTTCGCGAGGCCAGCAACAGGGGATGCATTGTATTCATCTGTTCACACGTCTTAATCTTGGTCTACAACTCTGAGATGTGAACGTCGCTTCCTGTTTAACCCAAAAAGTGTATGAATTCCGTGTTACAATGCACGGACACACGGCACGGATACAGAGATGCACAGATAAACACGCCCACTGTGACACATGCGCAAAGGAGCGGGATACGGAAATGTACTCGGGTGGTAGATGATTTCGTATATGTGCACGAGTGGAGCAACAGAAGGTTTTTTCTACATTGCAATTATGAATAACCTATTAGTACACACACAAGCCATGCCCATGTTGTAAAGTTATTTTTTTGTTTACGATCGTACCTTTACTACCAACACGCAGGACAGGATCGCTCGCGCCTCATAAGATAGTAGCCTTGCCGATGGGTCTGATTCGGTATTTTCGCTTGTTTTCGCTACCAGCTTAGATATACCTTGGATGCGCCATGAACAAAATAAAGAAAAAAAATGTTGTTCCTTCACGATTTTTTTGCGGACGATCTATCGAACGGATTTTTGTTCTGAAAACGGCTACTATGCCACGTGACCGAAAGGAACAGATATTCTCACTGGAACAACTGCGAGGAGCTACTTCTGGTGGCCCGGGCTGGATTCTGCCATCGAGGATACCGTGAGAAGTTGCGATACTTGCCAGATGCACGCCAGGCTACCAGCCAGCTATCCGGCACCAGCATGGTCTCGGGCGACGGATCCGTGGCAGGTCATCCACATGGATTTGGCAGGGCCCATCCAGGGCCAGAACTACCTCGTCGTGGTGGACTCCACAACGAAATGGCTTGAAGTTCGAGCCGTTTCCAACGTGTCAAGCGCAACTATCATTGACGCTCTGCGTTCCATTTTCGCAACGCTTGGGTTACCGCAGCTGGTAGTATCTGATAATGCAACGACATTTGTGTCTGATGAAATGAAGAGTTTCTTCCACCGCAACGGGATTCGACAAGTGACCAGCGCCCCGTACCATCCGTCCACAAACGGACAGGCGGAAAGGATGGTGCAAGAGCTGAAGAGGTCGCTAAAGAAACAACAGCAGGGCAGCATTCAGTGCCGGCTGTCGAGGTTTTTGTTCAGCCAGCACACCTCCGTCCACTCCACAACCAACAAGACGCCCGCGGAAATGATGTTTGGGAGGAATTTGAGGACCCTAATGGACTCGCTCGTTCACGATTCGAGGAAGGTACAATCTCAAGAACAGGAAAAACCTGCGGGCGACTTCAATATTTTTCAAGACGGCCAGGTTGTCTGGTTGAGGGATTACTCTTCTGGTTCTCAAAAGTGGTGCAAAGGAACAATTTATCGAAAGTTTGAACTGCGATCCTATGAAGGAATCACACAGGAGGGGAAGGTGTTCCGTCGGCATGTGGACCGCCTCAGACCAGCAGTTAACGTTCCACTAACTTCAGCCTATCAAAACGAACTCCACAACCAACTCCACAATTAGCTGAGACCTGCAAGTTCCCCACCACTACCGAAGATTTAGTACACGAGCCTACGGTGACGCCCGGTACCCCGGATACAGGCGCTGGAGATGCACCTCGGACCCGTTCACGGAGTCTACCTCACTGGCTCTCGGCCGCGGCAACTCCGGCACCCACCACAGACTCTGAACCGCCGGCCCGTCTAGAAAAAAAAGCGGGCACCGTACACTTCATCCTACGGACGCCGTTTGAGTCGGCCTCAGTATTATCAGTGTCTCAAGTGAACAGTTGGACTGTGTGTGTGGGGGGGGGGGGGGGAGAAGTGTTACATATGTTTGGCCGTCTCTGCAGAAGAGGAGGAAGACTGTATGCGCGTGTCTCGCGCTGGGCTTGGGCTTCTGTTCAGGGCACACGCATGTTAGTCCTGGCTTTAAATAAATGGTAATTCGTCTCCCGGAGTCGAATATCTCAGTATCTTTTATAATTAAAAAGTTAATTAAAGATTTATTGGGAATTAGTCATTCGACGGTTGAGCAACGGATGGTCAAGAACGTCCGTCGGCCCAGAGATGATACAAGTGAAAACAGGATTTCTATAGCCCTTACAGTTTTTTTCTGGAAAATCTGTATCGAAGAAAAGAAGACACCCTGTATATACCCTTGATGGTATATTTTCAAACCCGGGGTGCAATCTTCGACAACTGGAATATTCGATTTATTTTAGTGTCACTTTTCTGATCCAGCTCGTAGCAAAATTAGAACAATATAATATTGAGCGACAAGTGCTTTAATAGCAAATACCGCGAGAAGGAAAGAGAGAAAGAGACGGATACGCACGCACACAAACGTATCCACAAACGGATATTTACAAAGTGCAGGTGTAAAACGTAGAGGAGAGCTCGTGCAGATTACTCGCCACGCAAGAAGCAACGTGGAAGGATTTGGTGGAGAACAGATACTGGTATAGTACATCGTGGCTTCGCGAAATGATGGGGCGCCTTCACACGGCGAGCAACTACAGGGTCATTGTAGCAAACATTACAACTTTACATATTTCGATCGCACCGTAAAAATAGAAGACTAGATTTGGCCCATCCCAAACTTTGCAGACTGATAGCCACTTACCTGAAGTTTCATTCGAATTTTGTGTACGCGCTATGGTCATGTAGAAAGAAAACTAAACTAAAGCAAAATCTCGCCCCATGCATTTTCAATGGCCTATCCCACACAAACACCGCCATTTTTTCTTGTGTCTGCTTCACGTTCACATCACTTCACACAGGTAGCGCTGCCTACAACGATGTGACAGGCCGATTCTGACGATATGCACCAATCCTCTTGTTCCAGTCTTGTTATGTATGCTGGTGCCACCTGTGTGTGGTGAAATGAAAATGAAGCGCACACAGCAGAAAATGGCGGCTTTTGAGTAAGATAGGCGATAGAAAATCCATAGAGTGAAATTTTGCTTGATTTTTAATTTTTCTTCTACAGGACCATAATGCTCACAAAAAATTCCAACGAAACTTAAGACAAATGGCTACGAGACTGCAAAGTTTGGTGTTGGATAAACCCCGTCTTCTATTTTTACGATGCGATCAAAATATGTAAAGTTTGCTAGACTAACCCTGTATATGAGTGAGGACGCGCAGATTTCGTCATTTTAGGAACAGATAGCACGCTGCTATAAACCACTGTCCCTATTAATTACGATGCAATTGTATTACTGACTGTGCTTCTTAATTAAATTACTGCTGAGCTGAGATGGTTCTTTCTCCACCACAAAATAATGTTGTACCGCAGGTTCATATCTAAAGCTATGCACAATACTGAAGGTATATACGCAAGCGAGGAGTATCTTGTTATACCCTCAGCTGGCGTGGAAGGTATAGCCTCGGTGATTTATACCTCCCACGTGGTTTAAACGGGGTATAGACGTTCGTGAGGTATATACATGGTAGATTTGCCCTTGTTTATACCTTCCTTATACCTCTTCTATACCTCTTCTTCTAACAGTGCGGAATATGAGGCAGGAAGACCGGGGGGAAGGGTGCAGATGACAATCGTCAGTGACGGACTCGATGCCCCTAGCTATCTGCCTCACTCGATAGATTCATAAATACGACTGTTGAAAAATACACTGACATTTTAATGAACTCACAAATGGTACGTACAATGAAAGAATGTAAAATAAGCCATTACTTAACAATTTGGGTGTTGATGACGGTGATGACTCAGCTGAAGCCCATCGTCCCGCGTTTCGTAGTGAAGACAGTGGCTCCTAGTGCCCCTCCATGGTCTCCGGCAAGCCCAGTCAGCCGCCTAACTGTTCCTGGCCTGCATGGAAGGAAAAGGGATACAGCCTCGTGTGTCGCCAAGCAGCTTACCCTGGCCATGATGAACGACAACTACACGGCGTCAACGTCAGTTTTCACTGACGGGCCATCTGCTCGGGGTGGATCGTCCTCGGCATTTGTCATTCCATCTCAGTCAGTCCCCTGTGGTCACCGTCTTTCTCACAGAACACCGTCTACGTGTGCCGAGCTTTACGCCATTCTATTTCCTATGCAAAAAATATCAGCCAGTCCAGCTCAGTCCTGGGTCGTCTTTACAGACTCAAGACCCGCGCTCCAGTGTGTGGCCAATTTGGGGATACGTGGACTCCTCGGTCCTGTTGTCTTTGACATCCTGCAAGCTTATAAGAAGGCTACCATTGCAGGGCACACTGTAGTATTGCAGTGGATCTCCGGACATGTCGGTATCAGCGGCAACGAAGAAGCAGACAGAGCCGCATTGAACGCCCATCAGCACGCAGCTCTTTCCCCGATAATGATGACGTCGGGCGACCGAAGACACCTCCTCTCGACCCTCACCGGTCCCAAGATGCAGGCTCAGTGGGAACACGACATAGCTCACTCCCTTCTCTCTGATGTAGACCACAAGCTTTCTCTCGTCCTTCCTCCGCGACTACCGCGTCCCTTAACTGATCTCTTCCACCGCATGAGGCTCAACGTTGCCTTTACACCTGCCTTTCAACACCGTCTCGGCTCCACCTCGTCTTCCCTCTGCCCCACTTGTGGAGTGCACGGCGACCTCAGCCACCTCATCCTGGCTTGTGGGCAATACCACCACGAGCGTGCCCTAATGGAACTCTCTATGCAACGCATTGACAAGCGGCCGTTCAACCTAGCGAAGATTCTCGGTCCGTGGTCGAACGCTGCCCACCAGACGCAGGGCCTTCGTCTTCTGGCGGAATACTTGTGCTCCACCGGTCTGGCGACGGCTCTTTGACAGCCCCATCATCATTCCTTCATCCTCACCCAACGCGAAATAGGGCAGTGTACCGCCTCAGCGGCGGTGAATCGCCCACCCCATCACCATCGAATGTGTGTGTGTGTATGTGTGTGGGTGTTGAAGCCCAAATCAGCTAATACAAAAGTTACATACATCCAGATACGGTGACGTTATGACAGGCGAAGAACTCACAAGAACGTGTGGCGCAAGCTTATATGTAGAGCTGAGCGCGGGTGCGGATATACCCGCGCGTACCCGCAGTTACCCGCACATCGTCACGATTCGCGGGTAGGAATTCGCGATCGCATGCGACCGCGGGTAATGCGGGTATATCCGCACTCCATGGCCAACTAAGTAATCCCTCTCTGTCACACGCGACCACAGCAGTGCCCTATGTCGTTGGCCGTATAAATTCATGTGCCAGACTGCAGCAGGCAAGTGCTGGCGGGCGAGTTCGATTATTAATGCAGACATATATGGCTCTTTGTTGAATTGCAGTTTTATTAGCATACAATTGAAGCAGTCCGAGACACCTAGCTAACACTCAGAATTTCCATTGTTTTAAAATAGAAACAGCGGTAAAGTGGACGAGGGGACGTTCAATAACGAACAAAAGGAACGCATCCATTGATTTGGGGTAAGGCTGGTGTATAGTGCCCGCATCGTCATCTTCATCACCCATAGGGTGAACAAGAAAACGGGGGTTCGATCTGGCGGCCGAGCACGTGTATACCGCTCACTTCCCCCGTCGGGTCCCAATGCGGGTATACAGACAGTACTAAATTCTTGCGGGTGCGGGTCACACACGCGCGTGTACCGTGCGGGTGCGGGTCCATGTTTGCTTACCCGCACTCACCTCTGCTTATATACTGTATCGGCGACACTGTTCGCTTATGACTATGGCGATGAGGCTGAATATACAGTTTGGCGCACACAGGAATACGGATACACTGTTTTCGCGAGCGGTGTTCTCATATGTCGACGTCAGCGAGCTAGATCCATATGTCTTTATAGGTCTCCTCCCCTGTAGTATCCATGTACATTCCACACAACGTCATATCATCCATTCCCAATCAGAGGCAATAGGGCCGGCGTAGACTGGGGAGAGTGGGGCAACACCCCCCTTAAGCCCGTCTAAACGGGCGCAAAAAAGACACATTTCAGGAAGCCAGAATACGAGGGGAGGGGCGCAAACTTCCAACTCGTCCCCCCGGAGGCGAAAAGTAGACCCCGTTACTGAGAGGCAATGGGGTAGAGCAGTGGTTCCTAAACTGTGGGTGGCGACACGTTCTGAAGGGGATCTTGAAGCGGCCAACACAGTTAAAGAAAATGCCACGCTGTGCCTGCTATTCTACGTTACCAGGAAGCCCGTGGCAGCAGACCCGGTGATTTCTCATAAATACGCTTGCATGTAAGGTACGCGACGTTTTCGATGAATCACACAGCCTCGCTTTCACGCCTGCTTTCACTTGTGCACGAGGGCCAAAATCTATGTCGTGAGATGCACACACTCCAACTAAAAGCAACAGCGTCTGCGTCTATAGCGGCATACACGGACGCCCCGCCTTCACGGTGCACCACGCATTGGCGTCTTCTCGAGTTAGAGTGGTCGCCAAAAACCTAAGAAATCCGTTTCGCGAGCGTTGTCGGTGAAGCATGCAGTTGTGCAAGACTTTTTGGCCTAGAGAACTCGCTCTGAATGTAGCTCCAATAAAATGTCAGTGTATCGTTTTGGCTAACGTTCATTCGCTGAGATCGGAAGACGGGGGGGGGGGGGTCATGAAGGGGGTCGAACCACTGGGGTAGGGTGTCGCAGCTGAAGCGGCGAAACACACCGTAACATCGTCAAGTATTTGCTATTGTTTAGCGCGTTACTCTTACTGTATACATTTCGTTATCCTTAAGGGACACGTCAGCCTGTGCTCTTGAGCATTGAGATCAATGTCTCAATCAATCAATTTATCTCTCAGCCCGTCTCAATGTCTGAGGGGTACAGTAGGAGGATCGAGGAGGACATATGTTTCGATGTGCCCTGCCGTTCTAAAAGTTGTTCCTTCCGTGTAGTTCGGACATATTTTCGAGAGCGGCCGCATGAGGCGAGTCCTTCCACAACGAAGTCAAAATGACGGGAATTCTGTTGCGCCTCTAACGGGGACCTCACGAGAATGTATCTTCCCAACGCCGTCGTTGGCGATGCGTTAATATAGGGTGAGGTATGGGGAAGATAGGTCGTGACCATAGAGTATACACGTCGATACAGAAGGCAGACTAGTCCTTTTTGCTGTAAGTCTGTCGAGAATTTCACCACTCGTATTAAAGCAGACAAAAATTGTCATTTTTTCAAGCTTTCAGTGCTACAAGGTGCGAAAACATTTCAGGATATACGAAAACATTTCGAGATACCCTCGAGCGGCTTTATTTCGGTTGCAAAATGTCTAAGTGGGGGGGGGGGGGGAGGATTTATTGGCAGCAAAAAGACAAAGACAAAAAAAGAAAGGGGACGCAAATGTGTGCAAGGCTAAATCTGAACGTGTCGCAGCTAATATGCGGCAACACGATCTGCAACAGTAAAGAGTGTACAGGTATTACCTCCTTCACCAATTCCACACAGCCTGGAAATTAAGCTACGTAAAAAAAAAAAAAAAAGCAGGGAAAAAGCCGTGGCATGAATTCATACTAATAATAATTCCGAGCTTTACGTCGCGAGGCAACTGTGATCATGAGCGACGCCACAGTGGTCGTGTGTGTGGATTAATTTTGACCATGAATTTACACTGATGAAAGGTTTTGACTAATTATAAAATACAAGTGAGAATTTCAACGCAAAAAAGTCATTTGTGCACGGTTTAATAGTTCAAGCGCGTTCTAAACGTCTGATTCCTATGAAATATTTCGGTAAATCCCTTTGCATTCGGGAACCCTTTCCATAATTTCATCTCCCTGTAATTCTTTGTTAATAGTCAAATATGAAGCCCATTGAGCCACTACAGCCAGCTGTTTCATTTTTACAATTTTCAGCTCGGCATTACTTGTTTAAACTTCTTTGTTCTCTGAAAGCTCTTCCACCTGAATCATCGACATCAAGTAAAGTATTGTGTGTACGTAGTGAAAAGCCAAGAAATAAATTGAGCTATTCCATTGCGCGTGGTGAATCTACCGATGCGGCAATCTGTTCTTCAGATACTCAGTGTATGCCTGTCGCTGACATTCAAATCACTGTGCCAGATTTCAGCGCCAATAGGATTCACTTCGCTTCGCCACCTCAACTGCCGCGTAATACCTTACTTTTACGACGCATTCAGATCTAGCTTTAGTTTCCAATTTAGTGGGACGGATGATCATGTGTTTGCTACGTTTTATGCTTCTCCTGGTGTTTAATCCTTCTTTGTAAATGCACGTGGAGCACGGGGACCTACCTAACTCGTAAAACTTAATTTCGTGATGCTCATTGCTACATGCACAACTGAATGGCTATAGACTTTCTTTCTGAGTACACGCGATTTCGCGTCTTTTGCAGGAAGCCCTCTTCCACAAGTGACATGGTGGAAAGGAGGAAACCTCGTGGATGACAGTTACGCTGTCCAACCGCAAGGATATGTGAGAAATGAACTCCATTACGGACCCTTAAACCGAAGTGATTACATGGCAGAACTTCAATGCCGCGGTTCTAATACCGACATGGCTCCTTCGGTCACCAGCGGAGTAAGTCTAGATATCAACTGTGAGTAACTTCAACATTTCTTGGGCACTTCACGCGTATGTATCGGCGCACTTTGAACTATATCAATTTAATTGTTTGACTTGGAACATTCAGGGTTTAGCCGTTGCTTTTGAGTATGTGAGCTAGGATTCATATCGTTGTTTCGTCGATACTACCGGTGGATTATTGGCGGCCAGCTGAAATACTTTATAAAAAATGGTTTATGAGCGGCTGCATGCATATAGGAGTGCACTCTAAATCTGGTACCAATGGATACCACTTATTGAGAGGGTAAAAAATTGCAATAATGTAAGAACAACAACAACAAATAAACTAATGATAATAAATGGGGAAATTCGCCACGTAACGTGCGGCCCACTACCCCAAGGCAATAATGTAACCCCTCATTTACAGGGTACCACAAACCCGCTAAGATCAAGAGGTACAGATCACCCCCTCATTTTGGGGGTCTTCCAGAAGTGCATGTTGCCCTTTCTCGCTCTCCTTTACCGTTTCCGTGCCCTCTCGCTGAATTTTCAACCGTCGATCGGCGCCTTGGCGCCATAAAGACACGAAAAACAAAGCAAACGAATGATTTCACTACATTTGTTTCTCACAAAGTGAGTAATGAAGTATGCACATCTGTGTGCGTACGTGACACAGAGCTCAAGTAACGAGCTAATTAATTAACTGTATATTCAACCTTGCAGAACGAAAGATGCAGTAACCGTTTATGAGTTCTTCTATACGGGAGAGAGAAACAAGCAAGATGAACAAACTCGCCTCTCAGAGAGAGAGAGAGAGAGAGTTCCACGCTCACCTGTTACCTGCATTCCGTTTTCCCAGTCTTTCCTGATGCCACATGTCATCCAAAAGTTTTTTTCAGTGTGCCAATACAGTTGCTGCCTGTGTTTAGCTGTGCTGGTACCCAACGGAGGCTGCATCGTTTCCCATGCATCATGCGACAAAGAATATAAATGGTGACCATGTAGCGAGTAACGAGTGACAAAAAGGTCCAGGTACATACCTGTGCCTTGCCACATAGACACGTGGCAATCTGAAAATGTGAAACGCCTATAACAACTGAGGGTCCGAAGTTGAGGAAGTCGGTACATGACAAGTTCACACCGCCGCAGCCAGAAACACAGACAAAAGGCACACACAAAACAGGACGAACTGCAACAACCTCCTAAACAGGAGGAAACTAGGAGGAAACTAGGAGGACTGCCTATAACAACACCATGCAAACCACGCCAGATCGATGACATGACAGAACACGGACGAAAGCAAGCGTCTACTGGAACACTGCCTCCACCGTCCTAAAGCAAAACATTGCTTCCGTTCGCGAGAAGTTCATGAGGTATCCATATCGACTTTTCTTTAGTTTTCGTGGCCAAGAGGAGAAGGTTCACAGGGTGAGGGGGAATATATTCATTTTGGCAGGAAAAGTCAGCCAGAATGGAGGGCTTGCTATTCCTTTGTAACTAACTCCTTAGTGAGTATTCAAGTTCCTGGGGTAGTCAGAGGCAGACGATGTATGGTCAAAGGTCAGGGGTCATCCGCCGTCCCACCCACGATGTCGCAGGCTGCTGAGAAGACCTGTCTCCCGCAGACAGTGGAGAAGCGCTGCGGTTATACCACCGCTGCGTAATGTTGCAAGAGTTATGTTTGAGTGTCCAAGGCTGGTCAGGTGAGACTTGAGCTTGTCGCGGAAGGTTTTGAAACGGCGGCAATCGAGAAGAAGGTGTCGAATGTCTGCCTCGATGTTGCGGGTAGAACATATGGGTGTGTCTTGCTGGTCCATTTTGAATAGCAGTGACGGAGTGCATGCGACGTTGAGGAGCCGATGGATGACAGATTCTTCCCTCCTTGAGACACGACTGCAGATAATATACTCCATCGTTTGGTCAATGGACCCCAAGAAGTGGTTGATCCTGGCAACGTCCTTATCAAGCACCCTCGTGCTGACAGTATTGAAGCGGCGTAGTTGCAGATTTCAGGCGGATGTCGATGTGTACTCCGCCAATCGGCTGAGAAGCACGGGCATGCACGTTTCGCCGCTGCGTCAGCGCGGGTATTGCCACGGAGGCAACATGGCTCGGAACCATTGAAATCACACAGTGTGACCCGAAGACACGAGCTCATTGTACATTACGAGGACCATGGAATGCACGTTGCAGACGATCTTGACGGAGTAAGATAGCAGGATATAGCTAGGGCCGCTTTACTGTAAGTGAATACTGTCAAGGCACAAGGCGGAGAAGCAGACATATGTTTCAAGGCGGCAAGAATAGCAAACAGCTCAGCTTCAACAGACGACGTTTCATACGGAAGCAGAGATGCATGCTCGAAGTCGTAGCTAGGGACATAGTACGCCGTTGTCGACGAGCCTTGCCGCATTGACCCATCAGTGTATATTTCCGTTCTATGGAAGGCATGAATGTGGTGCAGGGTAACTTTACATGCAGCGACAGGTGGTATGCTATTTTTGTTATCAATGCCAAGGATAGACTGCTGTTCGATGGGCTGATTCAGTGTCCACGTTGGTGGCGCGTACACAGCACAGGTGGCAGTGTGGGGGATGTAGCTGTTGTTTGCTTCAATTCGCCATGCCACGTGAACCCGTTCCTACATTCTGCAACACAACATTTAGGGAAAGCGGGTCACGAGCGGATAACCAATCTATTCATCCCGACGGTCAGCCGGACCTAACCGGACCTTGGAGGCTCCAACAATAACCGGGTAGCATCGTGACCTACAGACTTCAGGACACGACGACAGGAAACATCGAAAGTTTGGCCCCATTTCCAGACACTATTTGGACCGGAGCTGACGTCTAAACTTGTATACAATCAGCTACTGTGACATCAGTTTTCGGACTGTAAGATATTTAAGCGCGGGATCCAGAGGAGCCGAAACATTCTGCCATCATCATCGCCTCAACATGTGATTAAACGTTGTTTTGTTACCCGAGACGTTCTTCTGCCTGGTTCCCTGCCTGCACGCTACCATTTGGACCTTCGCTTGCAACACTGTTTAAACTTGTCTCGGAGACAGCATGCTTAAACCGTGCATGGTCGAGCCGTTGCGCTTGCGCTGTGCGGGAACGTCATTCACGAACAAAATGTGTATGTCATCTAAGTAAGGCATATGCCCCTATGTTCAACTCACTTAAATGCGTCGAATGCAAGGCAGACTCTTCACTCTCTCGAAGGCAAGTGCTCTCCTTCGTTTAGACGAAGGAGAGCACGACAAAATGCGGACGACAGGGAAGTTACACAGACATCTCGTAGATAATGATGGGTATGTCGGCTGACGAAGCGGGTGTTCACAGGGGACACAAAACGATACAAAAAACAGCGCAGAAACGGGACGTGAAGTAGACAAACGAAGTGATGTTCGACCCCCCGGAGACTTAGCAAATCCGCTGTGCACGCCGCTTAAAACTATTAATGCTGCAGCCCGAACCTCATGAATGAGACGGTTCCCGAAGGCGCGTCTCTGGACCTCCGGTTTCTTATGAACCCCTTCTTTCGTCGGGCACGTAGAGTGTAGTGTTAGAGAGTGCGTTAGAGTGTACCCTCTTACACAGTTGATCACCGATACTCTGCCGACAAAACTTGAACATAAAACGCTTAACCCCAGTCATTGCACGGAATGATACCGTTGTAGAAAGCGCGGGGCATACGCCTTTTTATGACAATTAACATCACTGCATAAGTGTCACAAAGCGAGATACTCCTAACCTTATCAACAAATGAGGGTCATACGACGTCATGAAATGAAATGAAAGGGTTTCGCATAGGCGCAGTCATTTTCTTCAGTTTTTCAGGTACCCCAGGGTTCATTCGACCGGGGCGGTTAAGCAGGTGATTTACCAACACTCCAAAATCAAATCTTCGCATATCAAGCAGCGAGCAACTGCACGTAACGATGCCGCTATCGCCTCTGTTTTGAAAATAGAAAGGTGCATAAGCAGCTAAAGGGGCGTAGGAAATCCATCGCCACAAAGAGGGGGGGGGGGAGGGGGGCGAGATGGAGCACGAAGGATTGGTATGCTGGGAAAGTTCGCTGTGCAGAATGATGGCGTAATCAGACGACACAGCCTACACGCAGTGCAAAATGACTCCAAATATGTTTTAACTTACGGCATTCAGTTTATTACGCAATGGCTGGTCTTTGTCCGTGCGAATAACAGGAGGATAGTGACAGTAACAGTGAATATGTTCATGCGTCGTAATGGGTTTTCCTTACTACTTAAACACACACACACACAAAGAAAACGTTACTTGCAGTCAGCAAACTTCGTACAAGTGAAAGCGTTGATATGTTAACGATAATTCGTAGCTTTGCGTCGCGAGACAACTCAGATCATAAGCGACGTCACAGTGGTCGGACTGCGGATTAATTCTGACCACCCGAGGATTCTTTAACGTGCGCCGAAAGCTTAACAGACCATATTTAACGTCCTGTCTTGCTTATATGGAGTTCTGATATCCGGAAAACTCGTTATCCGGACTTCATTAACGGGAACGAACCTGCGACCCTTGGATTTTTTCTCGGTTAACCGGAATTCCTTATCCATACCAGGACAGAAAGTAGGGGGACCAATCTTCCAGGGCCTAGGTCATTCTGATTCGCTTATCCGGAGACGTGTCAACGTCCTCTGTCCCTTGTCTGTGCGGTGTTCACATTATTCCTGAAAAGGGGCCACAGGCCACAGCTCACCGGGCATTTTGTACTGTTTGGCTTCCCTTTCTTCAGAGGTCACTCCCTTTTGGTGTGTGCGGGCACACGGCAGAGATGGTAAAAAATAAGAAGAGGGGCCCTGTATCCACCGCGCGCAAGAAATCCACATGCGAACGTCAATGTCCAGGCAGTTCGAAACCATCGCCTGTCTTTTGGCCTATGCGAAACACATTTGTAAAAAGTCAAAAACATGTGCGCGGACCAACTTTCTGAGGTATTACGCTTCTTTGAACAGCAGGGTGACGCAGCAGTTGCCATAACTGCGACTAAAGTTTTGTCACAGGCGTGCCTACTAATTTCAAGCAGCTCACAACGCATGAATTTTTGAAGTAACGATCCTTTCCTTGTTCCGCTTTCCTGAGCTGTAAAGACGTCTCCCAAATTTAACAGGTTTCCGCGTAAGTTTGCTTGGTGCGGTTGTCCGTAAATTCGTTATCCAGACGAAAAGGGACGACTCCCGAGGTGTCCGGATAATCGAGGCATGGCTGTACTAGCGAAACTTCAAATCCTGTAAAATTGTACTTACATATATACGATGCGCCTGCTCGATCTCCGAGTATGAAAGGGGGGTGCTGCCTCCTTGCTCCCATCATCCGACGCCCCTGAAGCACCCCACAACCATTACCCTCACCGTAAATTCACATATGCACAGGGTCCTCAAAAGTCCACAAACAGTCAGTGGTACCACGTGCGCACGAGTCCTAATGTAGTAACTGCAGAGAGACGCCGGAAGAAGAGCAAGCTCATATGGTCGACAAATATGCCACGATTGAACCTTTTTTTATCAATCAATCAACCTGTCCCTGGAGAGTAGAAAATCAACCATCGCCACATGAGTGACTGTGCCACACCTTTCCACTGGTAGTGCGCAGTATAGTACAAGATGTGCCAGTGATTGAATTAAATCACAGGTCTAGGATGCCATTACCCATGTCGATTACTTTTTAGGCACGGTATTCATAACGGTATGGGGAGGTTCGTAAACGTGACAGTGTGGTTCACAATGTTCCTTTCGCAGCCAGCAAATGAAGATTTCAATCCATTGCAGTGAAGCCAGTCCTTGTGAAGATCAGTTCTACCGTTCACCCTGTGTCCGCAGGAAAAGCAGTCAAAATTCGCTGCCGAGTAGAAGGTGCTCGTCCTCATGCAAGGATAGCATGGTTCAAAGGAAATGAGCGTTTGCTCGATGTCAGAGATGTTCCCGGCGCTGCTCAAAACTACACATTAAGCACCGTATCCTTCATCGCTAGTTCCAAAGACCATGGGCTCAACGTCACATGCCGCGCAGACAATCCAAGTTTACCGAAGAGTGACATCAGCGACGGCACAACGCTCAACGTTCAATGTAAGTTGTGAAAGCACTTCCCCGTGTAACGCAGTGAAAAAAAAAAAAAAAAAAAAAAGCCGTGCAACGAAGGGTCGGAAAAATACGTAAAGTGACAGAACTCCTGTTGGGAAGTACACTAACGTTTTCTTTTGGTGTCAGTGAGACTGTGTGCAGAGGCAGTAAAGCAGAAGTGCTGCGTGCTGTTCGTACGACATTAAAGCTAGGTGAAATAGAATTCAATAGACCTCTACCCAAGAAACGTCATCAGGACGTTGGTAGACAGACTGAAACCGAAACAAAGCGGAAGTGGGGTGGGGTTGGGTGGGGGCTGGGTTCCACGAATGGGCACTTGTTCGCTGCCTCATACTGAACGACAAGTAGGACCGAAGGTGGCATCCCTTTCAGGGACCATCGTATTCCCCTCATGACCGTGGCTTTCGGGCGCGACCTCGTTCGCCCCTAGCTTCGAGCGTAGTTCAGCTCTACCAAATTGGTGGCGCTGTCGAACACTATGACGTCATTTGTTTACAAACAGGGAGAGGTCTATAGCCATCAGCTCGCGTCATACGATGAGATTATTTCCGATGTTGAAGAAGTTTCACAGTTCAACATATGCGTAGGGCTAATTGATTCCGGTAGCACGGCGCTGTTTCGACAGTGCATTTTGGACGCGCCTTCTGTGTCATGACGTTATAAAATGTTATAAATGTAATAAACTGTAACAACGATCTCTGTGCAGGCGCGGGAAACTACTGCTGACTACCTCGCATGCGGAAAGCGCCAATGAATCATGGATCTTTCCAGCTATTTAGCCTAAAGCGTCGTTGACTGCTGGTCCCATTCACTTCCCGAGAGGGGCTTTTCAAACCAAATCATGTGATCGGCTTCTTTGTTCTCCGGGGTTTCATTCTTGACTCCCCACGTCCCCGTTTCCCCAGTTTTTCTTTCCTTTCGTCTAATAAATATATCGCCCCCACGCTATTCTGCACGAAATTATAGCGCACAGTTTCGCGACTCATAAAACATACTTTCCAATCATCAAAGTCATCATAAAAAGAATGGAACAAAAAGGCGCCTATATGTGAGACAAAAGAAAAATAATTATCTCTGCATTGGCAGATAAATCTGAAGAGCTCGTAGTTTCAGCAAAATCTGAATTCGTTAATTAACAGAGGGTGGTCTTGGAAAGAAATTTCGAACAGGTCGGGGCAAGACTAAAAAGAACAAAGAAAAACGAGGGCAAGGAAAGATATTCTAAGTATTACACTTCCACGAATTTGGCGAGTAAAGTAGAGAATATAGAGCGGATGTATCTACGAGTGCTTTTACTGTTAACGTACACGGAGGGGACGCACCATTAAAGTCTATTGCAACGTAATTGTAATTGTAAATTAGGGCTTTCAGAAGCTTGGAGGGCCCACTCGAAATATATTTTATTTATACATACAAGAAACTCCATACCCGTATCAGAGTTTTAATGGAAGTAAGTAACCAAAACGTAAAATCGCTTCCCTCGGTGTAGTTTATCTTTACTTTTCTTTTCGTGTTTTCACTAAGCAATGGAATTGTTGGGTTTCTAAAAGTTTCAGACCGAAGCTGCACGCAATAATTCATGCGATTACTAGATCTATATACTTGAACCCACCCCTTATCGAAACGAGGTACGGGATATACCGACAAAAATGGGTCGTGCGTTGGATCAAAATATCACCGACGTGGTGCACTGCTTGCAAAGGTAGAGAGAACAATGAGGACAATTTTGAAAATAACTCTGTGCGATACGAGGCAGTTTAGGTACGTAGATGACTGTTTGTGTTTGTTTGTTTGTTTTTTATTTGATAAACCACAATTGTTCACAATGTCAAAATTAAGGCAGAGAGAAGTCGCAAACCATTAGAGTTCACTTTGGAATGACCATGGGCGCTACAGTTACTGGATATAACACCACTGCTGGAGCTATCATCCGAGAAAAAGTCCGCTCCGTGTCATTCCAAAACAGTAAAACATTGAATGATGGCTGTTGAATTAAACTGTCTGTGCCCTATGTTTAATTACCTCATCCACTACACCGTACGCTAGCAAAACATGTACGTATGTATAATAGCGCGATAAAGAACGCTTTAGATACATCATGTGACCACTAGATGGAAAGAGGATGATAAATTTCTATAAACAGATTTTGCAATACACTATAAACATGGTGCAGGACTACTTCGTTCATGTAGTAAAAAAAAAAAAAAACATTGAGAGCGATAACAGAGAACTAGAACAAGTAAATAGAACCATGGCAGTCAGATATATTCACGCAGAGCGGTTTTAAAAAATGGAACAAATTCGAGGTCAAAGTCATGTTTAAAAAAACTTGCCGTTATGATCAAGGAAGGGAAAAAAACATATCGCAAGATCCGCCAACCGTATGCACTCTGCAGGATACATGTTGGGTACAAAATGTCAAAGATTAACAGACGGTTTAGGGCAGGGGGACTGGACTCCATCCCTGGGGCGTGACAGCACGGAAGCAGATATCCGTATGTCGTGGAGGGGAATGCCTTTACGGACTGCCACATTCCGCTAAACCTGGCGTGGTCGTTTCTCGTGGCGCGTGCTCAAACTTAAAAAAAAAAAAGTACTGGGGATATCTGATACTTGTTTAATTGAATAAATGTAAAATACAGATTTCGTGCATCATTATTTGGCTGCGTTCTGTCGTTTGTACCTCTTTTTAGTATTATGCGAATTGAAGAAACCGGAGCCAGCGAACGCGGGTGCCCTGTTTTGCTACGTGACTTCTCAGCGTTGTTCGCAAACTGCGCAGCTCCGTTGTAGTTTAGCAGGAGGTACTCGCCTGCAAACACTGTGCATGCCCAATGGACGGCTGCGTACTGAAGGTCACACATGGGGATAGGCGAATCGCATGGGAGGCGCGCCAAGTCCGTCCTCTAGCCTTTGTTTCCTATCTCTATGGTTCAGGGAGCATGCACAGGAGAGCTGGAGCAATCGAAATTCGACATTCGAAGAACGCGTACTGCACTGTCCGGAACGCAAGCCAGATGTCATCAGCACGGAAACTAGGGGGATTCTTAGGCCTGTTTCGCACGAACGCTTTTCTTATCCGTGTGCTGTCGGTTCTTTTATCGCTCGTCCGGACAAATTAAAGGGACGGTCACCTGCATACCCATCGATTCCGAAACTGGCGTCATTTTATTGCTCGCTGATCACTGACGATGATATCGAAAATACCAGTCGCATTAGTGGCGTAGTTTTCGATTAAGTGTACCGCAAGTGCAGATGCCGGATGTTGAATATGGCAAAGTATGACAAATATGACAATATGACAAAATTCTCTGTCGGGAAAGACGAGAAACCGTCAGAATGAAATCAATGTGGCAACGTCATTGACTACCATGAGCCGCTTCAGTGGTGGGCTCCTGCAAGGCGCCCAGTAAGCGAAACAGACAGCCTCAGAAACAATGCTAGATTAGATTAGATTAGAAGTAGAAATAAAAAAATGCAAACTTAGGGCGCACTGATGCGATGAGCAATGCCAATGACAATCGCCTGCATGCTGCCCTCTGATTCGTCCTTTAAACGGACGTCGCCGTGATGTTTTTGCCAGTGGAACTTCCTCAGCTGAGGAAGAGCTCTAAAACTCCTTTAGTTAATGTCTAAGCACCTTTTCAGGAACGAAGCCAAGCCAAGGGCACATTTTTGAGACGGAGACAGCCCGATGAATGGGTGCAGGCGTAGGGTACGGATGATCACGCTAACACGACTCTGGCCGTTTTCGCGTCCATTCTTCACGTACACAGAGAACGTCAGTTTCGTGTGAGCAAAGTGAAAATGATAATGGGTCAGGACATCAATAATCCTTGAGCGGACTATTGAGAAAATGTTCGTTTTCTCCCCTCTCTCTCTTCATTTACAC
Source organism: Ornithodoros turicata (assembly GCF_037126465.1). Lineage (NCBI taxonomy): Eukaryota > Metazoa > Arthropoda > Arachnida > Ixodida > Argasidae > Ornithodoros > Ornithodoros turicata. The sequence goes on along the minus strand of NC_088202.1, from coordinate 83,603,045 downwards.
AAGGGAAATAGATAGCGATACAAAGTTAGGTTGTTTCTGGATGAATCTGCCATGGGAAGGAAAGCCATACAATAATATTTATCGCGTATCACATCACATCAAATAAAACATCTTATTTAAAGTTCAGTGCGTGTCTCATGACCTCTCCGTTTCAGATACCTTTTACCCAGCGCCGGAAGTTTTGTCGCTTTTCAACAAATGATGTACCAACCTGCACAAATTTTACCTTTATTTCACGCACTCTTGACTACATTGCACCTATCAACTGTCAGACCACGAAAAAAAATGTTGGAAATAGTTTTTGTGGCTCTGCCTTACCTCTGCTATGAACGTTTTGTAGAGGAGTAGGAAGAACACAACGCATTTTGTCACTGTCCTTGAGATGAATTCCTGCGAACGGATTAGTTGTCAGGGCAACGCTGGGTACCCTGCGCCTGAACAGTATCGGAGGCGAGTGCAAAAAACCGAGTATCCCGCATTAAGTTAGTGGTATTTGCTTACGCCTACGGAATATATTAAAAATGAGCCTACTTTTATCAGTGTTGGTAGTAGCCACAGGGACATAAAGTAACAATAAGTGAAACGTATTATTCACAGAAACGATACTTAATGCAAATCCCCACAAATGAATGGCGCGGTGTGTACGGTGCGAATCACTTCCTGTGCTCACATTATCCACGGGGTATGGATTATGTTAGTGGCGAGGATGCTCTTTGACATAGTTTGCAGCTGTTGCAGCTGTTCATTTTGAATATTTTATACAGACACCCCACGCGTATTTCTCTCTTCGGGAAGTACAACGCTTCGAGAAGGAGATGACGTGCTTTTGCACTGTGCTGTCGATGCCAATCCTCCTGCCACTCGAATAGCCTGGCACTTGGGCGGAACGCTCATCAGAAACGCAACAGGAGAGAACCTGCAGCTGCGAGCTGTCTCAAAGAAAGACAACAGCGATGTCAAGTGCTCGGCTGTCAACAGCGAAGGAAACACATCGAGCAATACACTTCGCCTGACAGTAGTGCGTAAGTGATATCTGTACACAGGATGGTTATTTCTTGTTATACGCCAGTAAAATGGGAAGAAATGCGCTTGTGACTCTCACAGCTAAATATATCGCGACGTAGACGATAAAAAATGATGGTAAAAGACGATAAAAAATTGTGCACTTGAACGTATACTTTCCATTCAGATGGAGAAACAGCAGTCAGATTTTGTCCTTCTTCGAGGACACTGCAACTAAAGGTGTATTGAAGTGCGCAGGCGGATGTGGTACGATATCATCATCCAATATTATACAGCAGTCGGCAGCAAGACGGATTGAAAGCCGTAATGTTGAAGAGTAACGTGATAGGCCGTGGCAGTGATGGCCATACACGGAAGCTTTACTTGACCTGTGATCTTTTGTTGGCAATAACTAATAGTAAAAGATGTGCGAGCATTTTACACTGCCTGTTTAAAAGTTGCGTGCTATGCTGTAACATAATGAGACTTCTCCTGGGAGGGAAGGAGGAGTCACACTCCCGCAAACACCTCGGTAACTAGGACGTAGAGCACTGCACGGCCCGCGGGTCGGGTCAGGTCGGGCTTTGCGTTTTTTATGAGGGCCTGGGCCGGGCTCGGCTTTCAGCCACCGGGCTCGGGCTGGGTACGGGCTTGACAACGCCGGCCATGTCGGGCATGTACGCGAATATATTTCACGAGACCGGACAGCTGAATTTTCATGTCACTTTTTTTTCCCCTATTGGGTATGGGATATCATGGTATTCTCATCTGAGAACTATCACTTTTCTATATGTGATCATGCTTATTTCGTGTAATGGGTCTGAATTTCACACGTGCTCTCACACACATTTGGGGACGATTGATCTGGCGGGCCACGAGGATCAGTTAGGTTAGGTGAAATACCCATCGATGTCCTCCGCCGAAGAGAAACCATCCGACACTACCTACGGTTGCTCGCTCACCACCGGCGTCATCCTCTGGTTCAAAAGCTACGTAGGCGGAAGAACAGTAAACTCTCGCTATGTGTTACAGCAACATCTGGAAACATCCCTGACTTCACTGTTGCCCCGACCGCCCCTTCAGTGGCACCATGGACACTGCCGAGCCCATCCCTCTCGACACACATCCCTGGCCTCCTGGGGCCGAAGAGCCAGATCCCCGTTTCGGTTCTCAAGCAGTCTACTTTGGAAATGATGGATACAAACTACAGAGGCCGCACGGCTGTGTTCACAGATGGTTCGTCTACGTCGGATGGCTCCTCCGCTGCCTTTGTCATACCGGAGGAGTCACTATCATGTGGGTTCCGCCTGTCACATCGCACTTCGTCGACCTCTGCGGAGCTGTATGCCATCTTGTTATCTCTAAAGTCTGTCTCAAAGTACCCTCCCCGTTCCTGGGTGATATACACCGACTCAAAATCAGCCCTGCAATGTGTAGGAACCATGGGCATCCGCGGCTCGTTGGCCCCGGTGGTTGTTAGTATCCTGACGGCGCTCAGGGTTCTCGGCGAACAGGGACACCGGGTGACCCTACAGTGGGTCCCCGGCCACACCGTCATTCAGGGCAACGAAGAGGCAGATTTGGCGGCTGCTGCGGGCCACCGTATCTCCAGAGCCCTGCCCATTATCCTCTCCAACGGGGATAGGCGCTCCTACTTGTCTGCGTTGGTGTCACCCTTGGCCCGCCAGCAATGGCTGCATGACATCACTCAATGGTCGCTCCTCCATGCAGTGGACCCGTCATTATCATTTAGGATGCTAGGTGGCTTCCCTCGCAGCTTCACGATACTCCTGCGGCGTCTACGACTCAACGTCGCCTTCACCCCTGCGTTCCGTGCTAAGCTGGGTTACAGTAACACGGCGCTGTGCCTAGCTTGCCGCACCCCAGCTACGATCCCCCATATCATCGAGGACTGTGAGCGGTACACGTGTGAACGCCGGGTACTTCGACGCCAACTTGAACTCCTCGACCATAGACCATTCAGCTTGTCCAAAGTACTTGGCCCATGGAGCTCCCCTGAACATCAGTGCCGGGCTCTTCGCTCCCTTTTCGTTTTCATGCAGCCCACTGGACTCCTTGAAGAGCTCTAAACAGAACTCCGACCTGTCGTTGCCTCATTCTCACCATAATTCATCCTCTCATATTAACCACTGTGAAATGGGGTAGTGTCCTGTGGCTACCACGGGGAAACATCCCATGTCATCATCACTTCTTCATTTATTGTTGTTGTTGTTGTAGGTTAGGTGCATGGTCTGACATATTTCGTCGCCGTGAGAGTTCGAGATAGGGGAACTAACACCGGTACGTGCGCAATAGAGCGGAGATGAGCCTCTCTTGAACCGTAAGGTACATACATATCGTCCACACGCCGCTGTGCGTTGCCTCCCCAAGCAAGCAAGCACAAAGCACATAGCGGCACATATCTTGCCGGCAGAGAAACACAGCCGATCCGTTCGAGTGTACCTCCTCACTCTCCACCAATTAGCTGCGTCCTTTTCCTCGTTGCGCTGTCCTCTTTAGTGAATCTAAATACGCTGTCACGTCGAGACTGGGAGGTACCCGGGTTCGAATCCCGGTGCCGGCTGTGCTGTCTGGGGTTTTTCCTGGGTTTTCCTCAGACGCTTTCAGACATATGTCGGCACAGTTCCCCTAGAAGTCGGCCCAGGACGCACATTTCCCCAGGGCGTCAGTCGCGACGTTGCCCACATACGTGAGGCCGACAACGACAAGCCCTTTCAACATCACCACCACCACCACCATCTAAATACGCCTCCGGGCCTCGAGAACATATAGAGCAGAGGCGGGCTGGGACCGGGCCTGAGCATGGAAACAGTCGGGTATGGGCTGGACCCGGGCTGTAAATCTATAGAAGACGTCGGCCCCGGGCCGGGTGCGGGCCGTACCAGCCGGGCCTGGGCCGGGTACGGGCCTGAAAATTAGACCCGTGCAGTGCTCTAGGACAAGGTTCCTCAGTAAGACATGTGTCTCAAACTCATATCGAGTAGCAGGTCGCATTTACTTTAGTCGAAGCCATGGTGCGCGACACAGAAAAGTGAACTACAGGAATCAAATACCCGCAAAATTAGAAACTGAAGCGGTGTTCTTCTTGCGGTGCGGATATATTAAAAAAACGCCACTTGATCGCGAAATAATAAGTAAGCTGTATTTCTAAATGACATATTCATCTAAAATGATAAATGAGTTCGTGAAATTCATGTTGTTCTTAACATGTAACCGCGTCTGGGCTCAGGAGCCTAAATGACGAGCTTGAAAATCTGGTTTGATTACTAATTTTCACTAAAGTTTTTTAACATGAAAGCTTCTTTGTGTATGGTAGTCAAAAGGTACCCGGGCTGCAAATAAGTTGATTGCGGGCCGCATGTTTAACTCCCGTGATATTAGATGTCACCCTAACCTTGCGTGCAACTTGCGAATAACACATCACATAACGGTCTGTTACAGATCCACCGGAGTGCAAGACTTCCAATGTGATCGAACACAGCGCATCCTACGGCGAAATCGTCCGCATCCCATGCGACGTGGATGCCAATCCCGATGAAGTTCACTTCGACTGGCTCTTCAACACAACAGAGAGGACAAGGCGCATCAAAAGCTTTACGATCAACGGGACGCGAAGCGTGGCAACTTTAATACCGAACGGAAAATCCGATTATGGTTTTCTCCTGTGTTGGGCTTCCAACGCTGTTGGGCGTCAGAAGGACCCTTGTGCCTTTCGCCTCGTGCAAGCAGGTCAGCAAGCCGTGTGAACGGACTTGAAATCACTTGGTACCCCACGCCCTCTTACAGTTTTATTACCACTTAAAAAGAGATTATTGTCTATATGGTTCACATGAATCTCTTGAAGGATCCAGCATAAGTACTGTCTCTCAGGTTTAGAGCGTAGCAGTAATTCACTATTCATGTGTGACTCGATCTTCTCGTTGCATGCAGGGCCTCCAGCGCCACCTCAAAACTGTACAACGAGGGTTCATAACTATGAGACAGTGTTCGTGCAGTGTAAAGAAGGATACACTGGTGGCCTTCCACCCACATTCCATATTGAACTGTACAGTGCGATGCCGGAAGAACTGCTAGCAAATGTCACATCTACTAAACAGCCTCACTTCAAGCTCAGTGGTCTGCGTCAGGGTTCTTTCTACAAGGCTGTCGTCTATGCTTCAAATGTCAAAGGACGAAGCTCGAACATTACATTACACTACTCCGTTCCGCAATTTAACGCTTCTTTACTATACAAGGGTGAGTACCCGCGCGCCCAGCAACCTCATTTAACTTTGGGCGTTCTAGATGCAGACATTACCAGAGTTAGGTTGGTGCAGATCCCGGAAAAATATTAGTATTTTCTTATTCAGACGTAGAATATTGCGCATATAACAATATTTAATGATTCAAGAAAAAATACTTACAAACGAATACCTGTGTTTTTTTACATCAGAGGACAGACCACTGGACGTTATGAGCCCGCTGTACGGCTTTCTCATTGGTGCTACTGTCTTCCTGTCATGTGCCTTGATACTCTTCTTCGCAACCAAACACTGCAGACGTGTTCAGCTGCAGAAAGGTAGCATAACAAATTACGCACGTTTGTATTTGTGGCTGCTATGCATGTAAATGTGCAATTTTCTTTCATCCTTCTTCTTTGAAAACATTACTTATGGAAATGCGGGCTACGGACTGGCAAACACGCAAGCTAAATACTCCAGAGAGGACAGAAAGGAATAGAATATCATTTTTCGAAATGGACAGGGAACGTCTGCAATCTCCGCAAATACCTATATCGTATGAGACGGGAGTCTTTTAATTCCCGAGAACAGGAATACGTCTAAGCTTACACAAACGTGCGCAGCCATATCGTTATCTGGCGCCGTGCGCTGGTATTTTTAGGTTACTTATGTTTCTCTTGAGATCGGCGCTCTATATAAGAAACTCCTGCATAACAGGGTCCTTATTCCCCAGGCACATTGCCCGTGTAAGCCCCGAAGCGCGATCGTGCATTTTCCGTCTTCTCTTCCGTGTATTCTCCGTCTGATCCCTAAAGTATGACAGCGTTTCGTTGGCTTTCTTTATGGAGATCCTCCGTATGGGCGTATCGAGGAAAAGCCGCGAAATGAGAACACGGAGATATTGCGTTACTGCGATTGTGTTGTGCTGTAGAATCTGTACTGTCGGTACGAAGAACATAAAGCTTCCTGACACGTTAACTTCGTGTTGTTATTCTGACGTCAGTGTACCTTATCTAAGTTATGTCTGATATCGATTTCCTTTCCTTCCCTTCCGCTGTCGATCTTCACTGTTCTCAAAAGCTGCAATGCAAAACATTTCGAACGCAATCCATCCTGTGCTGTGGAGCCGTTATCAAGTAGATACAATAGAGAGTTTTAGTTCATCGTACGCTATCGGCTTTGCGTACGTAAGGGATAGCATGGGGGTTCTGCGCAATACGCGAAGCTCTGTATGTTTTGCGCGTGCGCAGAACCACCAACGTTATCCCTTACGTACGCAATAGCGATAGCGTTCGATGCACTAAAACTCACAATTTTTTTGCAAAGCGTTGCGGAGGACGCAGCAGGTATAGGCCTTAGAAGCGTTCTGCCCACTACCAAAACGAAGTAACGGCATACCGCTACCCGCTACTCAACAAAAAAGTAGCACAATACTACCGTCGTTGCAAATGAACAAGTAACGCGATAACGGTACCAAATAAAAATAACGTTAACTATATTGCTGCTACTTTTCCGCTGACATACCCTTCTCGAGGCAACACGTACCTTACCGTAGGCATCTCGTTGCCGAATTGTCTAAAGACGGTGCAGCATTTATGTTCCCTCACATAGCATATTATTTCACATTGATTATATATTGTTTCATATTGGTCTTGACCTTGAGACGATAATAGGAGATATGCGAAATAGCGCCATCTGTCGAGTGCGCCGCTCCCGACCGCCATGGCTAAGGCAGATCTCTCACGAGCTGCAGCGCGGCTTGAGGGGATTCCGCTAAAGAGGAATCCACGGCCGCAATTTTTGAAGCACGACTTCTCGGTGGAGTACAGAACATTTCGGCGGAATGTACGAATGACAAACTGTTCAGAACTCTAGTCTCAGCAGCAGAAATAGTCCTACAGTTTTGCGATCGATTCCATTTTCGACGTTCGACGTTCCATCGACGTTCGGCATTTGCATTTACTTTGTTTTCTGCAATACTTCACTTTTTAGTTTTAGCTGATATTGTGATGGTAAGATTAAATGAGATACTGGTCTTATAAAAGGGAATATTTTGATGCAGGAGTTTTTCATACCATTTGCCGCACTGTGCCGGGCAATTTCTTTCTTTATGTTTTAAGATTCTGGTAACCACGCCACGGTTGTAGTGCTGCTGCATTTGGTAGTTGTGATATATAATTAGACGATATAGTACTAAGTTAAGTTTCAGATTTAGATGCTGGAAGGTATCTGGTTCTATCATTGCTGCTTGCTCTCCTTAAGCCACGACTTGACCCGTTTGTCGAGCATGTGACTTCATGACCAACATTTATTTGTTATTTAATAAATCAATATTTGATCAACATAAATGCAATGATTCTGAACCTGTAATAAGAGTGGTTTTATCCTACGTAGTTCAACTACAAGAAGTGATCTTCCTTAACACACACACAAACACAAATAAGATTTAAAAGCAAATATTCATAGATGATGTCCTATTCTCGCGTTCTGGCCTATTTAGTGGCTTGACTAATTTCCTTTGTTACTTTCCCTTGTGCACGAGAAACTGGAACACAGTAGAGAACACATGTAGAGACCGCAAATTATTGTGCACATGCTTATTTGGAGTTAGGATGTTAGGAGCGCACTAGGTACATATGCAAAACAGTATTCCAATCTATCACATTTGACAATTCACCTGCGGGTTATGATATAATTCACCATAAGTTCAGTGATTTTACAAAAAGAGTCAAATCAGGATCACTCATGTCACATTATGGGTCTGCCTCTCAGGTTCTGCATCATTGGTGCATAAACGAGCGGCAAGTGTCCGATTCTAAAGTGACTGCATACTCGTATTAATTCTGGATGATCGAGAATGTTAAGCTTTACTCGTTAAGCTTTAGTCTGGTCCGATAGTAGCCTCAGCTACAGGATACTATTTCAGGTTTTTTCTTCATGTCATTTTCTTCCTAGTGCTCAGTTACAGCGATTCATGAATACGCATCCTTTTGTCGTTTTATTCCTCTCTGCTAGTACAGCTTCGCGCAGCAGTGCGGTGACACCTTCATCATTACTAAATAACATTGTGTTTTGTTCTTCAGAGTTTCGACGTACGCAGTCGTTTTCACGACAAAAAGTTGTGGTAATCAGACGATTCTTTACTAAGCAGAACGAAAAGCTTGCAGTGTCATTTACACTATGCTGCTGCCTTGCTGCACAACAAACTTTTACTAACGCAGTGGTACATGAGGCGCTTACAGATAGGACGACAACAGAAGCCCTTTTCAGCTGCCACTATTCAGTCAAACTTACTCAGGGGCAACGCAAACCGTGTACACGGAACAGCGGGGCCATGCTTTCCAAGCATCGCCTCGACGAAAATGGCGCGAGCGCGTTTCCGCTAACGGGCAAGAGAGGACGCTTCATTTCGCATATCTCCTATTTAATGCACACAGAGCATATGTGCATTTTGTAATTTTCCCGCAAGAGCGTTTCGAACAGAGGACTGTTTTTCTGCAATAAAAGTATGCTGTTCGAGATACCCATAAATCCCAACCTCAAACTTTACAGCACAATGTCACCAATGGCACAATGTTTGCTCATGCTTTCGCCAGGCCCAGCGCCTCAAAGAAGAATAGACAGCCTCTTGAGTGCTGCCGGCATACTCCACCAAACCTTAGATCTTACATGAGCTAGGAGTTACTGTAGTTGCCCACTTCCTGCTTCTATTCTTCCATCCACACGACGGCTTCTCTCACAAAGCGTTTGACTATACGAAAAACTACCTTGAAGACGCTTTCTACGTACGACGTTCCCACCAGCAATGGGGTAGAGTATCGCCTGTGGCGATGAACCTCCCCGCTCTCCAAAGCCAAAATAAAGTTGTTGTTGTTACGCACGACGTTGTACTACGTAATACGTTGTACGAGTTTCTTAGCAAAAGTTTACACATGTGAGATTACTTCCGCTATGAAGCGTATACAAGAGAAAAAGAAAAGCAAAAGAAAAACGTAATTCTTCTCTGCAAAGCGCTGTGCAAAATCAATTGCTTTAAAGATATACCGCCTGTGTACCGCCAGCGAGCAAATGTGCAAACATCATTAATAAAGTCGGCGGTGCGTTTGGAGTGCAATGGCTATGGTAATACCTCTTTGCGTTTCAGATGAATGTTTCTTTCTTTATTTTTTTAAAGTATTCCTGTTTCAGAAAGCACGATGCTTCGTTTATGAATAGAATATTCATTTCACTTGTCTACGAAATGTTTCATTTATTTGCTCCGAGCAATAAAATAGCACAACCCAGTTTGAAATGTGCTATCATCACGCTCACACTAGTTTTGCAACTGATTTATGAGGGAAACTGGCTTCGTAGTCATTATTATGCGGTATGTTTCGCAAATGTGAGGTAAAATATGCGCAGAATAACACACATTATATTCCTAAATATGCGAATGCGCTTAGCTTATGAGAGTTAGTGAAGTTTAGGAAGATCGCCCTAACGAACGTCCCCCTAACAAGTAACTAAAGCGAATTAAAACAAAAATTCTGCTTCGCCATTATCTCGCTTTCGATTAGCAGTGTTCCGCGTCTTCCATATTATGAAAAGTAGCGGTAGCGGTAGCGGAGAAAGAGTCCGCCGCTGCCCATATTTGTAGCGGAAATGCTTTTTCCGTTACCAATTTAAAATGTAGCAGGATCCCTACTCCGCTATTGAAGGACGTAGCGTGCAACACTGGGGCATATATAGTGCAACACACTGCAAGGAACCTAGTTTTTTTTTTTTTTTTTTTTTTTTTTTTTTTTTTTTTTTTTTTTAAACGTGTTTTAAGGGACATGGGTAAAAATAATTATTTTGCGTCTTGCGCCGGCCTTCTTAGGTATTCGTTTTTCCTTTTCCCTTTCGTTTCTTTATTTCCTTTTTCTTTCTCTTCGTTTCTCTCAAATCATGTGTCAAGAGTGGTTTCAAAAACTATTTCGTACCTTGACAGCGTTTGCCCAACACTAAAGCGGACGTAGGTCAAAGAGAAGGGAAGTGCAATTGGTGTCTATGTGAGTGTGACTGCCAGTGCTTTCACAATAGCTGTATTCACTGACGTCACCCATCTAGAAGGCTCTAGCTTAGAAAGGATGAGACCGCCGCCATGATGTACCTTCGGTGAGTTTGGTTTCGGTTTTTGATCGCTGCTATATGCTATTTGAAAGACTCTTAAATTGGAAAACATGCATATTGCTGGGGTATGGTATAACCGACATTGATGCAAGAAGTTATACCCCTCACACACGGACAGTCTTCAATGATCATTGAAACCAATGGCCATTGGAAATGCAGGTGGCGCCACCGAGCGTGCCACGTGTCAACCTGTAAGGGAACACTAGATCCAATGTTCTGTCAGAAGTTGGCGCGTTGTACGCTTAGTGGCGCAACGCTTATGTTCAGTGACAATTGGTTACAATGATCATTGAAGACTGTCCGTATGTCAAGGGCAGAGCCGTAGCGACGGGGGTGCGAGTGGGGCAGCCGCCCCGGACGCCATCACCAAAGAGGGCGCCGAACGGCAAGCCCTGGCAGGTTGGTTGGACAGTATAACGTAGAAATGAAGATAATTTGAATTTATGGTGTGATGTGATGTGATAGAGAAAGAAAAAAATGGGGATTTAAATCGCGACAAAGTCAGACTGGCTACCCCAGACCACTTAACCGCAGTTAGTCGAAATAAATAAAAATAAATAGAGACATAGAGAGCAAGGTCTCTCCAGTGGAAATGGACGTTTTCTTTTCTTTGTTTACAAGGCTTCTGATGGCAGTGAGGGAGGGGGACGGCGCTTCAGATTTTCCATGCCCCAGGCGCAAACTCGCCTCGCGAAGGCTCTGGTCAAGGGTATTACATACATCAAGCGAACGGTGAATACGATGATGGTGAGGGTCAGGACGTACATCATGGCGACAAATCCGCTCGCGACTGTAGCGCTCCCCTGCGAGTCACGCCATGTGTGTTTTGCACTATTGCATTGATGGTCGTCTACTGTCTTTTTCTTTGTGCAGTTGAGCAGTCGATGTCACCTTATTTCACATGTTACAGTGAATGCCTCTATTCCTTTGTAGATAAAAGGAGGCCCTCTACAGCTGACAAGTAAGTGAACAGCACTATCGAAAGTTTTGCTATTCCTCGACTACGCTGGGCTCATATCCTCGCCCAATGAAGACCGCCGCACACATCCATGCAAAGCACGACAGTATGATACATTACATCGAGTTTTCAGTCTCAGTCGGTGCGTGCGGTGGCGTAATAGGTCCACCCAAGTTTATGTTTCCGAGTCGATAGCGAAACGTAGACGTTGCGTAAACCAGTGGGCTTTACCCATGATGCATTGCGCTGTAGTGCCGCTCAAGCTATCCTAATATCGCAGGTGTGCGCGGCATTAATTGACTATGCTATAACATGCGGTGCTCCGTTGCGCTTCGCTACACTTCCCTCTATTATTTAGGACGGGGCATAATTTGTCGACTGCGCGTAACTACGTGCTCCTCTTGAGCCGTGCATGCGCTACCGTTGTTCTCTAAGCGACCTCGCGTGAACTTTCATGTGGGGAGCTGATATACACGGTGTTTCATAATCACGTGACAAAGCACACAAGCGAAGAATGCACGCTGCGATAAAATGTGTGCTCAACGGACACTCACCTGTAGGAAGCTTTTGCCACGTACAACGTGTTATTTTATCATATTTTAATTGAAATAAATTGAATTTCTGGAATTGGACTTCGAAATCTGCGAAGTCAGCGTAACGTTTCTTGCTTGTTTTTTGCCAGAAACAGAAAGCCCATTTCAAGTTTACCCCATTCCATTACAAAGCACATTCCCCGCTGCAATGGTAATACCTATTGAAAAAAAAAAGGAAAAACTGCCGTTTCGACACCCGGTCGCGCATTTCTCCGTCAAGTTCATGCAACAAGGAGCGAAAGAAAACGATGACTCCCCCCCCCCCCCCCTCTCTTCTCTTCTTGTCCACCTCTCACTATGGTTTCTGATAACCTTCTAAACGTTCTAACCTTGCTTCAGTTATCAACAGATGCCTCGGAAAGGACACACAAAGGTAGACATCTGCGCCGCCCCCGCCGGGAATTTTCGGTACGTCGACGCCGACCGGGTTTGCTCCGACGTCGATGCCGAGGGCCTCTCCCTACCTGTTTTCGGACGCGAAAGCGCGCATTGCAGCCATCTAGCGAATAGCATTTGTTTTTGTACGCTTAACCGACACGGAAACCGTTGATATTGAAAGGCACGACATAAATACATCTCGCTCACGCACGTATTCGCCAATTTACTGCTTGCGATCACGGCAGGTTGCGATTTTGTGCCGTTTTTGACTTGTTTGTTTGCGTCGCTGACGTCGCCGCTCGCCGCCGCCGGTGGTAAAATGGGCATGACGTCGCCACAGGTCAAAGTTCCATTGGCGCACACGTCTACTCGAAGGGGCAGACGCATGTGCTCCTCACCCTCCTCACCCTCCGTCGCTTCTGGAACGACGGTTTTCGCAACCTCTTTAGCCTGCACCATTGTAGTAGGGAATGTATTTTGCAATAGTGGTGGGCATCCGAGGTGCGTGTTGTGTGCCAACAAAAGAAAAAGGGAGAAGACGCCACGTCCGCTTGGACGATTGCGGAGTTGAATTCAAGAAATTCACTTCAATTAAAATCCGATTAGGTTAATCCTAGCATGTGTCAAATATTCCCCGCAGATAAACGTAATTTATCGCATATGTTTCCGCGCTGTGCTCTTTTTACTAAAAAATATATTTTTGACATGGTTACTGAAGTACCCTTCAGACATGCATCGTTACCGTGCTTTACTTGTTTTCCGACCATGCCGGCACCGTAATTTGTCTGCACGTTGCAACTTCGATACTTTCAACACGATGGTTGCATAAAACTAACGGGCCAAAAAATGGAAGAAGTCTAGCACTCGCAAGTGAATAAAATAACTATTTAAAGAGATTGAAACATTTATTTTACGGACTCGTTTCTCAGTAAAATAAATGTTTCAATCTCTTTAAATACGATGGTTGCATGTTTGGGAGTTTCCATGGTTATCTCATGGTTGCATTAGTTAGTTGACGTTACTTCCTTCGTAACTGACGTGTTCCTAGCTGGGGATTGTAACATTTTGATATACGTATGTGGTTATGATATCACCCACGCATCCGTACTGTACGTCAGAGTATCGCAGGAAAAAAGTCGTTGTAGGGCGAGATACAAACCCTTGGACAGACCTCGGTAAGCATACGCAATATTCGAAATTTGTATTCTGCGATTTTTGTATATGTGTTTCCATTTTCGAATCAAATGCGGAATTCTTCATTCGAATTTCGAGTCAAATCGATGTTTCTCCCAAACCAAATATATTGGAATAGTTCCGAAGTTGGACACGTAAGACCCAGAACGGCGCAAGAGAGAACATAATACAAAGTGAGCGCCATTTCATACTCTGATCCGCACGAGTATGTCGCGTATAGATAATGTACAGATATTTATATGCCTATACACGTGCTGCGTTTGTATCCAGTCAGGCTATACATCTATTCACGTCTGTTTTAAAACAATTATTCCAAGATGCTTGCACTTCGGAGTCCAACTCTGACGTCAGAGAAGTGAAAGTCTCGGCCATCTCTGTTGGTTTTCGTGAAGCGCGCGTCCTCTGCCTTGGGCACCTCACAGGCCGGAACGTCGCCGTGATGTTATACAGCCGGATGAGTTTCGATCTGCGCAGTGTCTATTTTCGACGGGTCTATCATCGTAAAACGTGGAATACAAATTCACATTGGTGCATTTATCGGGCCTAACTTGGGGCTAAGTGTCACCACCCCTTTAACTGTTGAGGGATCGACGCTCTTCCTGGTGACAGCGGAACTCAGGTTGCAATGAAATTTTGTACACCACCATGCTTGAGGAGGAATGCCAAGCCACCGGGTCATAATGACCATACTATAACCACTTGGAGATAGTAGTAAACAATGGAGGCGCGTACCCACAACAAGCGACATATCGGTTCGGAAGCAGTTATTCGTAAATATCTGCAAAGCCATTCGAAAAGATTTGAAACAGCAACTGAGAGAAGGAGCCACATGTAACCTCAATAGCCTGACGTCGACGATATTCTTTCAGATGCTCACAAGACAAGGAGTGCCTCGAACTGTCCTCCGAAAAAGAATTCCGATCTCCAGACATCATATGCGAACAGTACGCTGTGCAAGGTCGGTACGACCATCTCGCAGGATACATCCCGTATTGAGCACTGATAAATCTCACGCTTTCTTTGGCAGCATCAACAATGAGGGAGGCTTCCATTCAAAGTAGCGCCGAATACGAGTTTGAGTACGACAAAGTGGAATTTTTATCGCCATTGCAGTATTCTACTGGCACTACCAGAAAAAAATCGAAGTGGAAATCCTCAGATGTCAAGGTAAGCACATTGCTTTATGTAAAGATGTCGGTGATATTTTTCTCCCTTCCGACTACTATCGCACTTTCCATTTGTTCCTGTTTCATAGCGGTCACCAACAATTTCTGGGTGCACTGGATCCTACGAGCTAACAGAATGGACGGGAAGCGGGGATTCCCTGCACCATTGCACTCCTGCTGCTCCATTATGATGCTTAAACGGCACAAGAACAGAATACGGCTCATATGTGATGTCTCATCATCACGGACAATGAATTCGGCTGTCATGACGTGAGGCGTCCTCCAACTTCCACTCCTCATGTATTGAGAGCTATTTGCCTAAGCAATGAGGAATATCGTTGTGCTGTCGTGGGGAATAGTCTGTTGGCAACGGTACACAGCGTTTACAGTGTGTTTGTAGCACAGGTGCCAATGTACAAAGTGAATACTAACCTCTGAAGGAATGAGAAGAACAGCACGAGCGAGAACAGAGTTTTGGTGAGAACAGAGTTTGGGTACGCAACTACACACAAGAGTTTTGCGTACGCCATAACGTAGTAATGAGTTTTAGTGCATGGTACGTAAGGGATAGCGTTGGTGGTACAGGGCCGACAAAAGTTTGCGGAACGCGCGAGCTGCGCACTTTTTGGCCGCTGTGACACCCTAGCGGCAGGCGGAAGCGGGCGATTTCGGGCGAGTTCACTGCTTCATAGGGGTGGATGAGTGCGCTGTGGTGCGCTGTTAGCGTCTATTGCTTCCCTTGAATGCACGTACCCGCGAAGTGGGTTTGATTTCGCTGCAGTGTTCTCCAACACCACGTGGCTGAATGATTGTGAAGGCTGTCAGCTGGAAACACTTGCCCCTATTCGCCAACCGACTTAAACCATCGGTTTAGTGACGTCGGGTTTAAATCGATCATGTGTGACCTTCGCTGGCCAATCCAGGCACACCGCCTAGTGCGCCGAAGGCCGCAGTCGTGAAGCCCATGGCGGCCTCCATTTACGGCGCATGTGCATTTTACTAGAGTCTGCCAGAAGCGACGATGACCGGTAGGCCTAATCTCCGCTTCACGAAGAATTATTCATCAAATCCTGGGTAAGTTTTGATTAATACCGCTATTAGGAACTCTCAGTAGGCGGATTTTTTCACAATGGGACCAGTGTTTGCCTCGAATATTCCATTTCGATGACCGGCTCATGCAACTTAGACCGACCTAGAACCGCTGGTTTAAGTCCCATGCATTTGAATGGGACGAATTTGAACTAGGGGAGGGGTTAGGTTAACGTCGGTTTATTTACGTTGCAGCTGTGAGCGTATGTTCTGAAAAAGCATGAGAAAAACCTAGTAGAGTAGTTGCGGTCGGTGTTGTTGCACCGATTTGAAGTCGAACTGGTAAAAGCAAGCAAAATTAGCGTTGTAATTGCATCGTGAGTAAAGTAAACGGAAATAACGTGTGGCGAAGGACACGAAAAATGCGGCGCTCGTTATTATGAACTCAAACGTACAGAAAACATCGTTGAAGGGAATGACATCGACATGTACCGTTGCATAAAATCTATATACTCCAATCCAAGGCAGGGAGATATTTTTCGTGGCGGGATATCATAGTGCATCTTGGAATACGGAGTAGGTGATCACAGCGCTTATTATGAATGTCGTTTTCTGTAATACACACGGCAAGTGCACCCGTCATTGCACAGCAAGAGCAATAGCACGTTAAATTGTTGTTGCTAGCGGAGAAATTCGGAAAAGCGTAGAAATGGGGGGGATTTATTGGCAGAAAAAAAAAGGAAAGGGGAATGGTCAGCCATGCAGCACGCCAGCTTGCTATTCCCTAAAAAAGAAAAAAAGGAAAAATATAAACAAGAGAAAAGGAAATAGCAAAAAGATAAATAAATAAATAAAAATAAGAAAAATTGAAAAAGACACTCGGCTCACAGGGAGCCCAGGAGGCCCGTGTCACGCAGAAAGCGGAGCACCGCTTTTGTGACTCTCCACTGGTTAGCTCGCTGCACAAGGCCAAGGATATGGCCAGGGTAATATGGGAGGATATCAACCTGCATTGCTTATGATCACAATTGTATCGCTACGAACAAGTTACAAATAATTAATTGTTATCAACCAGCACGGTGTGTGCTCTTGGCAGTCAGTATAGTTTCCAGAGTTGCGTTAACGGTGCAGTGAAACTGATCATAAAGCGCCCTGACTTGGGATCATAAAGCGCCATTTGCCTGTTCGGCTCCTCATATTCATCATCATAAAATAAAGTTGTTCTTGTTCTTCCGTGACGGAGATAGTGTAGTATCGAGGCATGGAGATAATGCCTGCTGTTGCACTCACACGGAACAGTGAAGTTTGAGCAGGTTACATGTTCCAATACTATGGAAATACCACAACAGAAGTACAGGAGGTCCCTGTTTTTCTGGAAGCATGTGCAAACGCCTAACAAGGTTGAAATATGTCTTTTTATTGTTTTTAGCACACCGCACTAGAAGAGGTAAAAACTGCCAATGATCACAACGTCTACAGGTGTGTGTTACTACCATGATATTATAACATATTCAAGTAGACAGCTGGGCCCTGTTCTCTTTAAAGTCATCGACCTTGATTGCTTGTGTCTTTGCCTATCATTGGTCTTTACGGGAAGAACGCGTGACGGGCGAGATATTCAATAGAGGTCGATTACTCTGACGAGAATAGGGCCCCTGCATTCATTTCAATCTATCCATCATCTGGTACTTAACTATATTCATTTGTAGGTATCCTTCTGCAAAAGTCACTACGTCACTGATTGTGCTATAGGAAACTGGAAACATATTCATTACCTCGGGGCGCAACGGTTGCTAAGACAGACCCATGACGAATTACAGGCAGTTTTCCTGCATTGTGTAAGCACAGTCATTCTGGAATTATTTTATTGCTTTCCAGTTATCTTATAGACACATCTCATCACTTTGTATTTGTGAACTCTTTCGCTTTCAGCGAATAAAAGTTGTTGCACAGTTCCGCAAGAATGACCTCTCTCATACAAGCATGCACTTCGGATATACTGGTGGTATATATGGGTACTTCTTGAGACAAAAGTTTACGGAGGCTTATGTCTTCTTTGAAGCAGCCTCATGCTAGCTATAGGAAGAGATTGAATAAGAAACGGGTGCCTGGCTATTCTATCCATCTCATAGTACGTGTGTCCGCTCGTGTGTACAGCTAGGGTGTCACCCCAATGGAGAAATGCAACACCCAGGTGTTTCATAAACTTTTGTCTTAAGCTGTACATATCTCTCTCCTGCTATAGCAGTAGTCTACATCCACACTGCACACATGACCATAGAAATAAGGTATGTGGCCATTTGGCAGCTGTCGATTATGTAAAAGACAGGTAGCGTTAACATGGGTATATCTCTCTCCTGCTATTGCAGCAGTCTACATCCACACTGAACACATGAGCGTAGAAATAAATTATGTGGCCATTTGGCAGCTGTCGATTATGTAAAAGACAGAGAGGTAGCGTTAATATGGGTATATCTCTGTCCTGCTATAGCAGCAGTCTACATCCACACTGAAGTGATGAGCGAAGAAATAAATTATGTGGCCAAATTGTTCACAATGCCAGGATGAAGTGTCATGTGCCGCTTCGCTTGGGGCGGCCAGCCAAATGCACCCTCTTGCCAGTGATGGGAAAATGTCTTATTCCTGGGACATTGTTTGAGAGGACGCTGCCATATGGGGGATGCTGCCGCTTTCTCGCACACTCATTCACCTTGTACTTTACTGATTCTGTCATTTACTCATTTACCTGTATGGTGTATAGATAGATGTACTTATGCTTTGTTTTCTGCAAAATAGTCATTCTGTGTGCATAATGTGGAGACAGTACATATGGGTTCCCAAAGCTGGTGAAACGTTTAAATGCTGCGTTGTAAATGCTACCAAAAGCTAGTGGCTTGCGGGGGTCTACTTGTGTGCATCAGGGTGGCTGGTTTAAGGCAATAATTGTATATGTGTGCTAGCCGTAACACTAAATGAACACCATTGACGTAGCAAAAATTACGATCAAGGGACATTGCACGCCAGCCACCATATGTACAGTGTGCTTGCAGAAGGCTAAAACAATAATATGCATATAATATATTCTAACAAGAGTGCGGAACAACTCTGTAACATCTGTGCGTGTCATCTGATAACGTTTTAAGCTGTGCATATCTTTCACAATTCATACGAATACAAAAAAAATCCATGCTTTGAGAAAGAGGAAAAAAAAAGAGGGGGACGGTCACAACGCTCCGGAGTAATATTACACATAACAGAGGCCAAAATATCAGAAAAAAAAAAACGCCTCATTCAGCTACACCAAATAAAAGCTACCCCACCTTTTGTAATAAACAACTCACTGAACAATAGAATGTTAGTTGAAGTAGTGCTGGCAAAATCTCCATTTTATTTTTCTTCTAAATCAGTCACTTATTCAACCTTTCTTTAAGTCTCCCTGGAGAGAACATTTGAGAAAGTCGTTCTTTTTATCATCTTGTTATCACTTACGAGGGTGGTTCCATAAGTTTCTGGCCCGACCAACTTTTAATAGTCATAGAGACGAAACAAGTGTATCACTTTTCGACATAGCCACCCTTAACTTCGATGCACTTTTGACACCTTTCAACCAGCATTCTTATACCCTTGAAAAAATAGTCCGAAGGTTTGTCCGCAAAATGCTGGAAAACTGCCTCTTGCACCTCACTATCGTTTTGAAATCTCCGTCCTCTGAGATCCCTCTTGAAGTTTGAGAACAGGAAGTAGTCACTCGGTGCCAAGTCTGGACTGTAGGGTGGGTGGCGGATTTCTTTGAAGCCGCACTCCTTCAGTGCAGCCTTGGCAACAGAAGCCGTGTGGACAAGGGCATTGTCCTGGAGCAACCGGACACCTCGACTCAGCCTGCCGCGCCCCTTTTCCTTAATGGCGTCTCGCAGTCTGTGCAGGAGTGAAGCATAATAAGTCGCATTCACTGTGGTGGATTTCTTTGAAGCCGCACTCCTTCAGTGCAGCCTTGGCAACAGAAGCCGTGTGGACAGGGGCATTGTCCTGGAGCAACCGGACACCTCGACTCAGCCTGCCGCGCCTCTTTTCCTTAATGGCGTCTGGCAGTCTGTGCAGCAGTGAAGCATCATAAGTCGCATTCACTGTGGTGTTCCTCTCTTTGAAGTCGATAAGGAGGATCCCGTGACAATCCCAAAATATTGTTGCCATGATCTTCTTTGTGGATTGTGTGACCTTGGCTTTTCTTGGGGGTGCTTCTCCTGGTTTGCGCCATTCCATCGACTCCTTTTTCGAAAGGGGATCATAGTAGAGCACAATAGTCTCATCCCCTGTGACAATTGACTTCAATATTTCTTCTTCGTTCTCTTGACAGAGCTCCAAAAACTATTTGGCACAGACGACGCGCTGTTGCTTTTGAACTGACGAGAGAAGTCGTGGCACCCATCTCGCACTGACCTTTTTCATGTGAAGGCCCTCGCCGATGATGCGAAAAACGGTTGTTTTGGAAAGCCCCAGCCATTCAGAGATTTCCTTCACCTTCAGACGCCTGTCGCTCAGCACTTCCTCCTCGACAAGATACAAATTTTCTTGTGTCACCACTTCCACTGGACGACCATCGCGTGGATCGTCTTCAATGGACTTGCCCCAGTCAAAACTGCTTAGCCCAGTCTTTTACCGTTGTGTACGACGGAGAGGCTTCCCTGTACACGTTGTCCACTCGCGCTTTAATTTCTATAGGCGAAAGTCCCTCTTTTGTCAAGAATTTTATCACAGCGCGGGCGGTACTCGATCTTTTCCATTTTAACTGAAGAGTGCACCCTGGCTGTTTGAAATGCCGCTCTCCAGCCGACAAAAGCATGGCGAGGGTTGAGGGTGGTGCTCCGGCCCTCCAACAGATGGCGCCAGGCGTCCTTAATCGCATTTTCAAATTCGCGCGCATTTTCTACCTCGGGCCGGAAACTTATGGAACCACCCTCGTATATTTTCTGTTCACTTGTTTACATATAATGCAGGCCAAACGATTTTCCTATGCAGGAGAGAGTGTGCATTAACCAGTCAGAATATCAGAAGCAAATATAACCGTGACCACACGATACAATGAAAATCACACATAAGAAGAAAGGTAAGGTTACAGATAAAATAGCAAACCCAGTATGCGGGCTGGTAGACTAGATCCATGATGAAGAAAGCATGAGCTTGGGCACAACACTCATCATCCAGTTACATGAACCGGTTGTTGAGTGTTGCTGCGCCAAAGCTCAGGTTCAGACCTAATATGCACGAGGTCACACGGACCTCGTGTATGTTAGGTCTTGCGTGTTGAGCGTTATTGTGCTCCAGCTCAGGATTTGATTTTCATAGAAAGGTACCTCAGAAGAAAACTTAAACAAAGACATCTCAGAGCTCCTATTCGGCACATATTATTATACTGAGATTGCTCTCTAACGTACTGTGATAAATCTTTCCCATATTTTACATGTCTATGTGTAAGTCCTGCATTTGGCAACCTACGGTAACAGGTGAAAACACCATATAGGCGCAAATGAGAAATCCGTCGGAACGATAGCACAGTACTACTGATGAAAGTATATGTAAGGCTTGCCTTACAATATATTTGGTGCCTGTAGTTAAGGAGAACCTAATTTGTATTTAAGTTAACCTAGTCTGAATAAATTATTTATTCTGAGTCGTTTCATTCGGGATTCTGATTTATTGCAAGGACATTAGCGCAGCCTTTTATTTTCGCAACATTGAGATATCGTATAGAGTATCTAGTGCGATATGTGAGGAGTATACAGATTAGGGCGCACTGAGTTTTATATTCTGTGAAGTAGTTCACTCTTTGCAAGAGACAATCATCCTGAAAAAATGAATCTTCGCGAGTTAAACAGAGCAACCCATTCAGTGCATGATGATTTCTACAAGAAGTCAGGTACATTGTGTGTAGACATGCAGGTATGTGCTGTACACACTCTTACACTACCACAGGGGTCAGGGGACCATAACAACAGGAGCTCTTGTACCAAACACTCACACACAAAGGCACAGGGGAGCTGTCTCAACGTATCACAGTGCACGCACTCACTTTCCAATGTTACCGCCTTCCTTCACATTAAGAATGGCATATGGCAACACATAAACACCACATTCACCACCATAAACCGCCGTATGTGTGTGACAGAGTCTTGGAACAAGTTGTTTCTTCTCTTGTCTATTTCACACACCGTGACAAAGCCCTTGCACACAAGTCATTGTGAACACTGCACTACGCTTGTAAACATGTGCTGGGGTTCTGCAACTTCTGTACTTCTGCATATGAGGCGTGCGCCCTTAGAAACACAGCAAGCGAAATGGTGCTGTTACGCGTTGCAAGTTTGTGACACACTGCAAAGAACATCAAACCATAACACCACAACAGTAATTGATGCGTGTGAGAGTCCGATGCAGAATAACGGCCACTCTTGCACCAATTTTCTTTTTGTTTGTATTGCCTACCGCGATGAAGCGCTTGCACACAAGTTGCGAACGCCGACACGGCACCTGGCTGGAACATGTATAAGACACGATGCTGGAATGCCCCAGCGATCGAGAGATGTACCATCTTCATTATCGCAGTTGACAGCACAGGCCGTACAACAAACGATGACCGCTGCAGTTATATACGCAGCCACAACCGACTACCGAACACTAACCAAAGTACAACGATCACGTCCGCCAGAATCGCCAGAATACGTTCTGCTACCTCCTCAATATGGTAAACGCCGCCGCCGCCGCGAAACACCTTTGTTGCGCCCATACGTCTCCGAGCTTCCCATTACAAAACGCAAACATAGAAACCTACGCCTTAACCCCAAAACCCCAAACAAAACCAACACGGGTAACAGACTCCCTGCTCCCAGCCACCTGGTACAGCGCCATCTGAATTTTCTCTCGCTGACTTCTCTTAGAGCGCAAAAAAAACAAAAACAAACGAAAGCCTCCTCATCCTCTTGGAATCTTTCCTGTCGTCTGCTTCTTTCTCCCTTCCCTCAACCATC
This sequence comes from Ornithodoros turicata, assembly GCF_037126465.1. NCBI lineage: Eukaryota > Metazoa > Arthropoda > Arachnida > Ixodida > Argasidae > Ornithodoros > Ornithodoros turicata. The sequence continues at coordinate 83,580,314 of NC_088202.1, read as the reverse complement.
TCGTGACAATGTGAATAACGCGCATGCGTTGTGGTCAACCCTTTGGAAAGCGCTTCAGCGCCGGAGAGATCACGTGATCGATTTAAGCCTGACGTCACTAAACCGATGGTTTAGGTCGGTTGGTGAATACGGGTATAGGTGTATTGCTCTTATCGGCTTATTGCTCTTTTAAGCAGCGACGCGCTGACAAGAGAAAGAAACAAGAGGTATCTGCAACAATTAAATCGTTACGGGACATTGTGGTGATCAGATTGAATATCAGAGGTAATTGGCACTCTACATATACTGTCTTTCAGTCACGTAGTGTCGAACAGCACTACAGTGAAATCCAACACACTTCACGGGCTCGTCCAAGACGAAGTACCAGTACCGAAATTACCGCAGTGTGTCGCTAGCAGCACATTCATTCACCCCTCCGAAGCAGTGAACTCACCGGCTTCCGCCTGCCGCTAGGTGCTCGCACCGGAGAAAAAGTACACAGCACGCGTGTTCCGTAAACTTTTGTCGGTACCTGTACTGCGCACGCGCAAAATATAAAAGAGAGCATCGCGCAGTGCGCAGAGCAACCACGCTATCACTTGCGAACGCAAAGGCGATATCGTACGATACACTAAAACTCACTAATGTTGGGGGCACTGCGCACGCGTACGCTACGTCACTAAAAACGCGTCCAGCGTACGCACGTTCTTTTTAATTTGCATGCGTATCGTGGGGTGATTGCGTACTGCTCCCGTACACTCTAATATACAAAAGGAGTAATTTTACTCCTTTTCGGGGCTAAATGCTTCGCCACAAAAATTAGTCCCTTTTCGGGGTAAATGCATGGAACTAAGTCACAGAGTGGGGACTCCACTTCACGCTCTGTTCTAGCAGTCCTACATAGCTACATAATTCATGTGTATGAATGGAAATACTTTGAATTAAATCGTCAACCGTGATATGTCGAGTGATCTTGCGACATACATAATGCAAAATTTCGCAAGAAAGAACCGCGAACTATTTCTTCCTCTGTTGGGTGGAAAATAGCATAAGTCGCTAAGTTATGTAGCCGTATTCCATCAAATTCACGAAGAGCACATAGTTACGTAGACTGTTGCATTCGAGAGGCCATTTGCGAAGTTAATTGACTATTCGAGTCCTGGGGAGTAAATTACGGGGTTAGGGGACCAAAATGTGGAGCAATTGAAGTCTAGGGGACTGTAAGCTGCAATGGCTCCCCATTTTACTCAGTTTTTTCCCCTAGAGTGTGCAACAGTTGCTCCCCTGGCAACACGAGCTCGGGCTCGTGTATGGCGCATTCCATTGGCAGAGCTAGGTCGAGGTTTTGCCCCGGAAAGGGGCAAAAACCGTTCCCTTGCCAGAGCGGGGCATGCGTTGAATGTTCCATTGGTAGAGAAGGGGCAAGAGAATTTGCTCCAAAGATCAATAGTTTTTGACCCAGCGACTACCTCAGCGCAACACCACAGAGAAGAGGAGGCATGCGCGCGATAAGTTAGGCCGTGATGTCCGAGCTTTCTTTTCATTTTCTTTTTACTCGTGTGTCGCGCAGGTGGTCGTGCGTCTCTCGCACAGTGGAAACATTGCGCGTCTGCTGTGTGTAATTGAATCTCTGTATGCAATAAGGGGATAAGTCGACTTATCCCCTTTTTACTATTTTTGCTGCAACGACATCTAGATACCAGTATGTACCTGCCAAAGAATATTTAGGACCGTATTGCAATTTATTGGCCCGCTACAGGAGGGTAAGAAACGGAAAATGTGTGTCTGTCAATGGGACGGACAATCGGATCAGGTCCATTTTCTCGGTTTGGGATTTTTCGGCTTATCCCCTTATTGCATACAGAGGTTCAATTATCTTATGCGATCCCGAAGCAGTTTGCTGACCCGCACGTGACCAAAGCAACCCGAGAAAGCACGCGGGTCACGCGCTATGCACAGAGCACGCATATTACCTTGAATGCTAGCATTCCATTGACAATGCAAACCCGTGCGACCCCGCCGGGAGCATGCACGAAACCGCACCCAGCGCGGGGCAACAATTGCTCTCCCAATCGAATGCGCCATCAGTGTGGATGCTGTAAGTGTCTTATTTCACGCGCCAGATTCCGTCATAACGTCTTGCGTAACGTACGCCTACTGTGCTACCAAAACTCTACTTATATCGCCGAAAGAAGTGTCAGGTAAAGTGCTAACGTACGCGAGTGTGCGCAAGGTAACGTGCGCATAACGTACGCAAGAACCGAGAACGCTGTACCGAAACCCTCTCGTTTATATCCAAATATTTTGTTCAGCGCATGTCACTTATCGAACGAGAAAGGTATCGATCGCTCCAGATAGACCACACACCGCGCGTTCCATACTTCCGTTGCTAAACGCAATATTGGTAACACGGTTTGGTATACCATTCGACATCGGTTGTTTTCATTGCAGCTATATCAAGCCAAATAGAAGGTGGAAGGCACTTGCGACCAAGGGGGCTATATGTCTGGAACTGTCACTTCACTCGATTGAAGGAACGCAAACACTCGGCCTCTGAGCGTCTGGTAGGACTATTATAGGTCATCGTGGTGAGTGAGTGCGCCCAGTAATTAGACAAATATTTATTCCTTCGTACAGGTTTTCCACGGTAAAAGACAGCAAAGATGGCAATTGGCCACCGAGAAGTTTATTTCTCGCCCGTGTTTTGTTCACCTGAACTGCCATCTCCATCATCATCCTTCATTCTCTACAACCGGCACTGGGGCAGCGCCCAGTCTGCTGGCCGGCATCAGTCCCATCTCTTTTCTCGTTTCTTTATATGTATGTGTGTGTGTGCGTGTGTCTCGCTCTATCCTGCGAACTCTGAAACCCTCGACGTTATCTACATCATGACTCCATCGACAGGACTTTGCCGATAAAGTGTGACTTGAAATTGGATGTGTGCGTCGTGATGCAAGGACTAGTGCGCAGTGTGAAGAATCCATTTACGGCCATTGCATAAGAAAGAGGATTGTGGGACCGTACTTAGTCAGATATCATGTAAAGGATCTGTGCGCGAACTGGCTCCTGTGCATTAGTTTTGACTATTCGAATGTGAGAGGAGGATTTTGTTTACATTACAGCAACGCGTGGACAAGCAGTAGAGTGTATGCCCTGTATTCTTTTCATCATAACATATAAAACATTAAGAGGGAAAAGAAACCACTTGCACGATTGCGAAAAATTTTTCTGCACCGGCTTTCTTGAGAACTTCTCTTGATACAGAGGCACATATGTTGCATGGGCTGCGCCCATCCTCACAGTACTCACTATACGTTCAACAACTTGCATATATGCGAACAATTGAAAGTAAGCGACGATCTGCTGGGCTCGTGAATAAACGTTTTGCAAGTCAAATGAACATCAGCTTGATATTTTTGCTAGCCGTTAAGTCTCTGAGCGACCGCCCGGTCAGTTGTCAATCGCTCAAAGTAGGTGCTATTATTGCGAACCTCCTCAGCAGAAACATCGGAGGCCCCCTCGCCACAGGGGGGAACGACTGCTACATTAAAGGGGCACTAAAGGGTTTGGGTGTTTTTGGGTCTCATAGCCTACCGAGAAAAAGGTATATTCTGTACTCTGTGCTCGTTGGTTCGAATACTACTCGTAGTGCACCGCAGGGAGGAGGACAAGTGCGCGCTATTTTGCGATGCGCGCCGACTGTGAGGCGTGTGGAACGAGGAGTTTCACGTCCAAATGACGAATAAATATGCCATATTGACGAAATATCCCATCTGCCTATGAAAATTACGTATGGATTTGCAACGAGAATTGTTCCACTTGAAATCGTATTTTTGTCACGAACAGGGTTGTAGAAAATGCAATGCAAGAGAAGGACTTCACATAACCACACAACGACGCTATTATAACGATCCCAACAGTGCTCTAGCTTCTGGTGCAGACGGGTCTGCAGTCTTACCCGTAGTTGCTCCGCTCGCGGTGGGTATAGTAGCTCTGGCAGCCGCTATTACAGAATATGCGTCTCCGCGAGGTGTATGTCTACGCATCGCAGCCAAGTCGAAGCTCCCCTCGTACGAAGTTGCTTGGAAAGTAATGCAAATAAATGCGGGAAGGGGCAGTTCCCGCAATATATTTTCTTCGGCGCTTGAGTGCGCTGGAGGTGACGTGCCCTTGACGTTGTTCCCCGAATCGGAGGAAGGAAAGAAGAACCTCTGAATTGGCACATTTCTTCACGTTTTAATTCCAAACGGCGCAACAGATGAACCCCGTTCCTTCCGCGTTACTGTCATGGTGATGGGATCTTGCATACCCCTTAGAGAATTTTTTGCACTTTACTCTGGCCTTAAGAAAGTTCTGTGTACAGAAAAAATAACTGAATAAATAACAAATAAAATAAACGAGCAAGCAAGAAAAATATAACGTAGTAAGTACTACGCAGATAGAATGGCTTGAAATATGCTGAAACATCTTCACATTACTGCTTCGGTTATGTGGGCAATGATCAGACTTTCTCTATGTGAATCAGCTAGGTAGCGATATTTAGGTTTGGAATGCTTTCTTGTCAGAGGGGTATGCTACCAGAGGATATCATCATGCCAAATATTCCTCACTTTAAGGAACTGTAAAGTGAACGGCAAACGCATACAAAGAGTATGTTTTTCTGAAAGCTTGGAACTTGGATGCCACATACACAAAAACAGTCTGCTGTTCATGGAGTATTTTTTGAGCAATCTAATTTTAAAGATTGCCGCCCCAAGCAAAATTTGTGGACTCCAAGATGCGACAACCCTGAGGCGACTCCCGCGCGATCTATTGAGACCTTAATCAACCACATTAGCCAGTGGAACGACCTACGGCCGACAGCGGTCGTCGAATCGTTGACGATGACCGGAACACCAGCTGGTGCATCCCAGAACACTACAATGTAAGCCAGACATTTGTAGTAATTGGCTGTGTGCGAGGTACTGCACGCAGCAGCGACATGAAAGCGACATTCACGGCTTTCACTCTAATGGCGGAGGAGCAGACGACGCCTAGAGAGGCCAACAGATGGCACAACAGACGTTTCTGGAGACCGCTCCAGGCACATGACGTTCGTACAGGTTACAACTGTTTCGGTCATGATTTCACCGAACTAATCAGGAGCTGCCGCCACTTTTTTCAAATCATGTTTAATAGCAATTAGCAATCTGGGTCAAATGCGTTACATCGTACTTCAATGTCACGTGATGCCTGTCCACCAATCCCGGGTGGCCTCCACTAGATTCATGTGGGAGACGTCTGTCGGCGCCGCGATCGCGGAAATATCCAGGTTTGAAATTCACCAATATGAAAAATGTGAAGAATAGAGACCTAATGGCTTGCATGCGTCATCACACCAAGTTCTACCTGGTGGTGCATAAAAATAGGGTTGTTCCATTTTACTTCGCTGTACCTTTAAAAATATTACGTACAATAATCAAAATTCATACGGATGAATATGCAAATCCTGTAAGAACATGCCTTCTAAGGGAGAATGCTAGACACCCTGTCCGATCTCTATGCATAAAACCTTGCGATGCAGGGATCTGTTAGCGATAGATGACCGTAGTCCCTTGTTCCCAACTTTTCTCTCCTCGTTACCCCTCCCACCCCCCCTTCCCCCGTCTTCATCCTCCTCTTTGCCTGCCCACCGGTTATATCATCCATTCCCTCAGAAGTTCCGGCTCGGAGCATGATTAGTTGCATGTGGGTGGGAAGGCACGTATCCCTTGAGCTCTTCAAAGGAAGATGGAAGTCATTGAAAAGGTTAGCCAGCTGTAATCTCCATCCTCTTCTAAGGATTGTGTTGTCATGGTTCCCAACGACACAGACGTCTTGGTTCTCATCGCGGATGCAATATTGGCCTATGTATGGGTTCGTGAGCTTCCCCTTTCATACAATACAATTTCATACAATTCGAAGCAGCACGGTCGATTCGAGTGTCGCGCATGCGCATTACGAATCGGTTGGCGAGTCGTTGGGCACGCGGTTTCGTACGAACGACCCACTCGCGCTGAGTCGTTTCGTTGTATTCGGCGAGCACCACCGATTGACATCGCGAAGCAAGATGACGGCTGTTTACACTAGCGAAGCTGCAGTGGGACTGCGAGATGTTTACTGGTTACAACGATGTATATCCTCTGCGGTAAGTTGTTGGATGGAACAACGTACTCATTAGAGCGTTTCACACTCATCAGCGACCAGTTGTGGCGCCAGAACATGTAATTCGTGCGAGAAAGCTTGTGTATATGCAAGGTGCATTAAAACTATGCAATGTGATTATCCCTGTGTCGTTCCCCGATTCGTTAAAGTGCAGCTCCGCTGCTGTTCCGAAAGTATGAAGACGTTGTGATATTCGGAACCGTGGTCCCAACTTCATTCATAAACGCACATTGCTTTCCAAATTTCCATACTCCTTCCTGAGAAATTTGAGAAAAACTACCGGGCGGCGGTTCCACTTGTGACGTCATACTTGGAACTGCGCGGATTGGATAGCCACACCTAGCCAGCTCTGCCTGGCAACCAGTTTGTGTTTACACTCCGTCATGGCCGCTGTATCGTGCTGAAATAGCTGTCATGAGCTATCGGAGACCACCGCACCGTTTTATCACGTTTCTTATAAGAAATACTTCGTCTTCGAGCACGTACTCGTTCTCGTTCTCAATAGCTTTGGTGGTGCTTTCTGCACGCGCAAAAAGTCCGCGCATAGTGCGCTGCCAAAGCTATTGAGAATGCGTACGAGTACGTCACACGTTAGGTGTTAGGTCTTGTTGGTAGCATGAAGCACAGTGCGGGCACAGAATGTCCGCTCACGACGGCCGTCGTTGCACAACGAGGCCATCCTGTAAGGCTTGTTAAAGGAGACCGGAAAAACTATCTTTGAGGCTATTAACGACAGCAATTATCACGGGACACACCCAAAACATTCACCTTCGCCCATAGATCTCCGCCATCGCATCGACGATTTGGCGTTAGCCAAGCCACGAGCGCGGCTAAGCCAGGACGAAGCCGGGATTGGTCAGGGTTTGCCGACCACAGGACCGCCGTGCCAGGGAAATTTAAAAAATTGTTTTCTTAAAAACTACAAACAAATGGGTGAAAATTTTTCACATGTATGCTCCCTGTGCGGAAACGAACGCACAGCCCAAGCATGGCTCCATTCTGTCGCAGTCGAAAATCGGCGGTGCTGAGCTTTAACTGTCGAGAGAGGCCAGCACACGTGTGATTACCCCTTTTCAAAGCAAAACTGATTGAAAAAAAAAACTGACTACATCATCCTGATTCATCAACATGAGATCGAGTCTCCCAACTGTGCCGGCGTCAGCTTGACAGACCGGACACGGTGACCGACATAGTTCGCCTCAACTACAGCCTTCTGCAAAGGGGAAAAAGGTCTGAAAGTACAATGTGGTATGTCATATATACTGCAAGAAAACATGCGAATGATCCACCACGATCCAGTTACTACTCAAATCCATCTGGAATACATTTGGAGATGAACGATTCGTCCGATCTGCTAAAAGTCTCTGTAGTTCGCTTCCCATTCGCTTTTCGAATCGGCAGGATCGGTCGTTTGATTCAGGCACAAACGACTCGCTAAAGCTCCCTATTATCTTACAAGGCATATTTTTACAGGTCTTCCGCGTTCGTCAGCATGAATTTTAATTACCCCAGGTAACGTTTACGAAGTGAGAAGAGTTTACTTGGCATAAATAGATACTATAGTAGAACGCTTTTGAAGTACCAATTCTTCGGAACCCAGCTCGCCGCTCCCTGTGACGAGAGACTTCCGACGCCTATGTTTTGCTGAACGTACCGTGTGTACGTTTAGGCAAGCCGTCCATTCATTCAGCAATTCATGATTACATTCAGTTAGGAGTTTGCGGGTAAATGTGAGATAGCAGAATTGGAGCTAGTAATTATTGAAAACAAAACTTTTTTTATAAAAAATCATGAAACGAGCAAGTACGTTGATATATCCACCGCCAGACTTACCCCTGAATCAGCTCCAGATATGAACATCTCAATTGAGAACTCTACGACCCCAGTGGATTATCCTGTACTTGAAGGTTTACGGCTACAGGGCATACGACCGCGCCATTCAGCTGTACTGCTACATCTTCGTTACTGCCCACGGCCAGCCATTGCAGCGCCACCAGCACCTTTGCATCGTTTACCCACTGCATCCTTTATACGCAACGGATCGCGAATCCTTTCCTTGCAGCATAGATTGCCACAACTACCATAGTACTACGGACTGAGCTCTCTTCGGATCATGCGACCAGAAGCCAGCTCCTCGTCGGTATCGTGGGTTCTGTCACAAACGACTTTGTCATCTGGCCAACCACAGGCTCCGACGTACTCATGCGACGACCGGAGTGTAAGGAAAAGAGAAGAACAAGATTCGTTCCTGACGCTCGTGACATGCGCTTTTTACCTACATTTGTTCCCAGTCATCGTCATCCGCACAGTTGATCTTTTTAGCACTTAATTACTACTACTACTTTGACATCCGCCATTAAAGGTAACCTTGAGCTCCGTTCCTTCTCCCTTCCCTATACAACGTTTTTTTGTAACCATTATAGCCGCGGTTACGTGCGACAGAAGCGCCGTATCGTATCGAGTTATCGTACCTCCTCGCTCCGGTCCCGTCGGGTGGATTGGCTGATGCGGCCCTGTCGGAAAGGATTTGTTGCAATAAGTTGATGCGATACGGTTTTGTCGCATACATGTAAACACAGCTTATGACTTTGGCACGAGCGATATGAGGGAGTTGGTCCATATTAAAGGGTTCTGGTTTTTGGGAGTTTTCCAGGATGCAACCCCTGTGAAGTTTAAAACGTGTTTTGTTGTCAGTATGACTTTGGCACCAGCGATACTAGGGCATTGGTCCATGTTAAAGGGATCCGGTGTCGCTTTTTGAGAATTTTGAGATCACCGTTGCTGCGATCCCACTGAATTTCAGAACACTGTTTGTTATCATTATGTCCTTGAAACCAGCGATACGAGGGAATGGTCCTTTAGAAGGTAATATTTGTAAATGAAATATAAAACTTAATATAACACTTAAAGCACGGAACAGCGCAGCACCCCTTTAAAATACCCGATACCAACACGTGGCCCACCAATACTAAAGCGTTACATTGCGGGCCGCAAATTTTACATGGTTCATAGCAGGGAATAGCAATAACAGACACGGAAAGAGAGCACGGGTGCCCTTTCAAGTGTGCTACTCCCCTTGTTGTAACGCTTTTAAAAGTAGACAACTAACGGATTTAATCACGCTTCGCTGTGATAGTCGCAAATGGAATATAAAACCCTCACGCACAGCTCACCACTCCTTTATACTGCACTATAACAACGTGTGGACCCCGGGGCCAAAGTGGTAATAAGGTGAGTGGCGCTTATGAGGCCCCTTGTGACTCATGAGTGAGTTCGTCCAGATATGCGTCGGACACAACGTAAGCCATCGCTGGAATTCAACTTAAAAACCCATTGTCGATATCAACTTCGAAATACGTCGCAGACCTCAGAACCCATAATAGAAATTCAACTTCAAAAACTTTTTTTTTTTTTTTTTTTTTTTTTGCGGGGGCATATTTATTAGACCAGAAAAAAAGGAGAAAAGTCAGTCAGACGGTATGTCGGCTTGCTATTCCGTGATGGGATCTGAAATTGAAGTCAGTGTGATGTTTTTTTTTTTTATTGCGTGTTAGCGCCGCGAAGGAACTGTGGCTATGAGCGGCGTACAGATGTGGACAGGCGGAGAGAGGAAAGCAGGAAGGAGCGGGGGACAGGGGCGTTATCGCCCCGATTTGTTGAAAACGGGAGGTATACGCCATTTTTGTGACACTTATGCTGTTCATAATTGTCACAAAAAAGGCGTACGCCTCCCGTTTTCAACAAATCAGTGAAGGTAACGATATCATTCGAGGTGATGGTTGGCTAGGAGCGTGCTATGCGGTGAAGTTCATTTCTAAGAGTGTAGGACCAAAAGCTCCACAAAAAGTATTACGACTTCGCAAGTAATATAATACACGTATTACATCAATTTTGTGTATTATAATACATAATACAGATACTCAAAGTATTACAGTAATAGTATTATAATACAAAGTATTACTATTAGTGCCCAGCCCTGGCTAGCCACCACTTGGCTACAATCTTAAAATGAGGTTTACATATCCATGATGTTAGAAATGAGGTAAGTGACGTTGCGCGGTTTGTCGTTGGGTGGCAGCATAGTTCCCCGACATCCCATCACACGGTCCGCTGTTTATGCTGTATTAAAGGGCCTCTAACCAGAACCTGGTCAATGTCTTTGTTTGTATGGATAACGAACCTACATGGTGCCTCCAAGTAACAACTGAAACGTTTCGTCTCTGCGGAGCCGCCAACTATTCCAAACAAGGAGCCGAAAACAGGTTTCGATTTCTGCCCTCAACTCGTGCGATCTGCACAAAAGTCTAGCTATTACGCAGTGGTTTTCCCATGTGTATGACGTCAAACGCCCGCGACGTTTATTGGTGGGAAGTCCACACCGGAAGTTCGGGTGGTTTCCGCAACTTCCGTATTGCTGGGCGCTTTTTCAATATGGACGTGGAAGCACAGCGGAGTCGACAGGTCAGCTTTTCAGCTACCTTTCAGCAGCTGAGAGGGACCTGCTACGTGCAGCAGAGTTTGGAGGCATTGCTTTTGAAATGTTGAGCCGCGAATCGACTTCAGCATGAAGAGGAAGTTCCAACGACAGACTGTTAAATGAGCTTTCAGCATCCATCATGATGAAGCCCATGAACAGCAGGTACAGCCCATGCGGAACAGCTTACCCATCCTGTATGGTCTTAGTCGAACCCAAGAACAGGAACTGCTCAACATCCAGGCCCGTAGTCTCCGTGTCTGTTTGGGAGTCCCCAGGACAACGGAGACGTATTCTGTCTTGGCAGAGGCGCGAGAGCAGCCGGTTCACATACTGCGGGATGGTGATACCCTCCGCGCTTATACACGCTACATTACACGGCACCCGCTCCACTCTCTTTGTCGCATGGATGAGGACTGCCCGGCGTCTGCTTTCGGCAGTGCCATTGCCTGCCTGAAAGGGAGCATTCCATCTCCCGCGTCTACACCATCCTATGCACCGGCGATGTGGACTCTTGAAAGACCCTGTATTCACTCTAACATCCCTGGACTCCAACGCAAGAAAGACGTCCCCACAGTCGTGGCCCACCAGCTCACACTGGAGCACACCGCCTCAACACACCGACTAAGTCGCCATATATACACAGATGGCTCGGTAACCGAAGGTAGTTCGAGCGCGGCTTTCTACATTCCGGATGAAGACCTGGGCCACGGTTTCAAACTCCCCTATACAGTGTCCTCGACAGAAGCCGAACTGTTTGGTATCCTGGCAGCACTGGAGCATATTACCGAATCCGGGCACGGAACGTGGGTCATTCTTACCGACAGCAAGGCATCACTAGATATGTTGTCGTCATCTCGCCCCAGCATAATAAGCGATTTGCATACCATGACGCTTCAAAAATTCAATGAACTCTTCGCCACTGGTTACAACATCACGTTTCAATGGGTCCCTGGCCACGTAGGCGTGTATGGAAATACCCGAGCAAACGCAGTAGCGAGACGCGCTGGGTCTGATGACACTTCGGCCCTGGCACCTCTGCCGCTTACAGCCTCAACATGCCGTCTATACATACGCCGTCGGTGTGCCACATGTGCTCAGCAGTTCCGTGCCGAAACAACGACTTACAACTCATTCCTACGGTCTATCGACCCATTGATGGAGTTCGTCATCACTTGCCACCGCAGCCGCAAAGAAGAATCCCTTCTCCACCACCTACGACTCAATGTTGCCCGTACACCCTCACTTCTCTTCAAGATGGGTCGGCTAAATTCACCAAACTGTAATGTCTGTGGAGTGGAAGCGGACATCCCACACCAAATCCTGTATTGCCAGCAGTACCTTCAACATAGGAACACCCTCCGTTGCCGTCTGCTCCAGATTGGCTGTAACGACTTTTCGTTGGCCGCTCTTCTTGGCCCCGTCTCGCACCCCAACCAGTGGGCTGTCACTGCCGCTCTCCTCGGTTTTCTCCGAGTCTCAGGACTCGTGAACTGCATGTAACGTTGTGCTAGTGTTTATTCTCTTCTTTCTGTTTCTCTTTTCTTTCTTTGTGTTTCTCTTTTCTTTCTTTGTGTTTCTCTTTTCTTTCTCTCTGTTTCTCTTTTCTTTCTTGTTGTTCCTCTTTTCTTTCTTTGTGTTTTTCCTTTCCTTTCTTTTTGTTTCTTGTTTTCTTCCCCTTTCCTTTCTTTTTGTTTCTCTTTTCTTTTGCTTTCCTTTCTTTCTGTTTCTTGTTTTCTTTCCATTTTCTTTCTTTTTTTCTTAATAAACATATTCCCCCCCCCCCCCCCCCCCATGAACAGTTTGTGTAAATTCCGTGTTTGACGGCGCCGTGTAAAGGGGCCGGAGTGATTCATGCATAATAATGCCGAAAGAAGTCGAGTGCTTATGTTGCAAGGAGCTGCTCTTAGAGTAGCATATTTAGAACTTCGAGGGCAGCACGAACCTAGCGCTCATATTCACAAGTAAGAAGCGTGTCTCATGCACAATCATGCTGGTTGGTTTCAATACAAAATAGTTATTCTGAACTTTTCGTTATTGTTCGTCACTTATTCAGAAAGAGTGCAGCGGAATTAATACTCAGCGTCCTACAGCTTTAGCTTTGTTCAAAGATTGGGTGTCTCATACAGCAAATAGATACACTACATACCAACCGTTCGTGAGATCTCGCCCTCTCTCCCTACCGAAATTGCTTGGTCCCTGGCCCAATCCAGCCCAGCAACGCTCTGCGCTCAAAGCTCTTCTAACATTTCTGGACACCATCGGACTTCGATCGTTATTGTAAAGGGGCTCGTTATTTTATTCCCCCCATTCCACCAAGCACTGGGGTAGAGTATCGCCTCTTGCGATGAAACTCCCCACTCTCCAAGACCGAAAATAAAGTTGTTGTTTGTTGTTCGTGAGATGGGTGTTGCACAAACTTGGAAAAAACAAGAGAATCGTTATACCAGTCTGCGCGGCGAACAGGATACGCAAAGCCTTTCCCATACTAACTACTACATGCTTTAAATACCCAAGATGCTAGATGGAAGTACCCCCTACAGGGTGTGCCCTTGCAATTTCAGCTGTAGACACATGCCGGTAATGATGTAACTATAATAATGACCCCCTCCCCCAACTTTTTTCAACACCCCTCCATGCTTGGAATTCTGGATAAACCATTGTGCTGATCCCTGGCACAAAGCACGATCTCATCAGCCTGCTCCGCCTGGTAAGAATTACATTGGGCCCTCAATTCCACCAGACACAAATCCAATCCTGTTCTGACGCATCCTTTTGCCCACCCATTCAATCAGTATGTCGTAAGTGTTGTTCGAACTCTTACTGTCTGATAGCACCCAAATAGTATTGTTTAAGCACCTCAAGTATTTTAATGATCGTTATGTGGAAGTAAATCAGACTGATATGCAGGTTGCCCTGTGTGTGACATACGGTTCCTGCTCTCAGTCCTGCAGAAGTGCTCACTACACAAGTTAACTATCGAAAACCTCAATCTTCCTTTTGTATGCAAAGTGCACACCCAGTTAGAGTAGGATGTAGACCTTGAAGAACCAAGCTTTGTATCTTGGGCTGCTCAAATAGGCATGTTGTAGTCAAAGATGATGAAATGTGGTTCATATAGTTTATTGTGGCACTCAGATAATATCTTCATAATATGTCTGCAGAGATTGCTCCAAAATAGCATATGTGATGCAGCGTCATACATTATTGGGCTTCTGGGAAAAATCATGATTCACCTGATACAGACGGCAGCCTTTGTAACGGTGTCTGACGCTTTTTTTGCAGCCACTGTTTTAAAATATGCATTAAAAATGTTCCAACTATGAAAGTATCACGAAGTTCTTCATTTCATTTGTTTACTTTAAAGAGCCTTGTGCAGGGATTTACATAAAGGGGGGAGGTTTGTATCCAAAAAAGACAAATACCAAAATGATGTACACAAAAATACACAAAATTCGTACACTCACCACAAAGAAATTCATTCGATCTGAAAATGATCATAGGAAATAAATGACGATATATTTTGTTCTGATGCTATGTGGGCAGGAAGGTCATTCCAGTTTGACACCATCAGCTGGTGCGGAGAGTAGAGGAATTTTTTTGTTTGTGTAGGTGGAGCAAGTACTTTGTGCGGGTCATCAAGTCTTGGAAGTAACTTGTGAGGGGATTGTCAGTAAGTGGGGTGGGGAGGAGGGTGACCGTAATATAACTTATGAAAGAATGCCAGGCCTGATACCTGATCTGGTAATCAAAGGAGTAAGAAAGGGTTGGGGTTTAATGGCTAAGACGCTGGAAAAAGGATGATAATCACGAGCAACAAACCGTGCGGTTCTGTACAAATTCTACTTTGTCGATTAAGAGATGTTGGGATGGGTTCCAGATTGCAGAGGCATATCCCAGTTCTTTTGAACATGGCAGTTGATGTTCTGAGACTGGAACACATAGAAAGGACAAATACATACAAAGCATCAAGTGCGTAAGCAATGAATGATGAAAGAAGGCAGTCACTGGAAGGGTTAGCCAGTAGTAGGACTTGAAGCCACATCTTGTGTATTACCGATCCAGGGCTCTTACCAATTGAGCTAAACTAACACGCCTCTCCAGTGACTTCCAAGGGTGCGGGATGTACCCCAGGAATCGGTGTATGAGCAGAAGAACATTAGTCACTGTTATTATACAGGCATAGCTCTCTGTCCAGTATGATCATCGCAGAGCACATTTGCAGGAACTCTCAGGCACAAAACTTTCATAATAAATATGTAATAGCCTCAAACAGCTATTATATATAATAACTAGGAAATGGAACTCCAATAGCAGATGGTCTGGCAGTGCAACACAGGTAATCTTGCCATCACTATATATTTCCCAAAATGCTGAAAATAAATCGATAGAATTACTGCAATGAACTGCTCAATTTTTCACCTCAGATATATTTTTAGCACTCTGTCTTTCATGTTTCAAAATATACATGCATCGAACCCGCAGAAGCTTCTGTGTGTAGGTAGAGTCACACATCTCATGTGCAACAGGCAGGTCTAAGTTGTATTGAGGTATGTCTAGTCCTTACGCGTGCTCACCACCTGTAGATTCCTTTAAAGGCAACAAAAAAACTTTTTGTTAGTAACAACTTCACGCTATATACCATATTTATAAAAGAAATTGGTCCCGTACCTGACGGACAACTGTCATAACCATTGCAGATGTCTTCCTCTCCTGTTCCTTCCACTTCCGTGAAGTCATTACCCTAACATTGTTAAAAAGAGCCATATAAATTTGTGAGGATCTCATTTCATAGAAAATTAAATGAGGCTACCAGGCACGAAATGCATCAGCCTGATGGGGTGCCTAGCACCAATACAGTGTGCGATAACTGAGATATTACCACTACGAGCATACAGCAGATCACAACCACATAAATAAATTACACAATTGCACCGAGCTGTGCACATTTTCACACACACACAAAAAAAATACATAACAGAGTGGCCTGTCCGTAATAAGACTTAAACAAGTTTGTGTAACTCTGTTTTGAAACTGGACACATGAAGGCCATTTCCAATCAGCTGAAAAAATTTGTTCGGAAAAGGAACGGTTTCTGCTGATTTCCGTAGTTGGTCCGTAGCAGTGGAACCTTGTAAGGTGGTACAGTGATGGATTTCATACCGTAATGGCAAGTGTTTGAGATGGCGCTAAAAGATCCTGAATTTGCAAGGCAATTTTGTATAAATGTCTGATTTGCAAGTGAACACTTTGTCTACTGTATTTTCATGTCTTGAAGGAGCTAAGGGGCTGGATGGATGGATGGATGGATGGATTGTAGTGGCACCCCTGGTGGGCCTCTTTGCAACGAGGGTCCAGCACATTGCACCTGTAGACATGGTTGTCGTACACCAGGCTTTCTTTCTTTTTTTGTGCAATGCAATTTTATCGTAGTTGCCCTCTGTGGTGTTTCCCCAGATTAGACAACAATAGTACAGCTTGGGGTAAACTAAGGATTTCAACTGCTTTGTTTTAGAATCCAGAGCCCTTCTTTATTATGTGCAGTATGCTGCATATTATAAGGAAAACAAATAGAAGAAAACTTGTACCTGATCCCTGCCTTGTATTTCCACCATTTGGTTCCACATCTTGTCCAAGGAAGTCATGAACTACATTGGTGCACACTGCTGTGACAATTAAAATGTTACACCTACATGCGCAATACACAGCTTCGTTTTACGTACTGTAGATGTTGCTTACTTGCAATGGCATGGCTGCATTCTGAACAACACTCGGAATTGTACAGTATATCTTTTGATTTAGTGCATAAACTTTAATTTTCTTTAATCCTTATTTTTCTTTGCTGCGTAACTGGTCTGCTAACATCTGCATGCCAGAACGTAATTATCACAAGGAGAGTAATCACTGTATAAATTATACAGAAGACACTAACCTCGTCACGTCCAGATGCAACAGTCTTGGAAGATAGATTCAAGGAAAGCACTGCGGACTGCTGTAGGCGGAGGTTCTTTGTACTCAGACTGAGGGGTCCGCCTCATAGTCTGCATTCTTCAAATACGATTGACAAAATCCGCTGCCAACCATACCTGCCGCTGTGGTTGAGCGTGCAGTATCGTACGGAACTGAATGCCCGCCGAGAAATCTCGCTTTGACGAGACAACCGAGGCATGTCAAATGAAGTCTGTGTACCTCGATATATTGGTCGTTGTTCCAAAAGATATAAATAAAGAAAACTTGGAAATACACACACTACACTAACGCTGTGAAACAGCGCGCTGGATCCCGAAAGTCGTCGTATCTCGTAGCCTCGTAGCTAGTTCTTCTTTCGACGGAAGTCGCTAATTGGATTATCGCAGTTATAAAACAGGTCGCAGATTTCGAAGTATATACATACTTTTTATTTGCAGCAGACATTGTGACAACAGTATATCGGTGTAAAAATGTTGGTTCTTGCTGAAAGTTGCTGTTGTAGTGCTCGATCACGTGACGGCATTCTGCGCGTTGATTGCATGGGCGATTGACGTCATCCCAGTGGGATGACCAGTTGAGTTTTCTATATATGCGTACGTTTTCTTGGTTTGACGCTAGGTGTGCCAGCGTCGGCGTGAACCGCGATGTTCAAAATTCGAGTTTACGAAAACTACGAGGTGTTGAAACATGCATTTTCGTATGTCAAGTTGCTTTTGTGTATTCTATCGGTAGCAACTGCGGAAA
Organism: Ornithodoros turicata; assembly: GCF_037126465.1. Classification (NCBI taxonomy): domain Eukaryota; kingdom Metazoa; phylum Arthropoda; class Arachnida; order Ixodida; family Argasidae; genus Ornithodoros; species Ornithodoros turicata. The sequence goes on along the minus strand of NC_088202.1, from coordinate 83,562,964 downwards.
AGTTTCTCCAGCTTCTGGTCAGAGACCCTTTAAGGCCGGCCCGCGTGATGCGTTTTTCTTGCGTAAATGCTGAGTTTTCACGCCCAGCGCGAAATTTTGTGCGTCGCAGCTGCTCGTAGAGCGTGATTCGTTGCATCAGAGCAGGTTTGATATTTCACGGAGCAGTCAGTTCACGGGCACCGATAGCAACCAATCACGGCGCAGCGAGTCACTACTGGTTCCGGTCCAGCATCCTACTGGTTTTTTTAGCAATGGCAGCTCTTACGAAAAAGCTGCAAAAGGACATCTTCAAGTAGAAGAACTTTCGCTCGTGAGGGTCCATTTTACCAAAGGCAAACCAATTACAAAGGAATGCACACAAAAACAACCATTTCAGGACGGAACAGGATGGAGAGGAGAATGTTGCCAACACTTCGTAAAGCACATATGCAAAGCCCAACAACAACAAATATATCGTGGCTATGACCTGGGGTGATTCGCCACTGGAGAGCAGTACACAACCCCCATTACACGCGAAACATCAGAAGCATGGCCCGCTCTGCACGCAGCAGCGGGATTTGCGCCCCATGCGGTTTGACAGTCGTATTTTTTCACGGTGCGTGGCCATGCACAGTTTTACGGAGCGCGATATTCACAGAAACACGCACCATGCGGCCCGGCCTTAAGGCTCGTCTCAGCGCCCTCCGACTCGTGTGAAAACGATCTTACTCCTCCGCGAATCATCTGTCATTCCATACGTGGAACACGTCGATGGGGTTAGGACACCTGTCCTATGCAGAAACGCGTTCCCGTACCCGTGTATTCACGAAGCGACATCCCAGCGAATGTTCTAGTGGAAGGAAACACACAAGGAGGCACTGTAGGCCCTGTCGTCTGCTACGGAATATCTTGTGACTGGGCCGCAGGATATTCCTCATGGCTAGAAGAGCACGAAAAGGCATGACAGTGAGTGCCCTCGTTCACGTGGCAGCAGGAAGTTCTGCGCGTCTTTCCGCTGGAGTGTTTCGGGAAACGTCGATTGTGTGAATACACGGTATGGGACATTTTTGGTCCGGCAGTCGACATTCGGTCCGGCGAAGTAAAGCTTGAGCTGGTCGCGGCTATAGTAGCGAAAAAAAAAAAAACTGTAAGCAAATTTAGAATAGAGTCTGTAAAGCAGCGCCGCTACACTCCTCATCCGCTTCATTCCACCATCTGCTTATGGTTACTGCGGTGCCGCAGCTGCTTTGCGACAGCAATCGTAAAATATCTCGAGGGGATAGTCTATCGTCGTGGCAACGTTCATAGCGTGAAGCTCCTCGACACAGCTCCTGTGGAATTTTTTGAAGGTCGTTCACCCTCAGGCGCGGCCATAACGCTGTGCTAGTAATAAGCAAATGAGTTAACGAGCCTTCTCTTCCCCTCGGCCCAAACTTCCTTCTCTCCTGCGCAAAGGGCCGCCGGTCTAGACAGGCAGATTTCTCGTCTACCCTCTAATCCCCCCGATATGTCTTGCCTGTGAGCTTTCGTTGTCGCGCACAGAGCGCTTCCCTGTCAGCTGCTTCATTCTCATTAATGCCGATATGACTGCGGATCCGCTGCACGCGTATGGTGTACGCTTGTGCCATAGAGGTATTATACGCCATGATTTCTGATAGATGCATTATACACTACTGACTCTACGCAGGTTACTGACAATATCGTCTTACTTTATCCGAAATAATTCTCGGAGTAACTTGGCATCGTACCAATATTTGTGAAAGTCAATAAAATTAGTAAGAAACTTAGATATTTGTTATGGGCGAACTGACATTGCATGTAAACCTTCTCCCTAATTTTAAATGTTTTTGGAAGCTGCTTTGGACGCTTTTTGCGCTTTGGGAAGCATTCCTGTGATACGTCCTTCCATTATTTTTCGGGGAGACACGTAGGTCACGAAAACATGAACCTCCTGTATGGGATGAACCTCGTGCGTTTGGAGTGGCCGCTGTGCAATTTCCATATGCATATACACTGCGTTTTTGTATTATTGCAATTTTTTTATCAAACCGCTATGATAGCAGCATGGGTGCAGTTTTCGCAGTTGAGTTTTACGGCCAGGTGGACATCCTGTCGAAGGGAGTATATAACTACAAGGTGACTATATATTTGCCTAAAATTCATTGATTAACTCTTTAATTGGTGGACCTCGGGCAAAAACGAGATAGCAGAATGGGAGGGGAGGACCTCGATATTCCCGGTTGCGAAATCCCCGATCTCGAAATTCACGTTCTCGAAACGAAGGAAATCAACGAGAATGCTAGAATGCTTCTTAAGATGATATGCCGTGTTTTGAAAAGACTCCCCGTCACAACGCTACACAACCCTTCACACGACCCTACAGAACGCTAACAGAAGAAAACATCCGCAGGCAAACGAGCCTTTCGGGCTTTCTGCTATCCAGCTTGGCGGCGCCGTCTCGCAGCCTCACCCTTCTTTCGCCGCCCATCCCCTGCACACCTTTCATAGCCCATGCCGCGCCCACGGAGACACATCTGAAACTGTCGACCACCACAGCTGCACCTGCACTGCCGGCGCCGCGTTAAAACCTGAAAACCCTTTTGGAACTCCCCTTCACAACCCTTCAATGACCCTTCACAAACGCTACACAACCCTCCACACGACACTACACAGAGCTAACGCAAGAGAACATCCGCAGGCAAACGAGCCTTTCGGGCTTGCTCCTACTCAGCTTGGCGGCGCCGTGTCGCAGCCTCAGCCTTCTTTCATCGCCGGTCCTCCTCACAGCTTCCATAGGCCCCGTTTACATGGGCTTGCTAGAAGCGCACCAAGTCGAAGCGCCCCGAGATTGAAGCCAGAACGCTATCGTTTACATGAGTTCATGCAGGAGCCACTCCAAGCACGAGCGTATGGAGAGAGGAGGATAGCGATGACGACCCGGTAGAAGGAAGCGACGTTCACGCATCCGCATTTCCGGCCGCTAAATTTAAACCTTGCAAACGGCTGTCTCTCGCATAGCAGAGTATTGGCTGCTGATTTGCCCCCAAGTACACTTTTTCCGTTGTTGCTGGCATGGGATTCCTTCGGAAAAACAGTCTGGGTGTCCAAGTATCGAGCAAACAAAAATGCGCGCGAGCCGAGTTCAGAAAACAGCAATCGGAATTCGTACTGCGCGCCAAATGCGGAGCGCCACGTGATACTTCCCATGATGCAACGCGCCGCGAACAAATCCGTAGAGCGCCACCTAATGGGGATGCAGTAGTAGGAGTGCTCCGAGGTGTTTACATGGGTTCTCCAAGCGAACCGTACCGACTCGATCCACCCCTCCGAAGCGGACCAAGTTGGCCCGCATTTGGGAGCGCTCCGAGGCGTTTACATGGACCCCGTTTACATGGTCGCGCTAGAAGCGTACCGAGTCGGAGCGCCCCGAGATTGAAGCCGGAACGCTATCGTTTACATGCGGTCATGCAGGAGTCACTCCAAGCACGAGCGTATGGAGAGAGGAGGATAGCGATGACGACCCGGTAGAAGGAAGCGACGTTCACGCATCCGCATTTCCGGCCGCTAAATTCAAACCTTGGAAAAGACTGTCTCTCGCATAGCAGAGTATTGGCTGCTGATTTGCCCCGAAGTACACTTTTTCCATTGTTGCTGGCAATGCATTCCTTCGGAAAGACAGTCTGGGTGTCCAAGTATCCAGCAAAGAAAAATGTGCGCGAGCCGAGTTCAGGAAACAGCAATCGGAATTCGTACTGCGCGCCAAATGCGGAGCGCCACGTGATACTTCCCATGATGCAACGCGCGCAGAAATCCGTAGAGCGCCACCTAATGGGGATGCAGTAGGAGCGCTCCGAGGTGTTTACATGGGTTCTCCAAGCGAACCGTACCGACTCGATCCACCCCTCCGAAGCGGACCAAGTTGGGCCGCACTTGGGAGTGCCCGAGGCGTTTACATGAGCGCACCGGGGCCGCTAACCCGGTTCGGTTCGCTTTAAGCGGTCTCACGTAAACGGGGTGATAGTCCATGGCGAGCCCACGCAGACACATCTGGAACTGTCCCCCACCACAGCTGCACCTGCCGCCACGCCGGCGCCGCGTCGGGATATCCCAACACCACCTACATACACAAGGCCCCTCCATAGCTCCGTGACGTCACTCCATCCCGTCCGACGGGAATACAGCATGGCGTCCGCTTGTTGTGGTTGTGTTCGGCAGAGATGCTATTTCGAAGACGAATTCACCCGTATTCTCGATCTGAACCAGCGTGTACTTTCGAAGAATTTCGAAGAATGGGATTCTACTGCAGTGTTTGTGCTCATAACCTACGGAATAATTGCGTACACAGCGGCAAGCCGAGCAACTTACAGCTTCTTTTGTTACGAGTATACGAAAGGACGAATAAAGGTGCGTTGAACAGCTTTACTACTCGTTTGGACCCGTGTAGCTTTTAGTACTTCGTCCGGAACCGTTCTAGAACGGTCTGTCAGCAGCATACTTCAAAATACGTGCAAAACTTGTACTTTGAGGCGTAGAATTACAGGTACATATGTTTTTGGATGCAACACTGACGTTGTGAATGGCACGCGTAGAACGCCCTCATCAAATGGCACTCGTAGGTGGGCCTTTTCCTGCGGCCTCACTCATCCTCACCTCACGAAGCACAGACTTTATTGGCCTCACTCACCCTCACCAAATTTTCCTCACCACTAACTAAACCTCAGTCGCCCTCACCGTCACATTTCATTTTATATTTTGCCCTCACAAACCTCACTACAGGGCATCGGGATCCCGAGAGGCCTCACCATCCTCATCCTCACATGCCTTCACCTCATGAGGCTGTTCACAACACTTATGGCCTCACGTATCTTCACCTCATGAGGGTCCTCATCCTCACGTGTCCTCACCTCATGAGAGCCCTCATGTCCTCACGGCGCCTCACGTACTTTCGCCTAATGAGGACCCACATGGCCTCACGAGTCCTCATCCTCACGTGCCCTCACCTCATGAGGGCCCTCATGGCCTCACGTACCTTCTTGTCATGAGGACCCTCATGGCCTCACGACCCCTCATCCTCACGAGCCCTCGCCTCGTGAATACCCTCATGGCTTGACGTCTCTTCAAGTCACTAGGAGGCACATGAGCCTCAAAAGAACTTTCAGTCATGTTCACGTGACACGTCGGCGTTGAACTACTGTGTCGGTAGTTGGTACTAATGATACTGCGCGCCATTACACTGTTTACAGGGTTGCGTGCTGTGCTTGGATAAATTTGGTAACAGTTGTTGCTGCCACAGTGAGGTTTAACGTGAGTGTTTGGCATCAACAAAGAGGAGCCAGAGCTCGTCACGACATTACGACATTACTTGTGCAGGCGGTAGACAGATACAGGGCACACCATTGAGGGTCATCCGTGTGGCCTTCAGTAGGACTACGACTTCCTTCCCTGTCTTGCGGTCAACATAGCGTGACGTTTTTTTGATTGGTTCTGTCTTAAAATGAAGCTCGCAAACCTATGTAGAAATGTTGAATTTTCACAACGAGTGCCTTGTATGCTATGCTGTACTTCATTAACTAAATACGTATTGATATATGTGTGCATCTCCTTATTCTTCAATGGACAAGGTCTAGTGATAGTTGAACAACAAAGAAAATCTCATGGACACAGTTGAAAGCTTTTGTGATTACTTTTGTCCTTGAGCGTTCAGAAGGATTGAAATTCATCCGTGTCGGCCTCGTGTCATAATCAGGGTGTCGGAGCGAACCGAAAACCGGAACCGAAAACCGAAAAAAAAAACGCTATTTTGGTGCGAACCGGAACGGAATCGAAACCGTATACATTTTTTTCGCTCAGGAGGGAAACCGAAAAATAATTTAACGGTTTTCGGTCCAAGAAAAAACTTCGCCGGTTTGGACTACGGATAGGCGAATGAGACGTCATGTGCTCTGAAGTCATGTCATGATACCATACGAGGGTTACGGTTACGATGGAATGTATGTCGGTATAGTATGACCCTTAGGCTCCCTTTGTAATGGTTTATCGTTCGCGCACGCACACAGACTTCGAGGTACATGTGACTCTCTAGCAATGTGCCGTAGTGTTCGTTTTAATTTGATCCCCCCAAACTCTGCTCAAGTAAACAACAAGGGGGCTGCATAACAGCTTCTTTATCGGTAATGTCGCGCAACGCGTCCCTTGTTTGAGAGCAGCTAAGTTGAATACATTTACGTATACGCGAGGGCAAGCCCGTGCAAAGTGGCAACTCTTTTGTGGACAGGACACCAAGAAAATAAAACGGAGCCGTCGAGGCGTTTGTGAGTGAAGGTGTTCCTCGATTTGCGTCGTACTCGTGCGGTGGTGCTTGCTGGCTAGACAGTAGCAACAGACATTCGGATGGGGCGCAATCGCTCCAACCCAGCAAGAAAGTACTTTATGTATGACATCAAGACAAACAAGTCCGTTTGTAGCATGCGCTTCAAGAAATGAGAAAGCCCATTTGAACAGACAGTAACCTACAGGAACCAGGAGCTACCAATTTCACAGCTGTCTATTAATATTAAATACCATGTATGCTGAATAAACGGGTTTACATTTTGCAACCTTGATTTTTTTTTTTGTGGGGATGAGTATTCCCAGCAGAAGCGGAACCGGTTAAAAACCGGTATGAACCGTTATTTTTTTGCTCCGGAGCAGAACCGGTACCGGATCGTTTATGATGTAACCGGAACGAAAACCGGAACGAAAAACGTTTCGGTTCGACACCCTGGCCATAATTGCCCTGGCACCCGGGCTTCTCGATCAAACATGCAACAACGCTAAGACGCTCATTCACTACAACAGCGGTTTCAGTGTGTATGCATTAGGGTGTTGAAAGTAGCGCTCTGTGTGTGTGTGTTGTCCTGTTTTTAGTGAATGGAAGCTCATTTAGTCATAAAATAATAACGCACGCAGTGGGACGCGGGCACCTAGCAATGTAGACGGAACAGCATGTTGGTTAGTTTATTATTAGGTTAGACCAAGTTCGGTGTTTTCATGTCCTAGCTAGTCTAAGTTCGCGTTTGGCAGTTTCCCGCGCCCGACTGTGGATTTGTCGAAATCCCCGTTGCAAAATAAACTACTGTAAATAAATGTTATCTGACTATAAAGTCAGATAACATTTATTTACAGTAGTTTATTTTGCAACGGGGATTTCGACAACTTTATTTCAAGGTAGACCCTAATGGGAGATAATCCCCGTTGAAAGCCATTCTATACCTTTAAAAATCCGTAAAGGGATAGTAGCATCCGGAAGCGTGTTCCGGAACTATTATGGTCATGTTCCCTGTCGTTCATAATGTACGCCGCAAATTTTCTCCGCACAAATCCACTTGGTTGACCCAGAAACGATTTTTAAATGTTCGCGCTTCCGGCGCGCACGGCAATCCCCGCAAGGCGCCGACACTGGATGACGTCACCCGGATAAGCCAACCATCAGGAGGCGCTCCTTCCCGCCGCAGATTCTGTGTGTGTCTGAGCGTGCGGCTGCCCCTTTTTCTTGTTGTCTTGTCGCGTTTGCGTTGAAGTACTTTGAACCATAGCGTGTGGCCTAGGATTTCACGACGTTGACGTGCGATGTCACAGCCAGGAAACCGGTGCTTCGTGCTCGGGTGCAGAAAGACTTATAACGCGAATCCCGAGCTTGTATTTCACCGACCTCGCAATGGCGAAACGAAACGAAAGTGGGAGGCAGCGATCGCCAGCCACTACTGTGGTGTGGCCCAAGGATTGAATGTTTCACGGGTCTGTTCCTGTCATTTCGCCGACGACGCCTATTTTGATGAAGAAGATATTGCAAGTTCGGCTTGGGCTACGGCAGAAACAGAAGCGGCTGAAGATTGACGCCGTGCCTACCACCCCTACCACATTCGATCAGGAACAAGGGCAGGAACCAGTAACGGAGGTAAGTGACAATTTTACGGATCAGAGGTAATCAGAGGTTTTGGAGGATACTATAGGTGTGTGGTGTACGGATAGGTTTATCCGTACACCAGACACCAATAGTATCCTCCTAAACCTCTGGTGGGAGGCAAGGGGGATGACCAAGGGCTCATTTACACAAAGTGTGCCTATGTCAGCAAAATTTTTGTCTTGCCACTACATGTCTCCAGTTCCAGCCATCAGTATGCACCAGCTTGTCTCTCTTGTCAAGACACCCTTGCTTCGATGGTCCTAACGCTGATAGCCTTGATAGGACGTAGATGGGAACTCCCTTCTGATGGCTCGGACAACGCATCCAGGAACCTGTCGTCTGTTCCTTGGACCAAGGTATCACCAGACCCATCTCGTGAATGACGAGTATGCCGTGAACCTCAGGCAGCTGGAAAAGACAAATCCACATGACATTTCTTTTTGTTTAGCATTATATCTTGTGGGCATTTGCATACCTGCCAAATCTCCCACAGTGTTGGGAAGACAATGGCCAGAACAGAAGAACAGACACTATCCCAACCTTGGAGTTCAAAGCCTGTGCATTCCTTTCTTAGTTCCGGGGTCTCCCGCATTTTGAATGTGGAAGTTTGGCAGGTGTGCAACATAGTACAACAGAAAAATGGCCCGCCTCTTTTAGGATGAACCCGATTCCAACAGCTAACTCCCTCCCGAACCAGCTTTCCTCCAATTCCGGCAAAATCCAATTTCTCCCAAAATATATTACTCTTACATTCTTCAGTAACATGCCCCCCCCCCCTTTATTGACACCTCAAATGCTTCTGTTTTCAGACTTGTCAGACTATCCTTCAGAATTCCCACTGGATATCTGTCAATCATAGCTTTGTGTTGCCAATCAGGACATGGCTAACTGGCATAATTGAGAGCATATCGAGACTAGCTGAGGCGACTGTGTTGCTTCACTTTTCCTAATGGAATTGTTGGACCAGGATTCTGGGTCGTTCCACGGCTGTCGGCCACGCTTATGATTTATGGGGGACAAACTTGTGTAGGCCAAAAAGCTGCTGAGAATAGCCGCCCCTTTTGTATACAACCCCTGTCCACTTGAGGTTCGACAATTTGCGTAACCAACAACACCCGACTAGCACCCGAGTTTACCCTTCCGAATCTTGATGGGAGGTCATTTAAACCGAAAAAATCATTACGGTCGTAATCACAGCAAACGGAAGAGCACTGCAGCAGGCTTACCTGTGGTCCTGGGGATTGAGTCGCCTAAACTGTTGATCATAGCGGCAGAATTGAGGCGCGTACACCACTAGAAGCTCCCTACGGAGGCAGATGTCCCTGAGTAATGGGTGTCGTGTTATGCACTGCACGGCGGCACTGTTGCACATTTCTACCACCCAGGCAACAGAATGGCAACACAGGCGCTCGTCGGGCTCCTGTGGGTCGCAGACTCCACACAGACACCTGCCGACAACAATTTCAACATTCTAAACTGTTTTGCACATCCGACGGCAACCATGCAAAGAGATACGTCACCTGAAAATGTCATCCCGCGGGTTAGCCGCAGCCACATCTCGTGCATGGTCGGCGGGTTCCAGAGGCATTGGGTCCGTAGAGTATGTGTCATCATCCAGCATTAACTCGTCGCCGCTACCGCTTACATGTTCGTCAGAATCTCCCCCAGACAGAGAAACATCACTCTCGTTTTCAGACTCCATGTTTGCTACCTTCGCCTTCGCTTCGCGATCGCCAAACAGGCGCGCGGCTCGCATTTACCCAGGGCGCGCGCTGATTGGCTTTATCCGGGTGACGTTTGCTCCCACTTTTAGAGAGCGAGGGCGCAAGGATTCCGGTTTCCTTTTCATCGGATTGCGCGAAAAGTACGCCGCGGATCGAAATGGTATTTTCGGGCCCATTTCAGTGCTCGGCAAGGAATTAGAATTCGCATTAGTTTCGAAATTGACCTCGGAGAATGCGACTGTCCCTTTAAACGAGGGCGTGATCCTGCGCTCCTGATCGGCGTGGTTTCGGCTCATTTGCATAGCGAAATTTTTCTATGAATATTTCAACGCACGTGTTCGTTTCAGGATTTTCAAAAGATGGAATGGTTTTCAACGACGATTGTATCCAATTCTGCTATCTCGCTTTTGCCCGGGATCCCAAAATTAAAGAGTTCATTAATGAATTTTACGAAATTACTCATCTTGCAGTTACATACTCCTCAGGACGTCAGCCTGGCCGTATAACTCAATCGCAAAAACGACATCTATGCTGCTCGCGCAGCTTTTTCTTTAAAAAAATCTAAATTCTAAAAAAAAAACAATAATAACATAATTTCATATGTATATTTCTTGGGTACCCCCGCCCTTCTGCGGTAATGGGTTGTCCCCAGAACCAGGGTATCCCTCAGGTTAAGTGGATAAGTTCTTAGATAATGGGTACGTGGGGACGTGTTTGTCTAAAGGGCATCCCGGTGAACGATCGGGGTTTTTTCAAGCCATTGGAGAGGATCGCTGTATCATACAGTCATGGCGACCGACGATGGTTACAGATGTTAGTCAATAAAAGGAACAGCTAATTAGAACAATACCTATAGTTCAAGGTGGCCTGCTCGCTCACGTTCGTTGTTATGGCGGCCTTCAGCGACATTATCGGAAGAGATGTCCGTGGAAGAGAGCGAGGGAAGAGAATGCAGCAAGAAAATTTCGCGGAAAACTAAGAATATCTGAACGAATATCCCTTTTTATCTTCTCTTTCTATTTATTGCGCCAGGGGAAAGTAATGACGTATCAATTCGAAGTAACAAACATTATCTACATTTTCTGTTGCTTCAGTACACCTGCGCGTAGTTATTATTGGCCACTACTCGCTCCTGTGTTCCAGGAAGGTGTTCTATGCCATCTCTGTTGACGTCCTCGTCCTTAGAAAGAAAAGAATCATTGATAACTTTGGATATGGGCTCGTGAGAAGCGACGTCCTTGTGCTTCAACTACGATTGCTTGGCCCCGAACAATTAGGAGTCTGCTTTGTCTGGAGAGTATGGGAGGGGGGGTATCAGGACCTCGCAACCGAGGCTGTGTCATCACTCCGTAGTGCGGCAGAGCGTTGTCACGGTGGAACACAATACCCTTTCTGTTTGCCAGAATAGGCCGCTTTTCATTTGTCGCATCGCTTAACAGCTGAAGTCGGCACTATAGTATCGTACTGCGTTTCGTGGTTCCAATGCAGCTGATTGGGCACCGGGCCTTTCTGATCCAGCTAAACTGACAGCATTACTTTCATCTGCTGAAGTTCTGGATGTGAAGGATAAACCGGGCACGCGGTGCACGCTTTTGCGCGTTCAGTCATCGAAGGGAAGCCACTATTCGTCCCCAGTGAAAGGGCGGTAGAAATACGGGTCGACATCACTACGCATGGTAGGAGATATACACATACCCGCACACATTCTATCAGTGTTTCTGCGGATGCGGTACCCACGTGTAGTACATCGAAACAAATTCAAGGCGTTTGATGCTGCCGGAAAACGGTGGAACGATGTCATTTTGCAGTTAACATGAATTTCAACCGAAGTTAGTCGGAGACCCTCCTCCAGGATGCTTGCAAATGCTCCTCGTCCACTTTTGTGACGTCATGAACATGATGCTCCTTGTCCAGACTCCAGAGCAGGTTTTGTTTTTCGCGCAGTGTTCTTTAAAGGGACTATCGCATCCGGGAACGTATGTATGATACCGAAAGGGTACTGTTCCTCACCGCTTCAGAGTCAACTTTGCCAAATTTCTCTTCCGAAAACAGCTTACATATTAAGTAAACTACGAGTTTTAAAGGTCCGCATTCCATCTGCGGCCACGACGATGATGACGTAAGTCAGGCGCACGAATTGGAGCGCAGCGCAGGCGATTGTCTCCGAGATCGTCTGCTTGGCGTTCGCATCGCACTATACTAAGTGAAAAGTCCTCGGTAAATACCCTGACTTTCGCTTACCAGTGTGAGTGCCGTAACCATGCTACGTGAAACACGGCGTTACGCTCCTGGCTGTACGAACACGTTCAACGTTAACCAGAAACAACATTCCGCGAGCCGGTAACAGAGAAGACGCCGTCCCCTAGCATTCCGCCTCGCCCGCCCGCCTGTCGGTCGGTTGCCAAGGCTACCAAGGTCCTCCGGCCGCTCCGTGATTGGTATTCTCCATGTCAAAGGGCGCGCAGTGATTGGCCTCGTCCGTGTGACGTTTCCAGAGAGGGAATCCAGGAATGCGTCGTCTGCTCTTGCCAAGTTTTATATCAAACTACACAGGAACAACGCTGCCAATTCGCGTCGGGTTTTCGGCGTTATTATCAGTGATGAACGCGGAGTAAAAAAACACTACAGTTTCGGAATCGACCGTGACGGATGCGATAGCCCCTTTAAAGGAGCACGGAAGGCACTTGGAACATATATTTTGTTTTTTCCCGCCGTGATATGAACACACTACCTTCAGGAACCGTCACGCAATAGATTTCCTTCGGAAAGTGCGAACTTCCTCACAAAAGAACTTCATCAGAGGAAGGTAATGTTGTCAGTTTAGCGGGATAAGAAAGGCCCGGTGCCCAATGAGCTACTTCGGAACAACGAAACGCAGTTCGATACTAGTGCCGATTTCAGCTGTTAAGCGATGCGACAAACGAAAAGCGCCCTATTCTGGCAAACAGAAAGGGCATTGTCTTAAACCATGACAACGCTCGGCCGCACTCCGGAGTAATGACACAGCCTCGGTTGGGAGCTCCTGATTCATCCCTCTCCCCCCCCCCCCAAACTCTCCAGACCAAGCAGACTCCTAATTGTTCGGGGCCAAGCAAAAGTATTTGAAGCACAAGGGCACCGCTTCTCAAGAGCCCATATCCAAAGTTATCAATGATTCTTTTCTTTCTAAGGATGAGGACATCTACAGAGATGGCATAGAAAACCTTCCTGGAACATAGGACTAGTAGTGGCCAGCAATGAAAACTACGCGCAGGAGTAAGGTGTACTGAAGCATCTTGGTGAACGGACATCGGAACGGACTGAACGGACATCTTGCCCGATAATGTCGCTCAAGGCCGCCATCACAACGAACGTGAGCGAGCAGGCCACCTTGAACTACATGTATTCTTCTAATTAGCTGCACCTTTTATTTACTAACATGTGTAGCCATCCTCGCTCGCCACGACTCTATGATACACCGGTCCTGTCCAATGGCCTGAAAAGACCCCGATCGTTCACCGGGATGTCCTTATGAAGGATGAAACCACGCCAATCAGGAGCGCAGGGAGGACAGCGCGCGATGGAGATGATTGGAGAAGGTGCTGATCTGCAGGCCAGATCAACCGCTTTGCGGGCCAGATGAGCCTCCAATGGCGAAGGTCATACGGTCCTGAGGTGGTTTTGATTGCGGCTTGTTTGCATAGCGAAATTCGACTATCGATATTTCACGGCACGCGCTCGTTTAAGGATTTTTAAAGGTATAGAATGGCTTTCAACGGGGATTATGTCCCATTAGGGTGTTCCTCGAAGTAAAGTGATCGAAATCCCCGTTGCAAAATAAACTACTGTAAATAAATGTTATCTGACTATAAAATGCACAGTCGCGCACTGCCAAAAGCGAAGGAAACTGCCAAAAGCGAACTTAAAGTAACCTGGACATGAAAACACCGAACTTGGTCTAACCTAATAATAAACTAACCAACATGCTGTTCCGTCATGTCCACCCTTCTAAGCGTGACAGGCGCTAAAATGTGGCGTTCGTTCGTTAAAACGACTTGGACAGATATCGAAAACCCGTGAGTTTGAGCGGTTAAATAGTGATGTGTTTTTAAACACGGCATATCATGCATCGGTGACATTCTTGTCCATACTACTCCCCTGGCGGGTGTTGACAGCAAGTCAGTCAGCTCTCCGTATTGACTGCCGAGAATCGTCTGCAAGCGAGAACGACAAGATTTTTGATCGAAGTACGCCATGCATCCTCAAAATACTAATCACCGCCATCATCATAAACTATTTGACACTTTGTTTTCTTTCATACCCTAATTGACGATTTTAAAAAGAAGCGCGCGCCACCAAGCACGCGGCGCAAAGCAGCATGGCAACTTGGAGGGACACTGCTCTGTCCACTGATCTCGATTGTAAAAGGCTGGATCGCGGATAGGGAGCGCGAGCGTGAAGAAACCGGCCGCCATCTTACGGAGCCCACAACAGTCGCCGCAGCGATCATGGCAACTTCTTGCAATTACGGTCGTACCAACCGTACTGGCAAGGTTACAGGGCCTAAATTTATACAGGTGAGTCACTCTTCATCAAGGAATAAATAGGCGTCCATTCTGTACATTTATTTGACCATTATGAAGTGTTTTTTTGCCCAAAACGAGCACTGGATGCAGGTTGCTTGATCGCTCTTCCGACGTTCAATCGTGCACACTTGCATTTTACCCGGCGGCAAATACCGTTTGAGTGCATAATATGTTTGAAAGAACATGTTACACTACACAGGTAGTGTTGTCATCAATATATGTGCGAACACTCGAGCGCTTTTTTGCATGCATTGCTAGCATGGTACACGGTGTTCTCTGCGGAAGCAAGTGCCACATTCATTTCTTTGAATTACCTTCGCGCACAAGTTCGGTATTACGTCATAATAAGACCACGATTGTCACATTTTTTCATGTATTGGTATTGTTTTGTGCCTTGGTTTGATTTGTGACAAAGAATCCTACGTAACGGTGGTGTGGCGCGACTTGAATAACGCCTTTGTGTCTGAGCTGTATCGTCAGCTTGTTACGATAGTAATAATTTGTAGCGTGTCGTGCTATTTGTAGCAGTTTTAAGGCAAAAGTGGTCTCTCAATACAGGTTTCGTCATGAGGGCTGCCCAGTGAATAATCTGTGCAGTGTTATACGGCTGGGTGTACAGGTAAGTATCACGTTCCTCATCCACTGGTTTCGACTTTACAGGAAGGAACAACCTCAGTGCACGCACTGTGGTTAGCCTCTCTCAGTTTTGCATATTTTAGGCTCCTTAACCCAGCAATATAATAATTAGAGATTATAATTCTTTTTAGAAGAGTTCCCCATATTCTTTTCAGAATAGTTTTTAATCTTTTTAATTATTAGAAGATACAGGGATTGTAAACCATGTTTTAAACTGATGTTTTAACATTTGTCCAATGCATTTATTAAACAACATATTCATTTTTAACTGGTTGCACCCAAACCAATGTTCTGATGTATTATTTCCTTTGTTGTCGATGCACCATAAAAATTGGAATAATCATCATCAATGCAGGTTACTTCACAGCTGCCTCGACATACTCAAGAAATGGGTGCAGAACCTGCGTAATGCCCACAAACTTTGATTACCGCAGCACCTCCAGAAAGTATGTGTCACATGGGATTTTTAAATGTATTCACAGTATATAATACCTTGTATTAACTGTTGTAGATCTAAGCCGTCTCTACAGTACACTCTCAGAAATTAAAACTGTGAGAACCGTGATAATTGTTTCAGTTAATAGGCATGCACATTAAGAAGAAAATTATTTGTTGAGAATGCACTTCTCTGGCTACTGGTGTTGTTTACATCTACTGTTGATCACATTCATTTATCACATATTATATTCTTATATATATTATTATATTAACACATATTTGATCACATTAAATTCAAAATTCATCATATATAAGAAAATACCAGTTGGAAAATACCAGGAGGGAAGTTGCTATTCATTGCTCATTCTAACCTAAAATTGAGTGCTACAAATTTAGAGAGAGTACCTGTCCATTGTCATTCCTAAAATATATATTGTCATTGTAGCAAGGTCATAAAACAATAAATGTAGTCTTTTGTGACCTCCCTGCACGTTCATTGTATCCTGAAACGCATAAGTGCAAGAAATAACTTGAATAAACTTGATGTTGTATAAACTTGATATAAAATGTTGAATAATATAATGTATGATATAAAATGTTGAATAAACTTGAACTTGTATATTCTCTTTACTCATCATCAGTGACCTTCTTTACAAAAGCATATCGTGTTAGATATTTTTTGTTTACGTTTCACAGACGGGGTACACGAGGGCCAAAATGACAAAATCACAACTGTTTCAAGCTCCAAATCGCCCTGCTGCAATTATCCTGTTGCAGATCGTACGTGTGTAGTGCAAGAAGGCCCTTGCACATCAAAATGTAAGATGGGAGGCACAGTTAATGCAAAATGGTTCCTATGAGAGACTTCGATGCTGAACAAAATTGTGCAAACTGCGGAAGGTGCCATAGAAGATATTCAGAAAGCGTGTCTGGTCTCACAACGGTGCTACGACGCTCTCTTTTAGATGACGATGATACTCATTGGAGTTTCAGATGTGCAGCTGCATTTTTTCGAACGTGCTCCACATAACAAGCATGACAAAGTCAGCACTGGATAGCAGGCCCCCGTTCCTAAGCAGCTTTGCTCACGCTGCAGTTGTATTCAGCAAAAGCATGTGAGTACTCGAGAAGGACATTCAGTTTGGCACAACTGCGCCTGCAAATAATCAGAACAAATGAAGGAAGAAACAAACAAACATAGAAGGGCTGTACTTCAAAAAGAGGTAAATCTTGTGTCTCAAGGAGGTGTTACCACTTTTAAGTAACTTCATTGATTAAGCTTACATCACTACCTGATTAACTGTCCTAACGAGCGTGTTCTAATTGCGTGAAGCAATTAAATCACGCTCACAACGTATTTGGGCTGCTTCGGTGTGTCCATATTTGCGAGGCAAAGCACCGCAGTCGTTCACTAAAAGACACTTTCTGCGGCGGTGCTTGATATAAATCATACGAAACCGATACACGGCTAAAACAACGGCTGTGATTCTACAGAACGATCTCTTTCTGCCATGCGAGTATATCCTTTCCCGGACCGTTCTTTATGGAACAATTTTTGTCCAGAACGCAGCACGGGATATTACATACATGGTGGTTGTTAACCTCACATCGTTTCTTGTTGAAATATTGGCTGGGAAACGTACTGTAGTACAATCCCCAGCGCTGCACTGCTGTGACGGTCTAGTTTCGGAATGCAAAACATAACGTAGTTAAGAATCGAACGGCAGGACACCTGTGAAACACTGTTAGGATACATCAGTATACTGGCACCTTACAAAATTGTGTGATGACAAGCAACGATCAACGCCTGCAGCGCTATAAATACTCACAATCTTCGTTGCCTCCCATTGTTTTCTATGGGCGCACACTGCGCTTTAGGGCCTCCCAACATGGCGGCCCGAATGCACGCCTCTCCCCCGCGAGTCCCTCTCCCATGCGCCATCCAGCCTTTATAGATAGAGATCAGTGGCTCTGTCGTCTGCTTCGGTTATGGCATGGTTATGGTTTTCCCCCGGCTAACGCTGCCGCTGCGCACACCGGGAATGTTGTAGTTCTTCCTCTGTCTCAGCCTCTGACCGTCTCGTAACGTGCAAATGTGCTTGAAGTTCTCATGAGCCCTCGCGTACGAGGTCTATTTGTGAGGTCTTTGAACGCGCGGCCGATAACAAGGTCGTCGGGGCAGTACCGCTTGCAGTGCTGTTCCGGGAAGATCTTTTCCTGATCTATTTGCATAGGTGGGCATTTTCCTGCGGCCTCACTCATCCTCACCTCACGAAGCACAGACTTTATCAGCCTCACTCACCCTCACCAAATTTTCCTCACCAGTAACGTAACCTCAGTCGCCCTCACCCTCACATTCCATTTCAAATTTTTCCCTCACGAACCTCACTTCAGGGCATCGGGATCCCGAAAAGCCTCACCATCCTCATCCTCACATGCCTTCACCTCATGAGGCTATTCACGACCCTCATGGCCTCACGTATCTTCACCTCATGAGGGTCCTCATCCTCACTTCTCCTCACCTCATGAGGGCTCTCATGGCCTCAGGAGTCCTCATCCTCACGCGCTCTCACCTCATGAGGGCCCTCATGTCCTCACGGCGTCTCACGTACATTCGCCTAATGAGGACCCACATGGCCTCACGTGTCCTCACCTCATGAGGGCCCTCATGGCCTCACGTACCTTCACCTCATGAAGACCCACATGGCCTCACGTGTCTTCAAGTCACTAGGAGACACGTACGTGAGCCTCAAAAGAACTTTCCGTCATGTTTACATGAGACGTCGGCGTTTATCTACTGTGTCGGTAGTTGCTACTAATGATACTGCGCGGCATTAAACTGTTTACAGGGTTTCGTGCTGTGCTTGGATAAATGAGCTGACAGTTGTTACTGTCACAGTGAGGTTTAACGTTAGTGTTTGGCATCAGTAAAGTGCAGCCCGAAATACTATAGTGCAGATGTACCGTTACGGAAATGATCGGGTGGTGGCGGGGAATAGTGCTTGAAGAGATCCTGTACTCTGTTCTCAGAACCGTATGACGCTGCTGCCAGAATCGGAGGATACGCTCGCAGCTGAAGTGTTTGGGCAGAACGATGGTACTTAATCGCACCTGTAATCAGGTCGTGCCTTTTTATTGTTGTTTTTGCTTCTCCTTCTTTTACATTTCAAAGGCGCGCTACAGTCACGGGGATTCCAGTTTTCCTGGCTTCGTTTTGAGGAGACAAAGAAAGATTTTGAAAATTCTTACAACTCCGTGACGAAAAACCCGAGACTGGGGAAAAGACGAAAAATAGACGACGCACACGAACCCTCAATTTCAACGTCTGTTTTTCGTCTCTTCCCCAGTCTCGGGTTTTTCATCATAGATCTTTTTGATTGTTATTTGTTTGTTCTGCCTTGTTAGTTCCTTCCTTAGTACTTCCTTCGTTATTGCTGTCGCACAGACGTTGGGGAGACCGGTAAAGGCTGTTTTATGTTCAGCTTTATGCTGTTAAGAACAAGAGCTATCAAAATAAAAAGAAAGCCTCGTTACATCCCAGCAGCGGTAACATTTGTTTAAAAAGAAAATACAAAAACACCGCACACCTTTGGCACGACACAGCACGCGTGTGTCCAGTTGCAATCATTCGAAATTAGCGGAGGAAAGAAGCTGCACAGGCTTTCGAAAACGCGGTACAGGGCCTCTCCAAACGAGGCTGCTATTCCAGTAAACAGGCAGAAAAACGAATCCACAAGTGGTAGTGTGGCGCTCAAAACACGACTTCGAAATCGTGTTCCCTATTCTCGTGGTTTTGTCTTATACAACAACATAACGTGCCCGCTAAAGAGAGTCATGACTTATCTCTAAGGTCACTAACGAAAAAGTCACATGCCCCTTTGAAGTGAGATTCTTCATGGTAGCCTTCGTACAGGGTGGTCCACCAACCCTGATAGAAATTCATAGTAAAAAACGTAGGCCCTGGAGAGACATGCGGTGAAGAGATTTTTTTCTGCCAGTAACTTTTGTCACATATTTGTAATATTTTTATTTCATTTCAATTGACAGAAAGTTAATTTCTTGAATTGAACTCCGAAATTTCCCAAGGCAATCTAACGTATTCTTTGCGGAAATGGGTTCCCCGTCGTCATTTTACTCAGATAGCGCATAACCCCACTCGTAATGCAATGGCAATTGCCGAAATAAATTCGACGAAAATCGTGAAAATGAGAGCCCTTGGCACCGCCTCTTTTTTGACGGCTCTAAGTTTGAGCGCAAAGCTGCGTAGAAAGGTGGTTATATTGACACGCCACACGAGGGGGAAAGGGTTACAAACCCAACCCACAGAAGAGTTCAGCTTTGCCCACGTCAGTGTCAGGGTCGCGCTCTTTTTCCTTTATTCGTGTTTTGCTCAGTGTGTTTGCTTGCTTTTGGGTGCGTAACGGCTGTTCTCACTATGACCGCTGATAGCGGTCTCGTAGTTTCCCAAGCAGCACAATGTACTGAAAGTCGAGTGCAACAGGGGTGGACGGTATGTGTCTTATCAATGTTCTTTAGTTTCACGAGTCTGTTCATTGCCTTCCACCTACCCGTCCACCCCTATTGCACTCGACTTTCAGTACATTGTGCTGCTTGGGTTTTCTGCACCACCTTATTGTCATGAACCTGTGTATGTGTGTGAGAGAGAGTTGTATGCGCGAACTCCTGTCAGCTCTCTTCTTTTTTCAATTCGTTTGTTTCAACATGCTACGGATTTCTTCACATTCAACACACTTCCTGTGTACTTTGATTAGGTTATCATTAGCGTAAAAGCGTTCGAAGCGTTCGCCATCTGCTGCAATGCACAGGTGGGCTCTCCGAATTGTATCTTCCACGGCCCTTTTTATTTCGGATCTGGAAAGCGACGAGCAGAAAGCAGTGATTTTCCCCTGCTGGTCAGCCGGCGATCGTGGTTCGCTTTTACATACTTCGTCTTTGATGCGACCCCAGAGGTAAAAGTCCATCGGCGTTAAGTCAGGAGACTTGGCGGGCCATGACAATGGACCAAATCGGCCAGCCCATTTCTCCCGGAACATGTGACGGAGCAGCTGTACTGCACGCCGCGCGCTGTGAGGTGGAGCCCCATCGTGCTGAAACCACACGCGGGTCTGTTCAGCAAGAGGCAGGTCATCAATAAAGCTGAACACGGCATCTAAAATTTCGCTGCAGTACACAGGTTGGCATTTATGGGTCCCGTGAAAAAGATTGGCTCAGACAGAAATCCAGCCATTTCTGGTTGTCGCCCTGCTGGAAATGTTGATGAGGGCTCACGTGGTATGGGTGGAGTTTGTGCTTGTGTAGTATCCTCAGCACACTTGACTTTGATGTCTGTACTCACTTTGCCAGGATGCGCAGACTTTACGTGGAGATCATCTCCTACTTCTTTCAAGGCCTGGTCAGTTTGTGTCGACTCACTGGCAGAGATTGGGTGCGACCGGCTCTGGGTACCAGAATGGAAACTTCCTGTTGTGGACAGTCTCACAAATGCACGCCTTATGGTACAAGAGCTCACCACCCTAGTTCCTGGAAGCATTTCACTGTATTTGAGGACTGCTCTGTCATAGTCCATACCAGCAGCCCCCAGAGCAATGATCATCCTTGTTTTTTTTTGGTTGGAATACACGGTGCTTGCCATCGCTGCCATTTACTTGTTCACTGCATTCACTGAAACCGGAGTGCAAAACGGACCAAAAATGTATTTCCTTCCCTACCTGTCAACACGTCGGGTTACCTCATTTTTGATAAGATAGCTCTGATTCCCGCACTCACCGCGAGTGTTTGTTCCATGGGTATAGGCTTGTAACCCTTTCCCCCCACGTGTGGCGTGTCAATGTAACCTCCTTTCTTCGCAGCTTTGCGCTCAAACTTAGAGCCGTCAAAAAAGAGGCGGAGCCAAGGGCTCATCTCCACGTATTTTCGACGAATATATTTCGGCAATTGCCATTGCATTACGAGTGGGATTATGTGCTATACTGAGAAAAATGACCACGGGGAACCCATTTCCACAAAGAAAACGTCAGGTTGCCTTGGAAAATTTCGGAGTTTAATTCAAGAAATTAACTTTCCGTCAATTAAAATGAAATACAAATGTTACCAATATGTGGCAAAAGTTATTGGCCGAAAAAAATCCCTTGACCGCATGTCCCTCCGGGACAACGTCTTTCACTATGAATTTCTGTCATGGTTGGTGGACCACCCTGTATATGGAGGAATGAAACCTAAGAACGGAACATGGCGATCCTCGAAGATCTTCGAATTTCCATTGGCCCTTCGCGCAGAGTGATGTCATCTGACGCACACCTTCTCCAAGCGAGGGGATACAGTGGCTTCCCCTTCATCCGTGAGGCTCTTCACGAATGGACTCATGACCTCATCCGTGAGGTTCCTCACGAAAGGCCTCACGGCCTCATCCGTGAGGTTCCTCACAAAGGGCCTCACGGCCTCAACCATGAGGTTCCTCACAAAGGGCCTCACGGCCTCAACCGTGAGGTTCCTCACAAAGGGCCTCACGGCCTCATCGGTGAGGTTCCTTACAAAAGGCCTCACGGCCTCATCGGTGAAGCTCCTCACGGAATACGTTGTACCCTCATGTATTGATGGCCTCACGACGACTGGCCTCATGAGGGCCCTCACGGTGGGCCTCATGAGGGACAATGCCTCACGACTGTCCTCATAAGGAACTTTCAGCGTGGTCTGGCCTCACTCACCCTCACCTCATCGTCGTGAGGTGAGGGTGAGGCGTCCTCATGAGGGTCCTCATGAGTGAGGCCGCCCAGCTATGTCTATTTGTGAGGTCGTCGGGGCAGCATCGCTTGCGGTGATGTGGGCAACCTAACGCTTGTTCCATCCTACAGGTGGCAATACAAGATCTATTTGTGTTTATTATGACTAGACTAGACAGTATTTAAGTTACGTATCTTAAATACTTTTGCGAGGAACTTGGTATTTTGCAAATACTAATGTAACTGAAATACTTTTTCAATAACTTCTACTAATTTTCCAAGTTACTTTAAATATACTACTTCTCCGCGCTGTACATATGTTCAGCGTCTGAGATATTCGGGACGTCCGCGTCCCTCTTGCGAACGGGCACGGTGGAGCACCTCGGGTTTGCGAACATGCATGAGGCGATGTGTTGTCCTGTAGGGTATGCGGGTAGACCATTGAAACCGCTGCGCTTCTCCACTACTTTCGGCATACCGGTCTCCTCAACAGCCTGTGACATCGTGGGTGGGACGGGAGAAGACCTCTGACACCTGACCCCACACCGTTTGACTCTGACCATCCCAGGAACTTGTTTACCCACTAAGGAATTACTTACCAAGAAATAGCAATCCATCCTTTCTGGCTGGCTTTTCCTGCCAAGATAAAGAGATCCTCCCCATTGAGACCCCTATCAGGCAGAATAGAAGACTCGTGCGGAAGCCGTAGCGAGGGAGGGCACGTAAAATAGTAATGATCCGCCATTATTAGGTTAAAGCAACGATGAGGAGAAAAACGACAGTAAATTTTGTCGTTTCTGGAGACATTCGTTCGCATCTGTAGAGCGCCTGTGCAGTATTGGGTATAATGTGTGTTTGAAAGAACCGCCGGGCGGGCTATCGCATAGTAGTTTTGAAAAACAGTTGTTCTTGCGAGCTAATAAAGCTTTTTGGTAATGACATTTTCAACTTCACTCTCTTGGTATTCCTTTGAGAGCGAATTCCAACAGTGACGTCAAAGTACCTTGAAAGTAACGAGTTACTTTTAAGATTATTTAAGACTTCATCTTAAATATTTTTCAAGATTGCGTATTTAATACCTTATTCGTTACCTTTTTTGCCCGATACTGCAGTTACTTTACTGTAATACTTTTTGTGATATAGTAAAAAAAATCCTAGTGTAATCCTAATAATCCTAGCAATCCTATGGAAAGAGTATCTTGTTCAAGCCTGATTATGACTCTTTGAGTTATATACTTGTATATATATATATATATATATGTTGGTTACTTACGTGTGGTTATATCTTACTTGTATTATGTTTTCCTGAGTTACGCTTTCTACGAACTCTAAGCCGTTGCGCTGATATACATTCGCGGGCATGTCATCCTCGCTCATCAAATCATATTAAGGCACATGCTCTAAGCGGGGAAACACCCCATGACATCATCATACATCCTCTAATTGTTGTTGTTGTTGTTGTTTGAGTTACGCTTCTGCCCCACTTTATGTAAAGCCTTCGGGCCTTTAATTGATAAATAAATTAAATGAAACGACCAGTCGAGACGCGGGAGTTGCGGCCCGAAATGCAACTGCAGAAAGAAAGAAAGAAGATTCGCTATTGGGTGACTGACGTGACGTTGCAAACTGGCAGCCGACGGATGGAGCTGAAAGCTCCCACGAGACTTAGCCATGTATATAGAGAGCATTAGGAGGAGCCTCACACTGAATGTGGCCGACGCCATGTTGATGCAGAGTGCTGTTTACGATGCAAGGTGGAAGACACGTGCGTATTGCGTTCTCCGAGAGCCCTTCGTCCTCGAATTCATTCAGTGTGGCAACAAAGCCCAAATATCACAGGAGGCGAGGCTGTGGATCATAAGCAGGAGATTCTGGTAGATTACATTGCGCTCTACAAAGCTCCTGTCGACCAGCTGACGGACTGTATCACAATGGCGCCAACCTGCTAGCTGATAAGCGGATTCCGCTTGGATTCGGACTTTTTGGGCGCTGCAACAACGACTCTGACGTCAAAACAGACTCCGCAGCGAAGCGGCGAAAGATCAAAACATGGAAAAACTCTCTATATATACGGCTCTGCCACGAGACTGAAACCTCTAATGCGTGTTAGGATTGCGCGCTGCTGTTATACTTTTTGTGCGAATATATATCCCAGGGCTTCTAGTCCTATAATTTCTACTCCTCCTCATATATTGTTTTTCGAGTTCTGTTTGTAAAGGGCACTCTATCTATTTCATACCATCCACGTTCATTAGGAAGTAGGGACTCACTCAGTCCTGTCCCGTCGCAAGAAGGGGGCGGGAAATATGTAAAGTTAAAACACGCGGAGCGGTTGGTCGCTGTTGTGAGGAACTAGAAGGAAGAAAAAGGAAATAAACTTTATCTAAAAAAAAAAGCGACAGAACTTGACAGACTCAATATTTGTTTATTTGTTTGAAAATGAATTTCACAGACTGTAACTTGATTAGTATTTTGAAGGTGACGAGGTACTTCTACGAGTACTTAGCATTCTGCTGAAATGCTTTTCCAAGTGCAGTATTTAGTATTCTCTACACAGTTACGTTTTTGTCCGGTACTCAGTACGTTAAAGGGGCGCTATAACGGAACGTGCGAAATTTTTTCCGTGCGAAATGAAAGGCGCCGTTATCTCGAGAGCGCTACCAAGGGAACGGGTACTTCCGTTGCGTCGTTCGCAAATTATGCGCCAAAGAAATCGCAATTTACGGTTTCCATCGGAGCGGGCGTTCAAGCATCGCGGGAAGTGTTTGCGGGGACCAATGTGAGGCATATTATTATTATTACATGTCGCTCTTCTTGAGAAGCGGAAATGGCGGTTTCCTTCGTGCTTAAATCATGAACGAGGCAACGGCGGATGAATCCCGTTCCTTTTGTATTGCTCTCAAGGTAACGACATCGTTCATTCCGCGAAGGGAATTTTTCGTACCTTAGCGCACGCGTTAACTTAAATATGTTTCGAGTATATTGTACGTAGCTGGTGTCCTGCACGCTAACTGCGAGGCTGCTTGTTCTTTTGTGCTTAACGAAGTCATTGATGCCATTTTTTTAGTCACACAAAATTACCGGGGTATTGCTGATTCGGCAATATCCCGCACGGCGTATTTTACGGTATTTTCTAGAGGTCAGCCGCGGTGGATGACGTTTTGTGTGAGGATCTCACAAGGTGGTCTGTATCGGAGCCTTGCATGACTTGCTAAGAAAGGAAAAATGTGGCAGAATGGCCCTCTCGTTTCCTGTTCTGCGTACGCCCAAAGTAACATCCAGCTGTCAGCCAAAGGAGCCAGCCGTCCAAGTGCCCGCGGGGGGCAGAACATAAGTTACAGCGACAGGATTTCTTGAGAGAACAAGCGGCCGACACCGATGCCGCACTTCAAGACGAGTGTGTAGTGACGGAATGCCTCTAATGCTCCAAGCACTGCGTGGTGTAGCACTAGGTTCGAAGCTGGCTCCTTTACTTACGTAATGCAAGACTTCTAAAGTAGGATCCGGTACGGATGTGTAATATTTTTACAGCGCATGCAGACAAGCACGCGTGTGGTGCTATGAACAGCAGGGCGCAACTGGAAATGCTTGCAGGTTACGACGCTTCAATGTTCTAGACTGACATCCCGTGCCCATAGTTTCACATCCCCACGTGCCATTTTCAGCTCACTCTTCACACTTAGAAGCTCACATAGATGGACTCCCCAGTATCCTTTAACACGGCCCGCGGTCATCTTGTAATATTAACATAATGTGCCACTCACAGGACTTCTTACGTCCGCTAGATGTTCCGCTCATCCTATGGTATACGTCAAACATCGCACAACCGTTGGGTCGCAATGCCTGAGCCCGTAAACCAAGTGTGTATAGTACGTAAATTCCCGTTGGCCATTACCATCGACAGCTCCATAGCTCCACATAGCAAACATACGGTAGATTAGTCCTGACCAGGACTCGCAGTTGCGTGCTGCTGAGTCCGCCCGATACAAAGGGAACGGTCCCACGACCGTCATCATCATCCAAAAACCCTCCAGTTATTCGAAGACGAAGAATGTGTAATGAAGTAACTGAAACTGTGGCAATCAGGGAACATAAATAACAGGCAGTTTTGCAGCTTGTGATGGCCTAATCCTGACTCTTAAAAGTTGAACGCATCAATGTGGTAACATCTGAATTCTTTTGCGGATGCAATCTAATCTTATCTACTTTACAGGAAAGAATAGTAATGAAAGGAAACATATAGAAGGCAAACATCAAAATGGCAAAACAGTGTGTAAGCTGCAAAAATATAATGTGCATAGTGAGGTGTTTAGGGTTAACATCTCTTGCGGACAAGTCATAGTTGTTTTACTCAGATTAAACACGTCCACCCGTATGATGTCGAGCAGGCAACGCCCTCATTCATTTCTTCAAAGTGCGATATGCAAAATGATACAGTTTCTACCGCTCTTGTTCAAAGAAACGGTGATGCTGAGCATCCGCTTAGTTGCGAATGCAGATTGCTTTGCGTGCTGCGCTCCTCATTTACCTCGGGCCGTGCATGAAGTAGGTTGCCATTATAGGCGTTTCCTTTCTCTCCCTCACTGACTACCTTCCCCTTCTGCGAGTCATGCATTCCTGATCAGATTTCCTGCGATATATCTTGCAACCTGTGTCTCTGTCGTCGATCTTTCTTCTGGGGAGAGCTCTCTGAGTATGGTGGTTGAGAGTAAGTGGGACGTTCACCACGGAGTGTGAGGGAAACACTCAGATACGTTCCATACGAAAGTTGTACGGCCTTTCAGTCCGTAATCAAGAAGTACCGTAAAAAGTATTGTACCGTTAACAAGTTTTTTAACACAACCACGGGAACGTTTTGAAATGGACATTACATTTCAGGTTCTTGACGCTTCTCGCGATGTAATCTCCCAACGCTCAATGTCAATGGGTAGGGTACCGCACCGCCGCGGTGAAACACCCCATCTCATCGTCAGCATCTATTGTAGTTCTTTTCAGTCTTTCCTGGTAGGAACATCGAATCCCTGACGAGTGGAAGGAAATAATATTCAGTATCGGAAGTCACTTATTTGTTTGCGCCGATCAACCAAAACCAATATATCCGGCGACTTCCGCACGAAGGAAAAAGCTCTGAATATCAAAATGTCAGTGCGAAGCATCCGGTAGAGGTCGCGGTCTGGGGATGCATGACGCATGTCGACCGCTGATGCGAAATATATCGCAACACGACCACCTATAGCAGGAATGCTTCTCTCCGTGGAAGAGAGGTTTCCCGCAGAAGCTTTCTCCTTTCCACGTGACAATACGCAGAAGTTGTGTCACTGTGATGTGAGCGATAAACAAAGCGACAAATAAAGCGTCACTTTGCAGTTTCCTCTGGTAACTTTCTTTTAGTCAAAAATTTCTCGTTGCGGAATGAAATATTAGGCGATGGGATGAGATAGAAGAAAAAAAAAGGGGGGGGGGATTTAAGTCACGACAAAGTCAGACTGGCTACCTCAGACCACTTAGCCGCAGTTAGTTTAAATAAATATTTAAAAAATAAAAAAGGGGAGAAAACCCAGTAGTTTGGGGGATGGGAGACAAGCATTCCGAACTAGTGGGAACACTTGTTACAGACGAGGGACCAGAAAGTGTCCCAAAATATTATGTTACCGTGGCAGCAATAGAAAAGGAACGGGATTCGGATTCGTCCGTTGCGTGTCGTTCGTGGTCTAATCTTGAAGGCAATTTGCGCTTTTCCGCTTTCCTTCTGAAGAGGTGCGACAGCACGGGACGACCTTTTATTGGTCCCCGCAGATGATTTTCCGCGATGATTGGGCACTTTGTACGCACCGCCGGTTCACGCCTCTTGAGAACGCGAGAGAAGGGAGAGAGCGCAAATTTCCATCGCGCTTAAATCACGAACGTCGCAAGTTTTGTTCTTGCCGGGAATTAGGTAAATACATGCCTGAAACCAGTACCGACCGAAAATTTGTACACGTCGGTAAGTACAGTTGCTGTGGGTAGGGATATCGGAAAACAAATATATTACGAAGAGTCGACTATCTTGTTGGCCACGGAGAGTCCCGCTTAACTGGCTAAATTTTCGCTATACGTGCGGCTTTTGCCGTTTGCTAATCCCCTGCTCAACGGTGTGTTTCCATCCATATGGAGCTGCAACGGAGGGAGCACTAATGCGAGCTACTTAATGAGGTCCTTGCGTTTTCCCATTATGCGCTGGGTGTGGAGCTTGAGGTAGATGGTCTAACTTTCCCAGTCCAAAATCAAAATAGAAAAAATATATAAGATGGCATGAAATTAGGGAAAACAGAAGAGAAAAAGGAAAGCGCCAACAGGATTGTTTAAAGGAGTACAGAGGGCCATCAAAAAAAAAAAAAAAAATCAGATTAAGACATCTGATGAAAGTGTGTGTGTCATTATACCGAATAGCGCGAAAGGTTTTGATGTGTGCAATTTGTTTCCTAGAAAAAGCTCACATAAACATAGCTCCGCGCCTTCACCCTTAACTCGCCACTCCAGCTATAACGAGGATGAGGAGGTATGATGGCACGTCACCGATCATGGCATAAGGAGACTCGTTCTGGTTTGCCGGTCAGTGGGGGTCAGCGCCTTGTCCCTTTGCCGCCGTAAACCTGTTTTGCCAGTTTTCCCGGAGAATTGGGGAGAGAAGGAGCGGCCGAAGCATTACCGAGCAAGGAGAAAGGCTTTATCAGAACCCCGAACAGCCGAGTAGCAGACGACAGCGGAGTAGCAGACAACATTTCTCTAGGCCAATCAGCGAGCGTTCTCCTTATAGCGTCAGCGCGAGGTTCCAGGCAGATCACAGGCTGGTACTGCTCTTCACCACCGTTGCGCACGGTCACTTTTTGCGGCGTATTTTAAATTCAATTTCTGCGATAATTATGACTCCGTGGTGTAAATTACTTCGCATGGTGCATCTTACTGGCCTACTTAACAGCTTTATAGGAAGAAAACTGGGTGTTAAAAATGACTTCTGTGCTACTTTAAGCGTTCAAATGTAATGGACATCCTCTGCGGGAACTTCAGCAGATAGATAGTACAGGCTAGCAGGTGGACAAGATCCACGATAAGGAAGGCCTGAACATGAGCGACACACACATCATTTCGTTGCCAAACCTCAGGCTTTCGTCATCGTTAGCTTCTACGCAATCACATATAGGACTGCGTTCACGTATCTGGCAATTACAAGACGGGCTATTCGTTCTTTGCTGTTCGCTAAGAGAATCTAAAAAAAAAAAAAAGTAGCGGGGAAAGCCAAAACGGCAAGCATCGCGAAAGTAGTGTGAGACTAATGGCGTCACATCCGCCTCGGCACCACATACTAGACCCACCAATCATAGGAATAACTTGTCGTGACTGACTACGAAATTGAATTGCAGATCGGTTTGCCCTGTGGATGAACGAGATTATGTTTCAAATGAAGGAAGAGTGCGCTGCGAAGCTCGTCTAGCAAATAACGGTTGTCCGAAAATATCAAATAATCCCGCCGCACGCGACCTGCAGCTTTGCATTATGAGTGCAGGTCAGGGTTTATGCCTTCCACCTCTGGTGTTTTGCGATTTCATGCTGCTTTGATCAGAAGGTGCATTATTTATGAGATCGTTTGGGACAACCCACCAAGAGCCATTCAGGCGGAGATAGTTATTGAATGCACTATTAAGGTTTAGTAGAGAGGCGGGGATGGAATGAAAGTGCCCGGTTACGTGTACCTCGTACGTGACCATATTTGGTATTTCCCTTACGACTACAGTTCTCTACGGCATGAATCGTGCGCATGAAGTAGTTATTGGCACGGAATTCTCATTCCTGCAGATTCAAAAGCTGAAGTTACGCGCCATTTAAGTTCTATTAGGAAACAGACTGCTATTGGTATTGCGTTTCGTCGCATCGGTCATTGATGGTAACCCCGATGGATGCCTTGCACGACACTACCGCAAATCGTTGCGATTAATAGAAACCTGTCAGATATTGACACATTGGGGTCATCTCAAAAACCATAAGCATAACCACAGTACACATATGTACTGGTCGCGACACGCCTGTCAGTCGCCTGTCAGTAGTTCTGCAGCCCATATTTCCTTGATTGCTATCGGAAATGTTGTTCCAATATTGTATTTAAAGGTGGCTCATATACTGCACGTGTTGCTTACTCGAAATGCATGATCTTCCAAGACCTCGAGATTTGAGAAGGGATTAACCACCGGGTGCTGATTTCAGACAACAGTGTCGCAAGCAGCAACTATACATTCATTAGTGACTGCCCAAAAGAAAGTCAGTCATTATTAAGTCTCACATTAAGTGTTTATGATATAGCTGTATAGGACGTCATATGACAGGCTGTGGCGTGGAAAGTGAGCGATAAGCTTTGATGACTTTGCAGCAGTACATGCATGGACGCCACAATCAATTGTCATTTGAGTACGACTGATTGAGATATAATAATCATTATATAAATAATATATAATATAAAATAATAATAAATAAGAAAGATTGAGAAATAACGAACGGTCGTCGCTTCTAACTCTCGGTGAACATTATGATGGAATTACGCACCGGTAGTGCGTGTGTTTTTGACACACGAATGCCCACTGCTATAGCAGCATTTCCAGCTGCTGTTGGAGTTGCTGTGGATGGGATAGGGTGCCGCCTCAGCGGTGAAATATCCCACTACATCACCATTACTTATTTGTTGTTGTTGTTGTTGTGGATTTCCAGTAAGCATTCATTGTCAGCGGGGCATATTGTGAGTGTGGTGATCCTATACTCATGGAATACGCCGTGGCATGCATTATGTACATTTGTAAATGGTTCTCACGGAGCATTTAATGTATTTAAGCATTGCGTACATATCTGCACATAGAACAACTATTGTTCATTGCTGCTCATCATAGCGCACATCTACATTTTTAAGTGGCTTCAGTTCTGATCTCCGGGATCTTAGAGGAGCGAGTTCTATTTTTGCCACCAGTACTTGCAGACTTTGCGTCATCTGTCGTCCTTGGAAAGCACTGGTCCTAATTGTTGATTCAACCTCTGCTCTCTTACACTTCGCAAGGTGCTGGGCCCCTGGTTTTGTCCAGCTCATATGCATCAAGGCCACATTCGTCGGGAAAGTCTTCGGAAAACTCAGGGAGAACCTGAGACAGCACAGCCTGTGGTAGGATTCGAACCCACCACCTCCCAGTCAGCACGACACCAACGGCATGTTGTTTCTATAAAGGTGCTTTTTGTAACTGAAGCAATACAATACGGGAACTTCGTGGCTGGCATCTTTTGCGCACGTACCTTTTATCTGCATACTCGTAAAACAGAGGAGGGGGGCAATGTCGAAATTGGTTAACCGTCGTTGACCACACGCGAGTGGGTATTGTCACGGCTGTCGCCCGAATGGTGGCGCATTTCCTCATTCATCGTCATTAATTTTTCTGTTGTCGTCGCCCAAATGGCGTCGTTTTTTCTCTCGATTTGTTTGGAGCGTGTGGCGTAGGCCTTTTTGTCACATCTATAATGTTACACCAGCGGCATGGCCGAGTGAGTAGAGCATCCGCTCGTTGGTGGTAGCTCCAATGTAGTGCTGAAGACTGGGATGTGGTGGGTTCGAATCTTACCACTGATCGGACTTTCCTGCAAAAATTTCAGACGAATGTTGACACAGCACCCCAGAAGTCGGCCCAGGACGTCCACTAACCCCTTTGTCTCTCCACTCCTTCCGCACTCCATCTGTCCACGTGTGTGCGCCGCCCACAGGCACAATTCACCCGAAGCTTATGTACAAAATCTCTCTCCTGAACTTCGACCCGTTTGTCGTCCGTTGGCTAACTCAATTTCTTTATAAGCGCTCGTTCGCAGTCTCATGTAACAACCGCATCTCTTCAACCGTCCCTGTCCTTTCGGGAGTCCCTCAAGGCTTAGTTCTTGGTCCTCTCCTATTCCTTAGATATATTAATGACCTTCCTTCAGGCATATCATCCACTATCAGACTATTCGCTAACGATTGCGTTGTATACAGGCAAATCAACTCTCCTACTGACCAACTATCCTTACAAACCGACCTTGCCCTAATTCAATGCTGGTGTGATGAGTGGCAAATGCCCTGAATATATCTAAGTGCTGCATCGTGACATCTCCCTCCCTTCTGCTACACAATTAACGATTTAGTATTAACCCGAGCAGATTCCTACAAATATCTTGGCGCGCATCTCTCTTCCATCTTAACTTGGAACGAACACATTAATCACATCGTGACCAATGCTTCTCGCTCCTTGGGCTTTGTCAGACGCTCTCAAAGCTCGGCACCTGTCTATCTCAAGCTTCTAACTTTCAACACTCTGGTACGAAGCAAGCTTGAATACGCATCCGCAATATGGGACCCTCCCAAAAACTATCTCTGTGATGCCATCGAAGCCATTCAAAATCGCGCTGCCCGCTTCATTGTCAACGATTACTCATTCACTACCTCTGTTTCCGCGTTAAAGGGTCTCTGACCAGAACCTGGTCAATGTCTTTGTTTGTATGGATAACGAACCTACATTGTACCTCCAAGTTACAACTGAAACGTTTCGTCTCTGCGGAGCCGCTAACTATTCCAAACCCAAACAAGGAGCCGAAAAGCGGTTTCGATTTATGCCCTCAATTCGTGCGATCAGCGAAAGACTCTAGCTATTTTGCAGTGGTTTTCCCATGTGCATAACGTGAAACGCCCGCGACGTTTATTGGTGGAAAGTCCACACCGGAAGTTCGGGTGGTTTCCGCAACTTCCGTATTGCTGGGCGCTTTTTCAATGGTAACATCTCATTACGGCCCGAGTCTCATTACGGCCAAAGTCTCATTACGGCCGAAAGTCTCATTACGGCCGAAAATCCTTTAATCCCCAAGTGTCTCGTTACGGCCAAAGTCTCAATACGGCCGAAGGTAGTCTCATTACGGCCGAAGATGTCTCATAACGGCCAAAAAGAAAAAAGAAGCATCCACCATAGTAGCTCTGTATATACTGTGTTTTATGCTTCCCAAAATGTGTCCGAGGCGGTGTGCCCCCACGGCTTGTGTCACACACAATGGTTCAAGCACACAATATTGCGACAGTGTTTCATGCATCCCTCGTGAAAAATGTTTTTATTGTCATATGTGTCACACGATATTTGTATGTTTTACGCCATTTTCTCTCAGTATTCAAGCAACATCCTACTCGTTGGTTCTGTGAGCAAACTGTGTGTGTGTGTGTTCTGAAAAGTACTCCACAAGGGAGCCCACTGGGAGCTCCAGGAGTCACATGACCTATGACCATGATCTTCTCCCCCACTAGCTGCCTTCTACAATTTACGTCCACCTGAAATTTACAAAAAAGTACATAAGCCACTGAACAAAATGACATATGCTCTTGTTTGATGATGACTATAAGACATATGCTGTCAAGCAGACTTTTTTTTTCATATATTCGAAACATATTCCAGAATTATGGACAACAATGACAATTACGTCATAATAATGCAGCTGCATAGCCAGGAAACTATTTCAGGAGGTGTTTTATGAGGCTTGACATTGGGTGGAGGAGTCCCCCTCGTCAGTGCTTTATCCAGACCCCCCCTAACTTTTTTGCCTGTGCACTCCCTACAGGGGGTGCCCTTGCGACTTCAGCTTCAGATACGTCTGTAATGATATGTTAAGCTGTAATGACGTAACTATTCCAACAATTTTTTCCAACACCCTTCTCGTGCTTGGAATTCTGGATAAACCACTACCCCTTGTTCATTTTCGTGGGGCACTACATTAGAGCTTATGCCACTGCACTGATGTCACAATGTTAAAAGTGTGTGTCACTCTGGGCATTCGGAATTCCTCTAAGCTGCATTATGTAAATTCAGAATATCCGAAGGGTAAAACATCAGGTGTTACCTGCAGGCTTCATGCTGAAACGCGTGTACGCAAAACACTTCCGCCGTGGTGGGCGACGCCGTTAGTGTAATCATACACGCAAGACAATTGCGGGCACATGGAGTAGTGGCAGCAACCTGAAAACGATACATTTTCTTGTTACATATGAGTAATCAAAAATATACATTCCCACATATTTCGTTTTGTCGTTTGTAGGAAGCGCTAGTAAGGGAACAGCACTTGGTTGGTCACATGCAAGCCACAATGCGAAAGGTGCCGATATTTCGATTACGCGATCAAAAATTAAAAGTCTAGAACCATGCACACTTCCCCATGCAACTAGTTCCCCAGCATCGTGAGACATGACACCCATGACATGACACCATGTATTCACGTATAGTGTAATGATATGCAGGAATGAAAAAGATGCCAACATACCTGTAATCCAGTGTCCCATAAGTTTGATTGGTTTTTTTTGGCAGCTACCATGAAGAGCAAATGCACGATTCACAAGTTTCGTTTCGCCATTTTCATTGTTGATTTCGCAAGCGTCGAGCAATCCCACGTGACCTCCTTTGGATCAGTGAAAAGTGAAAATTACTCGCGTCATGAACATATATGTTCATCTCAGCGCAAATCACGTTTTGCATGCTATAGAAGGAGGGGGGATCAATACTCTTCCTTTCGTGTTTTGATATCTTGTTGTTTTGCTACTCTCACTTCGGAGTTCGGATGGTGTCTAGCAACGTTGGGTACCTCGTTTCTTGTGTGTGTGAGCGAGTGGTTGCTGTTTACGATGTGTTCATATATCGCTTTGTAGTGCTGTAATGTGCAAATTAGCGGACTTTATAGCGGCTCTCTATCTTCCGTCGTTGTCTTTCGAGCAGCGCCTGTTGTTCCGGTAAAAATCGAGTAGAATGAATCGCCACAGCCCCAACGTATATCGCGCAGTGTTGACCAAGACCAAGTCAAGCAGGAATTCTGGTGAGTAATGCTTTCGTAGATTGCCTGTCTTACTAGTGTGCTGTCCACACATAGTTGGATTCTCATAAGAGTAATTTAAATGAATCAAAACAGCTGAAGTGCCTGTAATAGATGTAACTCGGTATCCGTTCGTAGGTTTGCGCCGTTTCTAGTTGGTTGCGCGTTTAGGAACAACAAATTTATTCGAAGACGATAGGATACCGATAATGCATCACCGTACAGCAGCATTTACTCGTATCATTGCGAGCCATATTTCATTTGTTAAAATTTGTCGTCGTATTTCTTCAAAAATAAAAGCGCAAGTCGGCGTACTTGAATTGATCTCCAAGAACTGCTTACGTCGAACGTCTGCAAATGTTGTACTTATGTGCCTTCGCGCACAAAGCATATCTGATTAGAATAAATACTTCAAGAGGAAGTCATTCAAATACATTGTTATTTATAGCTGGTTTTCCATTCCAGGCATGGTATGTGGCTGCACGAAGGATTCCGAAAAAGAAAAACAACAACATGGCTAATAGGATGTTGCTGCCCAGGGAGTCCTGGCGAAGAGGTGAGCTGTTAAGATCATCATAAGGTTCTGTTGTGAAGTGAGAAATTTTGTAGTAGTGCACGAATGTTAATTCGTGCACTACTTTTATAAAAAAGAAACCAGAAATGGAAAGTTATGCATGCATCATTTCATGAATTGTAATGTATTACTATTTGATATTCACATGTTTCCATTAAGGGAATGAACTACTGAACCTATATTCATAACATGGTCATGCTCTGTGTTTACCTGGAAGTCACATTTTTAAGGCTTGTCATTCTTTTGTCTAAATGAATATTTATGTTAACCTTGTATGAAATAGCAGACACGTATCAACACGTGTGCAGCTTGTGCACATTAAAACGAGCCATGTAGAGACAAATGCTTGTTGTTATTTTTTTTAATATTCTAGCCTATTCATGGTTGCTCATCGCTTCTTGCAGGTTTACTCATTCCAGAAGCAAGAATTGTATCATTGTAAGGCGAATGGAGATAAACTGACATCGACTGAGATAGGTGCTCTGTCATGGCCAATGACTGTAGGATGGCTGCAAAAGCGTCACAACAAAGCCAATATTCATCTAGCTCTCTACAAGTAGCTAACTCCACATAGTAGCCTGCTTCACAGCCTACACTACCTTGTGGGAGTACACATTACACAATATGTTGCATTGTGCTGTGGTATGATAACATACCGTTTGTCTCGCAATATGTGTATATAAATATGATAAGGGCCCTAAGGGCACAGTGCATGGCTTATACCCTGCTGAATCTATATCCATACCTGGCTGCGACATTGCATATCAATGCAGGTTACAATACACATTTTGACATTTGGCCCTTATGAGACATCTTCGGCCGTAATGAGACTGCCTTCGGCCGTATTGAGACTTTGGCCGTAATGAGACACTTGGGGATTAAAGGATTATCGGCCGTATTGAGACTTTCGGCCGTATTGAGACTTTCGGCCGTATTGAGACATCGGCCGTAATGAGACTTCGGCCGTAATGAGATACAATCTTTTCAATATGGACGTGGAAGCACAGCGGAGTCGACAAGTCAGCTTTTCAGGTACCTTTCAGCAGCTGAGAGGGACCTGCTACGTGCAGCAGAGTTTGGAGGCCTTGCTTTTGAAGTGTTGAGCCGCGAATCGACTTCAGCATGAAGAGGAAGTTCCAACGACAGACTGTTAGATGAGCTTTCAGCATCCATCATGATGAAAGCCATGAACAGTTTGTGTAAATTTCGTGTTTGACGGCGCCGTGTAAAGGGGCCGGAGTGGTTCATGCATAATAATCCCGAAAGAAGTAAGTGGAGTGCGAGGAGCTGCTCTTAAAGTAGCATATTTAGAACTTCGAGGGCAGCACGAACCTAGCGCTCATATTTACAAGTAAGAAGCATGTCTCATGCACAATCATGCTGGTTGGTTTCAATACAAAATAGTTATTCTGAACTTTTCGTTATTGTTCGTCACTTATTTAGAAAAAGTGCAGCTGAATTAATACTCGGCGTCCTACTAGCTTTAGCTTTGTTCAAAGCTTGCGTGTCTCATAGAGGAAATAGATACACTACATACCAAGAGTTCGTGAGATGGGTGTTGCACAAACTTGGAAAAAACAAGAGAATCGTTATACCAGTCTGCGCGGTGAACAGGATATGCGAAGCCTTTCCCATACTAACTACTACATGCTTTAAATACCCAAGATACTAGGTGGAAGTACCCCCTACAGGGGGTGGCCTTGCAATTTCAGCTGTAGACACATGTCGGTAATGATGTAACTATAATAATGACCCCCCTCCCCCCCCAACTTTTTTCAACACCCCTCCATGCTTGGGAATCTGGATAAACCATTGTGCTGATCCCTGGCACAAAGCACCATCTCATCAGCCTGCTCCGCCTGGTAAGAATTACATTGGGCTCTCAATTCCACCAGACACAAATCCAATCCTGTTCTGACGCATCCTTTTGTCCACCCATTCAATCAGTATGTGGTAAGTGATGTTCGAACTCTTAGTGTCTGATAGCACCCAAATATAGTATTGTTTAAGCACCTCAAGTATTTTAATGATCGTTATGTGGAAGTAAAT
This sequence comes from Ornithodoros turicata, assembly GCF_037126465.1. Lineage (NCBI taxonomy): Eukaryota > Metazoa > Arthropoda > Arachnida > Ixodida > Argasidae > Ornithodoros > Ornithodoros turicata. The sequence goes on along the minus strand of NC_088202.1, from coordinate 83,525,441 downwards.
CAGACAATTATGCAGGTTGCCCTGTGTGTGACATCCGGTTCCTGCTCTCAGTCCTGCAGAAGTGCTCACTACACAAGTTAACTATCGAAAACCTCAATCTTCCTTTTGTGTGCAAAGTGCGCACCCAGTTAGAGTAGGATGTAGACCTTAAGGAACCAAGCTTTGTATCTTGGGCTGCTCAAATAGGCAAGTTGTAGTCAAAGATGATGTAACATGAAATGTGGTTCATATAGTTTATTGTGGCACTCAGATAATATCTTCATAATATGTTTGCAGAGATTGCTCCAAAATAGCATATGTGATACAGCGTCATACATTATTGGGCTTCTGGGAAAAATCATGATTCACCTTATACACACGGCAGCGTTTGTAACGGTGTCTGACACATTTTTTGCAGCCACTGTTTTAAAATATGCATTAAAAATGCTTCAACTATGAAAGTATCACGAAGTTCTTCATTTCATTTATTTACTTTAAAGACCCTCGTGAAGGGATTTACATAAAGGGGGGAGGTTTGTATCCAAAAAAGACAAATACCAAAATGATGTACACAAAAATACACAAAATTCGTTCACTCACCACAAAGAAATTCATTCGATCTGAAAATGATCATAGCACTTGGAAATAAATGACTATATATTTTGTTCTGATGCTACGTGGACAGGAAGGTCATTCCAGTTTGACACCATCAGCTGGTGCGGAGAGTAGAGGAATTTTTTTGTTTGTGTAGGTGGAGCAAGTACTTTGTGCGGGTCATCAAGTCTTGGAAGTAACTTGTGAGGGGATTGTCAGTAAGTGGGGTGGGGAGGAGGGTGACCGTAATATAACTTATGAAAGAATGCCAGGCCTGATACCTGATCTGGTAATCAAAGGAGTAAGAAAGGATTGGGGTTTAATGGCTAAGACGCTGGAAAAAGGATGATAATCACGAGCAACAAACCGTGCGGTTCTGTACAAATTCTATTTTCTCGATTAAGAGATGTTGGGATGGGTTCCAGATTGCAGAGGCATGTCCCAGTTCTTTTGAACATGGCAGTTGATGTTCTGAGACTGGAACACATACACAGGACAAATACATACAAAGCATCAAGTGCGTAAGAAATGAATGATGAAAGAAGGCAGTCACTGGAAAGGTTAGCCAGTAGTAGGACTTGAACCCACATCTTCTGTATTAAAGATCCAGGGCTCTTACCAATTGAGCTAAGCTGACACGCCTCTCCCGTGATTTCCAAGGGTGCGGATGTACCCTAGGAAGCTGTTTATGGCCAGAAGAACATTAGTCACTGTTATTATACAGGCATAGCTCTCTGTCCAGTATGATCATCGCAGAGCACATTTGCAGGAACTCTCAGGCACAAAACTTTCATAATAAATATGTAATAGCCTCAAACAGCTATTATATATAATAACTAGGAAATGGAACTCCAATAGCAGATGGTCTGGCAGTGCAACACAGGTAATCTTGCCATCACTATATATTTCCCAAAATGCTGAAAATAAATCGATAGAATTACTGCAATGAACTGCTCAATTTTTCACCTCAGATATATTTTTAGCACTCTGTCTTTCATGTTTCAAAATATCCATGCATCGAACCTGCAGAAGCTTGTGTGTGTAAGCAGAGTCACACATCTCATGTGCAACAGGCAGCTAAGTTGTATTGTGATATGTCAAGTCCTTACGCGTGCTCACCACCTGTAGATTCCTTTAAAGGGAACAAAAAAACTTTTTGTTAGTAACAACTTCACGCTATATACCACATTTATAAAAGAAATTGGTCCCGTACCTAACGGACAACTGTCATGACCATTGCAGATGTCTTCCTCTCCTGTTCATTCCACTTCCATGAAGTCATCACCCTAACATTGTTAAAAAAAAAGCCGTATAAACTTATGAGGATCTCATTTCATAGAAAAATGAGGCTACCAGGCACGAAAGGCATCAGCCTGATGGGGTGCCTAGCACCAATACAGTGTGCGATAACTGAGATGTTACCACTACGAGCATACAGCAGATCACAACCACATAAATAAAATACACAATTGCACCGAGCTGTGAACATTTTCACACACACACAAAAAAAAATACATAACAGAGTGGCCTGTCCCTAATAAGACTTCAACAAGTTTGTGTAACTCTGTTTTGAAACTGGACACAGGAAGGCCATTTCCAATCAGCTGAAAAAATTTGTTCGGAAAAGGAACGGTTTCTGCTGATTTCCGTAGTTGGTCCGTAGCAGTGGAACCTTGTAAGGTGGTACAGTGATGGATTTCATACCGTAATGGCAAGTGTTTGAGATGGTGCTAAAAGATCCTGAATTTGCAAGGCAATTTTCTATAAATGTCTGATTTGCAAGTGAACACTTTGTCTACAGTATTTTGCATGTCTTGAAGGAGCTGAAGGGCTGGATGGATGGATGGATGGATGGATTGTAGTGGCACCCCTGGTGGGCCTCTTTGGAACGAGGGTCCAGCACATTGCACCTGTAGACATGGTTGTCGTACACCAGGCTTTCTTTCTTTTCTTTTTTTTTTGTGCACTGCAATTTTATCGTAGTTGCCCTCTGTGGTGTTTCCCCAGATTAGACAATAGTACAGCTTGGGGTAAACTAAGGATTTCAACTGCGTTGGTTTAGAATCCAGAGCCCTTCTTTTCTATGTGCAGTATGCTGCATATTATAACGAAAACAAATAGAAGAAAACTTGTACCTGGTCCCTGCCTTGTATTTCCAACATTTGGTTCCACATCTTGTCCAAGGAAGTCATGAACTACATTGGTGCACACTGCTGTGGCAATTAAAATGTTACACCTAGATGCGGAATACACAGCTTCATTTTACGTACTGTAGATGTTGCTTACTGCTGAACTTCTGAACAACACTCGGAATTGTACAGTATATCTTTTGATTTAGTGCGTAAATTTCAATTTTCTTTAATCCTTATTTTTCTTTGTTGCGTAACTGGTCTCCTAACATCTGCATGGCACAGCGTAATTCTCACAAGGAGATTAATCACTGTATAAATTATACAGAAGACACTAACCTCGTCACGTCCAGATGCAACAGTCTTGGAAGATAGATTCAAGGAAAGCACTGCGGACTGCTGTAGGCGGAGGTTCTTTGTACTCAAACTGAGGGGTCCGTCTTATAGTCTGCATTCTTCAAATACGATTGGCAAAATCCGCTGCCAACCATACCTGCCGCTGCGGTTGAACGCGCAGTAGCGTACGGAACTGAATGCCCGCCAAGAAATCTCGCTTTGACGACACAACCGAGGCATGTCAAATAAAGTCTGTGTACCTCGATATATTGGTCGTTGTTCCAAAAGACATAAATAAAGAAAACTTGGAAATACACACACTACACTAACGCTGTGAAACAGCGCGCTGGATCCCGAAAGTCGTCGTAGCTCGTAGCATCGTAGCTAGTTCTTCTTTCCACGGAAGTCGCTAATTGAATTATCGCAGTTATAAAACAGGTCGCAGATTTCGAAGTATATACATACTTTTTATTTCCAGACATTGTGACAACAGTATATCGGTGTAAAAATGTTGGTTCTTGCTGAAAGTTGCCGTTGTAGTGCTCGATCACGTGACGGTATTCTGCGCGCTGATTGCATGGGCGATTGACGTCATCCCAGTGGGATGACCAGATGAGTTTTCTATATATGCGTACGTTTTCTTGGTTTGACGCTAGGTGTGCCAGCGTCGGCGTGAACCGCGATGTTCAAAATTCGAGTTTACGAAAACTACGAGCTGTTGAAACATGCATTTTCGTATGTGAAGTTGCTTTTGTGTATTCTATTAGTGGCCACTGCAGAAAAGTCTCTCCAGCTTCTGGTCAGAGACCCTTTAAAACTAAGCCTCAACCTCGAGCCACGCGAACATCGTCGTCGCTTCGCAAAGTTAACCCTCTAACATATTTTTTCTTTTTTCACTTTGCCTTCTCGACAATCACCCATCACACGCTCGAGTGTCATTTTCCTTCGCTTCGATCACACTAACAAGATCACTCGGTTCCACTGTATTACTAACGCGTTCTCTAAATCTACCACTACCATTGAGTGGAACAACCTGCCATCATCAATCGCTACCATTGACGACGATGCAGTTTTTCGTTGCTCCCTCTCTCGCTTTTTTCATCTTCAATACTAGTGTTAGTTCTGTTGTATTGCTGAGTTTAACGCTTTGTACACTTACTTGCATTGTTCTTACCTTGTTATTCCAAGATGTTGTTGTTGTTTTGTTTCCTTATTTCCTTGTGTTTTCCTTCTCAATGTTCCATGCCAGTGTGATGTTCCCACCCCCCATGTAATGTCCTCGGGACCCTTGGGTTTTTTTAAAAATAAATAATAAAATAAAAATTGCGTCGCGGCGATAATACCGAATAAAAAAATTCACGCCTTTTGGCACACATGTGGAAGAAGTGACAGCGATATAGCTGTATCGTTCACGGGCAACAGATCGCGGTATGCCGCCCCAAGCAGCACAATGTACTGCAAGTCGGGTGCAATAGGGGTGGACGGGTAGGTGGAAGGCCTTGAACAAACTGGTGAAACTAAAGAACACTGATAAGGCACGTACCGTCCACCCCTATTGCACTCGACTTTGAGTACATTGTGCTGCTTGGGGCGCGTGTGGGCGACACGCAACGCTACCTAGATAACAGGGCCTGAGCACTCTTTCGTTAACGTCACTCACCTGGACTGGCTGCCAAACATTTTCAATGAGGGAGCTTTTCTCTGCTTCGTTCTTTCGGTGACGTCACATCTTACCCCCTAATAGACACAGTAGTGTCACGTGCGTGACGTCAATTGAAACAGTGTTCAGGCATTCTGTTATCTAGGTGGCACTGCCCACGTCGGTCTGAAGCCACAGCCTATCGCAAACGTTACAACCATGCCCAAACTCGTTATTCAGAACCTTCTCCGCAAACTCTGCGTTGGCAAATGCAAACTGCGATGGACGCGCATTCGTTTCAATTACACACGTTAATAGTATTAACGTCGCTTAAAATGTGTTTAAAACGGCAGCTTCGCGAATTAAACTGCTGTTGAAAGTTCCCATGACGCTTTACAGAATCGATTTGTACCAACAGGTCCGGCTTAACGTATTTCCTTAATACCTGTTAGTATAAATCGATTCGGTAAAGCATCAGGGGAACTTCCCACAGCAATTTACTCAACGAAGCTGCGGTTTTAAACATTCCCTAAAATACGCTGACTCACTGTCATCCACTGTTAATGGCAGACTGTCCTTCTGCTCATTGATAAAGAATGCTTCCAGTATCAACCTTTCCCAGTCGTTCCTGTACTTTCCCTTTCTGATCGTATCACTAAAACGGGCAACACGCCCACAAACGTTGCAGTGTGCTGAAAAGGTGCCTGTGTCAGTTCTCAAATGCTTTAATGCTTTAAAATGTTTTTAATGCTTTAAATACTTTAATGCATACACAATGAAACCGCTGTTGTAGTGAATGGGCCTCTTAGCGCTGTAGGATTCTTGCTCGACAAGCCCGGGTGCCAGGGCAATTATGACACGAGTCCGAAACGAATGAATTTTAATCCTTTTGAACCCTCAAGGACAAAAGTAATCACAAAAGCTGTCAACTGTGTCCATGAGATTTTCGTTTTTGTTCACCTATCACTGGACCTTGCCCATTGAAGAGGAAGGAGTTGCACAGATATATCAATACGTACTTAGTTCATGAAGTACTGCACCGCATACAAGGCACTCGTTGTGAAAATTCAACATTTCTACATACGTTTGCGAATTTATTTTAAGACAGAACCAATCACAAAAACATCAGGATATGTTGATCGCAAGTTAGCGAGGGAAATCGTAGTTAGAGCACTGGAAGGGCCCAGGCTTACTCGAAAGCCCGAGCCCGGCCTGCGGGCCGGGAGGGGCTATGCGTTTTTTATACGGGCCTGGGCAGGGCTCGGGTTTCAGCCACCGGGCCCGGGCCGGGTACGGGCTTGACAACGCCGACCATGGTCGCGCATGTACGCGAACATATTTCACGAGACTGGACAGCTGAATTTTCATGTCACTTTTTCTTCCATTTGGTATGGGATATCAGGTATTCTCATCTGGGAACTATCACTTTTTATATGTGATCATGCTTATTTCGTGTAATGAGTCTGGATTTCACACGTGCACTCACACACATTTGGGGACGATTGGTGTGGCAGGCGCGCTGGGTGTCCGGCACGAGGGTCAGTTAGGTTAGGTGTTGGGACATATTTCGTTCCCGTGAGAGTGCGGCACGAGGGTTAGGTAGGTTAGGTGTTGTGACATATTTCGTTCGCATGAGAGTTCGAGAAAGGGGGGCTAACACCAGTGCATGCGCAATAGAGCGGAGATGAGTCTCTCTTGGGACATAGATATCGCCCACGCGCCGCCTTCCCAACCAAGCAAGCACCAAGCACAGAGCGGCTTGCCGGTAGAGAAACACAGCCGCTCCGTTCGAGTGTACCTCCTCACTCGCCACCAATTAGCTGCGTCCTTTTCCTCGCTGCGCTGTGCTCTTTAGTAAATCTAAATACGCCTCCGGGCCTCGAGAACACATAGAGCAGAGGCGGGCTAGGACCGGGCCTGAGCATGGAAACAGTTGGGTACGGGCTGGGCCCGGGCCGGCAGAGTCGGGCTGGAAATCTATAGTAGACGTCATGCCCGGGCCGGGTGCGGGCCGTGGCAGCCGGGCGTGGGCCGGGCACGAGCCTGAAAATTAGGCCCGTGCAGTGCTCTAGTCGTAGTCCTACTGAAGGTCACCCGGCTGACTCTTGATGGTGTGCCCTGTATCTGCTGACCACCTGCACCAATTATTTGTCTACTGCAAGCACGTTACAAGAGGCACCTGAGAAGAAATTTAACGAAGAAAGCGAGCACTGAAGCAAATGCAAGAAACCCAGTCAACACCGACTGTTGGTGGAACGTAGAATCTACGTTGTCTAATGGTGACTAATGTTGAACAATTGTAGAATCATAACGCTGAATCAACGCTGTATCAACAGTACCTGGTCAATGGTGAATTGTGAACGACAAGCAAAACGTTGAATTTCCATGAGCCCCTCAACTGTAGATATACGGAGCAAATATTTTCGTTGATTCTACATTGTACCGTCAACATATTGTCAACCTTTATCAGGAGTGGAAAAGTCGTTGCTTCTTCAGTGCGCATCCAGTTGTTTCGCACTGTATTTTATTCCTACATTCTTTTCTGCCGTTCGCGTGTAGAGTAAGACCTGTATGACGTGGTATTTATATCACTCATGCTGCAATTAATAATAATATTTATTTATTTTATACCCTCATAGCCATACACTTTTTAACCATATTTGTAAACGACTCAGCACCAATCGCACGTACTCAGTAAACAATGACAAAAACATATTTTAGCTTTTCCACGCCATTATAATGATCGGTCACGGAGGTAGAGGAATATAACAAGAAATCAATTTCTCAACAAGCGCGAGCCGAGCGCAACCACGTCTGCCTCATCACCATCGACATTCTTCAACCGCCGTTTCAAACAGTCTAGGCTGGCGAGTGGTGAGTCACGTCGGATCGCGTCGCCGTGGCAGTTTTGCAGGATGACATTGCACTTTGTCACACGGAAAGGTATTTGGAACTTCAGCATCATGCGTATTTTGTTCTGCAATCTCTGGAGCATCGAGGCAGTACTGGCCAATGCGGTGAACAACTATGTTGAGCGTAACAGCGAATGCCGTAGTGTGCGAGAGGCAGCTTCCTTTGTTCTCCGGCTTTCAAGTTTCACGGGTGAGTATTCTTTCTTCCTTTTGCCTTACTTAAGATTGGTGCATTCTTGTTTTCTCAACGATCACATGCGGTAGAGGTGTGGAGCACACAGCTTAGTATCCGAAGTAAACAGCCTTATTTGTTTGCGTTTTATTTGCCTGCAGAATCTGGTTGCATATCACTGACGAATTTATGCGAACTGTGGGACTGTGCGTGATGTGCGTGTGTGATATGTAGTTTGGTGTACCCGGGTTGTTATTAAATATATTCTGATGAGATCCTACTGGGGTAACGTTTAATGCTGTCTGTGTTTAGTACGATATGGCTTGAGAAATGCCTTCCCAGTGTCGACGTCAGTTTGCAACGGAGCTTTACTCCATTGTTGAAGTCGCGCGTTCAAACAGCACGTAGCGCAGTTTTTTCAGATGTTACAAGTTGCAAAATGCAGATATATTTGCTCAGATCACTTCGATTCATATGTACTATTTTATAGGAGCTTGTGATATCGTGAACTGGGTGTGATGAAAGCAGCGGTGGCCTATTCTATGAACAGTCTGGTAAGTATAGATAAGCTTGGCTGCAAAGGAAATGAGTTACCTTTTTACATCTGACTGCGCTGTTCTCCAAGGTTTCTTGTTTTTTGTATAACCGTTAACCTGGTTGTTGAGTGAGGTAGTGTCGCTTTTGTAGTTTTGTATTAACTAATAGCTTCAGTTACAGTTGTCAGAAGGCTTGAACTGCGTCTGATTTCGTCCATTGACAGCCTCATACATGTGTAAAGGACCTGGTGTCTCTACAACAATGAAGAGCAGGGCATAAACCAGATGACGAAGACATCGCTTGGACCTGGGACCTGCCAGTGATTAAGCTGCTTCCGCATCACACCATCTATACTCCGAAAGAACCTGCGGTAATGTTCCTACTCGTTGCAGAGTTCTGTTTTTGACGTCTGTTTAAGGCAGTGTTTGAGCTGGCGTCCCACTAGATGGAATGACATATGCTATTGGTTATCTTTCAGGGATGACCGTTCCGAAGAGGCATAGCGACCATTCATGTGATTATTATTACTATGACCATTATCAGTTATTATCTTTTTGTGCATGTTTCACTAATTGATCAAAGATTTTAATAAACGAGCACATAAATGGTCATGCCCCTCATTATCTTATTGAATATTCACTATTACACATGTGCACTATTGTATGTGGACAAAATTAGGTTTGCGGATACCTGCGCTTTTTGCCAGCAGCAGTGGAGCTCTAAAGTAGCACAGTAGAAAGAGGTAGCAACAGACAACGTAGAATAAACAGTAATTCACAACATTTGATGAACGTTCTATCAACGTAGAAAAAACGACAGCTAACGTAGATATAGCGTTATAAAATGCTACGTTGATGCTACGTGTTTTTGACCGGATATTTTCTACGTAGAATCTACGTTGCACGCTATCGCAGATTCTACGATGGCGTTGTAGATTTTCAATGTTATTTCAACGTTGATTCTACATTTCGTGGTTGACTGGGAAATCAAAGCAGGTAATGGTATCACAACCTTCTCAAATGTATCAGACAAAATGGAAACCCAACTCTCTTTTTTTAACCTTTTGACCTATTCCACCCCCTCTAAAATGTATCTCAAACAACTGGCTCAAAGAAAAGAACACTGTTAAGTGTTTCTTCTAACCAGCTTTCAATGACATTGACAAGGAAGTCGAAGTTAAGGGAGCGTCATTTAGTGCACTGTATAATTAATATGCGCATGAGAGAAACAGCCTAATAAAGCATGCTTTTGAATTGGCATTCATAGGCCCTCAACGAAGCAAACATTGCGCAACAGAATGTGAAGCTAGCGTTTAAGATTTCCAGCCCCTTTGTAGCCAAAACGCATACGTTCGCTGTCAATGCTGCTCCTTCTGAATCGAAATTCGACAAGTTCTGCATGAGCAAAAGCGAACAATCAGGAATTCCTCTCCTAGAATAATCAAAAAGCGACATTCAGCGTCATTGCTCAATACATTTGGGAGGAAGAAGACAGCAATGGGGGTTCAACTCTGGACATATTCGGAAACTTTTGTTACAACACATTCTAGTTGTAAACACGCTGTTCGAACAACAACACCAAGTTACGGAAGATCAGTTGCACAGGAAGAAGCAGCAAGCGACTTCTCAGAAACAAAAGATAAAACTCTACAAGGCGAATATTAATCGTGTCATTTGATCAGAGCGTTCTACGGGTGCCACTCATAAAGTAGTCCGTGTTGCATCCAATAACGTATGTACCTGTAATTGTGCGTCTCAAAGTAAACCTTTTGCACGTATTCTGAAGTATGCTGCTGACAGACCGTTCTAGAACTGTTCTGGACGAAGTATTAAAAGCTACACGACTCCAAACGAGTTGTAAAGCTGTTCAACTCACTTTCGTTGAAGCTGTAAGTACGAAGAAGCTGTAAGTTGCTCGGCTAGCAGCTGTGTACGCAATTATTCCGTAACACTGCAGTAGAATCCCATTCTTCGAAAGTACACGGTGGTTCGCTGGTTCGCATCAAGAAAACGGGTGAATTCGTCTTCGAAATAGCACCTCTGCTGAACACAACCACAACAAGCGGACGCCATGTTGTCTTCCCGTCGCACGGGATGGAGTGACGTCACGGAGCTATGGAGAGGCCTTGTGTATCTAGGTGGTGTTGGCTGACCGCTGTCGAATAGACGCGTTCCGATTATTTTTCTCGACGTGTCATGTTATCTATACACTGAGCGAACTTAGCCTCCCTGGTGGTTTTAGGTTGTATACAAGATTCCTTTGCCCTGCGGAAAACACGTGGTTGAAAGGAGCGCGTGTGTTGTTGTGTCCTTCGTCTTCGTTCGCTTTAAAGAATGGTCAAGTACATATGTCTGGGACCATTTACATCTCGCGACCACGGCTTTGTTCTCGCGCACTTGTTTGTTCTCTCACCGTTCGTCTCTTGACCTCGCCTTCGCACTCCCTAACTTTCGGATCTTCTAGGCTTCGTCTCATCGCAACCACTTTGTGTTCTCTCACTGTTGGGTCATGTCGTGCAGCTAATGCTCTTTGGGCTGCTTGTCTCCCGATGTGCTACACCGCTCGCGGGCTGCAACGGCGCACCGAGCCATGAACTCCCTATCTGCGGACGGCGGACGCACACTCTGTGGCCGCCCCATAACTTATATTGATAGTCATACAATGATTGCGCTTGCCCCCCCCACAACTGCCGCCCTTCTTTTCTCATTATTCGTCTGCTCTGCGATTTGCTGCAGCGCCAACAAATGGCGCGCCGAATACGATGCGAGAATCCACGCCGTGACCTTGACAAAAGTTCCCTCATACAGTATCGCTGTAAAAGTTATGTTGTCAGAAGCACTTTCCACAAATCATGCGTGATATACGGGCACCGTTCTGCGCAGTGGATGGCCTTCAGCGTGTTACGCGGTCAAGCTGCGTTTTAAGAGTGTAGCGCGTTGCAGTCCAGCAGCAGAGGAGATCAAACAATGGCTGGGAAACTGAACTCCCGCAAGGACGAAGCCTGTGTTTTCGCTCTCTAGTTCACATCGATTGATGATCACGATTAAGGTGAGAAACGCCTTCCGCTCGACAACAAGAGAGCCCCGGTTGTTAAGAGTGGGATATCGTTTCTTATCCAATTAGAGAGGACGGAAAATCGATACCCCCACTTCTTGATAATAACAGAGCGGGTCCGTCCCGTCGGCTTCGCTAATTTAACCACGAAAGTGAACGACAATGGGCTTAGAAGTAAACCATGAAGAGCAGTCACTGTGCATGAGACTGAACCCATAAAAGGAATAATGCGATAAGATTTAAAGAACCTGGAAACACGCCAAGCTAATTATACAGAGGGTGGAACCTCAATATCACGGTACTGTTTCCCGTGTAGTCTCTCGCGTGGTCTTCCACTTTGACATTTTGAGACAGTTACTGACCTGGACCCGAATGGAGCCGATATAATTCTGGGCGTCCTAGAAATGGACCGCAAACAAACACCAATTAGCTTCGTCAATTTAAGGTGACGTCTGGGACGAGGTGCTAGTCACCGTACTTCGCGCCTGAGAACGGTGTCTAGCCGGAAGGTATGGGTTTGCGCAGCTTTTCATTGATTGATTTGAATAACTGATTTCATGCTTGACTTGGCGCCTGCCAAGGGACAAAAATTATAGCGTACCGAGCAGTGCACCTGTACATAACTGCAACGGGTTTCAACAAATACAAACACCAAAAGCGAACATGCAAAGAAAATACTCACATGCGAGTGGGGTGAAGCGGATCGACAGCGAATATGGTTATAGGAGAAGACAAAAAAACTAACACAAAATTATGCAACGGACGCTTTTACAACACTTAAAAATCAGAGAAAAAAAGTCAGGATCTGGGCATGCAATATTATTATAGAACATTTGCGTACGCGTGCCGTATCCAACACTGGCTCTTAAACAGGATGATTCTTTTTATTCTGTGTTAGCGCCGCGAAGCATCTGTAGCTATGATCGGCGTAGAGATGTGGGCAGATGGAGAGAGGACAGAAGCAAGGGAGTGGGGGACAGCGGGGGTTAGTATGCGTCCTGGGACGACTTCAGGGGAAACTGCACCGACATTCGCCTGCAAAGTCTTATGAAGAGGAGGTGGAGGAGTGACCTAATTAGCTCGAACGTGAAGTGCAGCGAATAAATATCGTGGACAGCAAATCCAGATATCTGACCTTGCCATTCCATAGCTTCAACAAGAACAAGATATCACTGAATTACCTTCTGGTCTTCGATCTTCGGACTCGGACATACGAGAGATAATTCCTTGCAAGGCATGCACATACTGCTCCAGTTTAACACTATGGCAATGTTGTCGCGGTTCCTATAGTCCAAACGACCCTTAAGAGTGTTATCGGCTATTAAATCGTGTGGAATTAAAATATCACGTGGATACCGCAAATGATGCTTTCTGAAAAATGAGAGAATTAATTTTCTTATCGTAGCTATCAAGCAACGGCTTTTAAACATCCGCTGTGAGTAAGAAAGTGAAAATCAAAATGATATGGAGAAATGGGCTCCTTCTAAGCAGATGCAGGTTATTTCACACAGCTTAAAGAGTAAACCTGAATACAATCTAGCAGTTAGCCATATCTCCCTATGTTTTTTTTTTTTCATCAACATCCACAGTTAGCCATAATATTAGATCCCTGCCGAGGACAGGAGCAATGTGGGGGAATTAAAGATTGCTTCCAGCACCGCGTGTCGGAGATTTTCCGCGCACGGCATAAGAACCCCAGGTGGTCGAAATTATCCGTAGCCCTACCCTGCGGCACGTGCAGCATGTCGCAACACAAATAAGCTGACTGACCTTACGTGTAAACATACTCCCAATTATTAGAAAGGAAGGAAAGAAAGAAAGAAAAGAAAGCAGGAGAGCAGAAAAGTCGATGGCACACTGAAAACACAGCCACAGTCGCTTATGACAGGAAGTACGCGCTGCCGTTTCAAAATGCTAGGCTCGGGTTTAGTGTGTTTGACAACGGATGTATTATCATTTACTTCGATATTTGTTTAGGTATAGGAAATTATGAGTCTCACGCGAGCGCCTTGATGCTCAAGTATTAGACGACTCATCAGATAGGCTGTCGGACATATCGGGGCCAGGTTAATAAGGTGTCGTCGTGTGTGGGGGGGGGGGGGGGGGGGGGGATATGAAGACTCATTAAAGAAAAAAGGAAAGGTCAGCCAGACAGAGGTTAGCTTGCTATTTCAAAAAAAATAAAAGGAAAAGAAGGAGAAGGAAGACAAGAAAAAAACGAAAAAGCACACACACGGTCACACCAATCAAAAGGCGTTGACAAGGTTCGAAGCGTGGAGAAAGCGGAGGAGCGCAGTGATGACGGCCCACTGGGTCGACTGAGGAACGGGACCCAGTAAGGTAGTCAATGTCAGAGTGGTGTAGCCAAGCTGGGATACACGACCACAGACGGCGTCACGGTGCAGAAGATGTTGCCGGCAGTGTAGGATGCAGAGGGGAATATCAGCCACCACGCAGCTAGTGACCAGATGACAAGATGCAGCGGTATGCGGGCGAACGTTGGTGCGGGCGACGTTCAGACGGAGGCGGTGAAGGAGCGATTCCTCCGTGACGAGTGCAGCGACACGTAATAAAGAAGTCCACCGAGCGGTCGATTGATTGCAGGTGACTGTTTTAGGAGGCAGCCTCAGCTCTGAACGCTTGGGCACGAGAAGCACACCGGCGGCGGATAGACAGACGGCAGGCAGAAACAGTAAGGTGATGATGATGGTTGGATTTTTCTGGCGCAAAAGCATCAAGGGCCATAGAGCGCCAAGACTGTGGTTGTGAATGTAGCAAATTAGGTTAAAAACAATGTGGTTTTAAATGATTAGGTTAAAAAAAACGTAAAATGTCGCATAAACATCGCTGTATAACTTACGAAATATAAAATTATAGTGTACTTAGAAACCCAATATCCCTAAAAAAGCTAAAAGTTCTTGAAGGAGATATACGAGGTTCATCACCCAGCAATAGGGCCGGATGTAGTGGCGTGTAACCTCGATAAAATACATGAAAATAATGACGACGATGAGGTTCCGGTGATGGACAGGTGATCAGGATATGTAGAACAGAGAGTTGCACACCACAGCTCGTACACTGGGGTGCATCCCCCCTACGTATCAGAAAACCGTGCGTCAGGTGTGTGTGTCCTATCCTGAGTCCCCTGAAAATTACTTCATGTGAACGGTTTTTGAAAGAGAAAGTGGAGCTGCCTATGTTACCCCTAGCGAGATGTAGCTTGTTAACTCCCAGAGAATTCCAATCTGGTTGCCATGCTTCGTTGATTTTCTTCTTGAGGCCCTTTCTAAGGTCTGGATAAGGAATCTCGAAGGGAGTTAAGTCACCACAAAGAGAAGCTCCTGCTGCAGCATCTGCGACTTCATTGCCGGGTATGCCAACATGGCTCAGCACCCAGCAGAACATTATGGAAAGACCTTTATTGTTAGCTCTGAATGCCAGACATTGTGCACGCCGGACAAGGAGGTTTTTCTGTGTACGCAGGCTGCATATCGCTTGCAAACAGCTGAGGGAGTCCACGTATACAGCTGATGATTTGATGTCGTGGTGTATGATGTGATTTAAGGCTAAAATTGCACCGTATACTTGAGCACTGAAGATAGAAAATATGTTCGCTAAGCGATGCGACTTTGTACATGTGTCGGTCACGATTGCGCACGAGAGCCGGGTTTGTGTTTTAAAGCCGTCTGTGTAAAAAGCTATGTGCTCTCCAGAATCTTGTTTCATGGATTCGAATTCCTGTTGGAGCACAACAGATGGAGTATCTTGCTTTTTGAATTTTGATAGTGAAGTGTTACACCGTGGAGGTGGCTGCCATGGGGAATTCGTGCTCCGGTGTCCAGCACAAATGAGCTATATTGTGCGAACCCACAATCTCGAACACCTTGCAAAAGATGCATGTTAAGTGGTGGGTCTGTTAATGAAGTGTTGTTGAAAGTGCGTGTCTTTAATGCATGAGAGCGCAGGATGATCAGGGTAGCCTCTTATCCTTAATGCATAAGATGTGGCAAGGTAAAACCATCGTCGTTCTAACGACCATTCGTTGCACTCAACATAAAGGCTTTCTACCGGCGAGGTGCGGAATGCTCCCAGAACCAGACGAAGTCCTTGGTGATGGATAGGATCAAGACGTCTTAAAACCGATTGACGTGCTGAGCCATATACCATAGACCCATAGTCAAGTCTTGACCGAACCATGGAAACATATACTTTGTGAAGAGTTTCTCGATCTGCTCCCTATGGCCTGTGTGATAATACTTGCAAGAGGTTTAAGGACTTCGTGCATTTTTCTTTGAGGTGTGTAATCTGAGTAGAGAAGGTAAGTTTCTTATCCAAGATAAGACCGAGAAACTTGTATTCCGACTGCACAGTTATGTCACGCCTGTCCAGTTTAGGAGTGGGTTCAGGGAACATTCCCCTTACTCCAGAAAATGGGACACAGACAGTTTTGTCGAATGAAAACCAAAACCCATTTTCATTTGCCCACTTGCTCAGTTTATTTATAGTGGGCTGTAGTTGCGGTTCGCATCTGCCCGGGTCAGTGGAACAGCATGGTATTTGTAGATCATCCATATATAAGGAATATCCTTGTAGAGCAGGTGGAATTGCATTTACCACAGAATTCATTTTAACTATAAACAGTGTCACACTCAGCACAAATCTTTGTGGTACACCATTTCCTTGTATGAAAGGTTGTGATACTACTGTGCCAAGTAGGACCCTGAAGGTCCTCCCCCCAAGAAAATTAGCAATGCAGCGAAAAAGACGGCCCCGTATCCCGAAAGCGTGCAGGTCACGAAGGATACCGTAGCGCCACGCAGTATCGTAGGTCGTTTCTAGATAAAAAATGACCGATAAGCAGTGCTGCTTTCTTACAAATGCTTCCCGGATGGTAGTTTCTAAGCGAACGAGATGATCAGCTGTAGAACATCCGACTCTGGATGCATCGGAACATCCGACTCTGAAGCCACACCGATACTTACTAAGGCACTGGTTGTCTTCTAGATAATTGACAAGACGGTTATTCACCATCCGCTCAAACGTTTTCCCCAAGCAGCTTGTCAGAGCGATAGACCTGTAACTGCTTGGGTTGGAAGCATCTTTTCCTGGTTTCAACAAAGGAAGAATTGTGGCTAGTTTCCAGCGAGAAGGAAGCTGCCCCTCTTTCCAAACTAAGTTGAAGTAGTGGAGAAGACATTCTCGTGCTTCGGCGGAACAGGTGCCTTAACATCGAGTATGTGATGCGATCTGGTCCTCTGGATGTGTCTTTCGATGGCAAGGCCCTGAGAAGCTCAGCCATATTGAAAGGCATATTATATGTGAAACTCTCACCACGACCAGCAGATATACTTTTCTTTTCAGCAGCTGCTTTAATCTTCAAAAGCTCTTTACTGTAGTGTCTTGAACTCGACACACTCTGAAAGTGTTCACCCAGGGGGTTCGCTTGTACTTCCAAACTGTCACAGGGAGACCCATTGATTTGTAGAAGAGGGATAGAGAAGTTACGATAGTCGCCCTTAATACTTCTCAGTCTCTGCCAAACTTTCTTCGAGGGTGTATTTGATGTTAATGATGAAACAAAGCGTCTCCAAGATTCCCTCTGAGCTTTTTTCCGTGTCCATCTCGCTTTACCTCGTGCTTTCTTAAGGGTGAGTAAGTTCTGCGCAGTGGGATACCTACGAAAGATACCCCACGTTCGGTTTTGTTCCTTTCGTGTTTTCTCACAATCACTCGTCCACCATGGCTTGTGGCGCTTGGGGATACTGCTGGAGGTTTGTGGAATGGATTGGACAGCTGCCTCTATAATTGTGGCTGTTATAACATCGTTAGTGTGGTTAACATCCATACCTAATAATGACCCTGGTGAAAATTTAGCTTTCCTTTGAAAGAGGTTCCAATCCGCTAAGGACAATTTCTACCGTGGTGGTCGTGTAGCGAGAGTGTTTGCTGAATGTATTAACTTCAGGATTAAAGGAAAGTGGTCGTTACCTCGAGGGTTGTCCTCTACTGCCCAGTTTATGTCCTGGAACAGAGACGGGCTGCAGAAAGATAGGTCTATTGCCGAAAAGGACTGTGTGGCACTCTTTACATAGGTTGGTGCTCCAGTTTGAGCACGCGAATCGGCCTTGTAAGTAAAATTCTTTCCACCATGTTCCCTCGTCTGTCGACTTTTTGACTGCCCCATAAAGAATTGTGGGCATTGAAATCGCCAAGTACGAGACACGGTGATGGGAGTTCATCAAGTAAATCTTTCAGTTGTTTTTGACCTACCACGACCGATGGAGGCAGATGCTCTTTAGCAAACTGTTAAAACCCTACGAAGGCAAACCTGAACAGCAACTGACGCAAGATCTGTTTTCAGTGGAAGGTGCTTTGTAGGAACGGAATTTCGTGTGAGGATTGCAACACCACCAGATGTACGTGTTGCATCTAGACGATCTTTTCGGAATAGGTTCCACCGCTGGAGTGTATGTGTCTGCTGTGGATTTAGGTAAGCTTCTTGCAATGCGACACAGAATGCATCATGTCTGTCTGAAAGATCGTTGACATCATCAAGATTTGTGAAGAGCCCTCGACAATTCCACTGCAGGATAGCCATAATGGAGACAATAAGAGGGATGTGTACAAGACCAGTCCGCATGATGGAGAGTAGTGTTCTGTTCAAGTTAGAAGAATAGTGTTTAGGGAGGTTGTACCCTTCTCTGTGGTTGTTTTGGTTGCTCATTAGCTTTGGTTCCCCTACCTTCTTCCGCTACTTTTTTTCTCTCTTCTCTTTCCCTTGTGGGGGAACACCAGAAAGACTCGATAACGACTTTTGTGACATGCAGTCATCATCATCGATGTCCATGTTTTGGGTAATGCTTGGGAGGGGCACTTTGTGCTCCCATCCCAAATGGATGGAGTGACATCGACCTTTGAAGTGGTCGTGGCTGTCTCATTCTGCGCGGTCGTTCGACCAGGCGCCGTTCCCGGAAGAGACACTTGCGTGTCGCATACTACTGTTTGGGGAGTGTAGGGTGAAAACTCAGAATCCTGAGAACAGGTCTGAGTTTCCACAGACTTCCTCAGTGGCGCCACTACCCTGTGCACCACGTCGGAAAAGGTTCCTTTCTTGCCAAAGTCTGCTTGTGATTTCGCTGCTCTATGAAATATTCTGTTCAGTCATTATTTTCAGTATGTGCTTTTCTTCCTGCCAACGAGGACAGGACCTGGAATAGACGGAGTGACTACCGAGGCAGTTCGCACATTGCATTTCGCTGTGACAAGATTCTAGAGCATGGTCCTTGCCAGCACACTTTGGACAGACGTCTGCCCGCGACAGACTTGAGAACTATGGCCAAAGTGCCGACACTTAAAGCATCTCCTCGGGTTGGGGAGGTACAGCCGTACTTTGCAATTCAGGTATCCTGCCTTGGTGGTTTCAGGAAGTGTGTGTAACTTGAACGACAGAACAATATGTTTTGTTGGAAATTCCTTACCATCTCTTCGCATTACTATGCGTTTAGCAGAAATTACGCCATGCTCCTTAAGGCCGTCTTCGATTTCAGACTCAGAACACGACAGAAGGTCGTCTTCTGAGATAACACCTTTTATGGTGTTGAGAGTTCGATGGGACGTAACGGATACTCTGATCTCTCCTATTTTCTGAAGAGACAGGAGTGCCATACTGTGTTCTTTAGTCAGGACTTGTACTTGAATGTCACCATTACTTTGTTTTTTAGCTTTGTATGTTTTTCTTACGACTTTTTCAAGCTCTTTAGCAATTAGAAATGGAGACAGCTTTGTTAGTGGTTTGGTCTGATCATCTGTATGTATCACGAGGAACTTGGCGAACCAAGGCTCTGGTGTACAGTCCAGTAATTCAGCTCTGAATCTTTCGGTGCGGCTCCTCTTCAGGCGCCAATCTTGTTTTTTTGGAAAGTTGAAAATCCATAAGAAAAGGACAAGTTATTCGGTGCAGACGGTGCGTCACCCACCATGGAGCCCAACTTAGGGAACATGCCCCGCACGCTAACTTCTACCTCTACACTATACCCTAGTGCAGGATTCAAAACAGAGAAAGGACCGCACAAGGTTGACCCTCGTCGCCAAAGATGGGGGGGGGGGGGAAAGACAAGAAGGGAGGAGACAAAAGAAGAAAGTGGTGAAAGCGGGAGGTGCGACTAGCTGAAAGGTCCTGGCCGGGCCATCCAGGACCACCCGTCTATGGGAGGCAGGGGCCAAAGTGGTGTATTGCTTTTCCAGAGGGGCCCCGAAGGGTCTAAAACAACCTCTGGGTCCACTCAACCACCAGGATCCCCCTTTCCCCAGACACGGGAAAGCCACGCACACCTATACGTGGAGGTCTACGACTCCCACGGTGACCCAACCGCAGTGTGCGACAGGCGCTGCCAACCGGGCGATTGGGTCGCCAAGTTACCGACGCCGGGCAGAAACAGTAAGGGGCAGATGTATTGTGGCATGAGTCATAACTTGTGCAGCACGTCATGCCGCCGCATCTACGCGTGAGTTCCCGAATAGGCCCACATGACCGGGAATCCACTGCAGAGAAAGAACGTGACCATTGGCACAGAGCCGGACTTCTCAGGTGGCAGGCCAGCAATGCATTCTAGGGCTGCCAGGATGGCATACAGTTCCGCCTCAGTAGAGGACACGAGATAGGGCAACGTGTAGGCTTCTACGTTGTTCGTATCTGTGATGTAAAAGGCTGCCCCTGACGTGTCAGGCATCACAGATGCATCTGTGAAGATTTGATGACAGCGAAGGTAGGTAGTGTACAGGAGGTGGTATCCCTCTACATCAGTCCCGACCGGCGATGATGGTATGATACGGAGAGGCGATGACGGTGGCCTATCTCCATGACCGCGCCGATGAAACTGAGGCCGGTGCTCCAGGCACGTGGCCATCTTCGTTGTTGTCCGCGGCCCGCTACACCGCTACAGTGCTCCCTCCCTCAGACGCGGAGCGGCGACAAGGAAGAACGAAGAACCACGTCGACACAGGAGGGAGAGAGCAAGAGCAACCGTGGATGACGCGCACTACTGGACGCGTTCGTGGCACGGCACACCACCCGTTGCGAGAAACTGGCGTGGAGCGGGGCAGATGAGGGGGCGAAGTCGTTAGGCGTCGGAGTCGTGCGTAGGAGTCGTGGCCTGGGGTGCCGCAACCGGCACGGGATCGAGAGCTCGTAGGGACCCTGGAAGTGAGGCTGCGTTAGCCGTGTTGACTGCCGAGACGCCGGCTGAAGCGTGCTGTGGCGTCAGCTGCCGCGACTGCCGGAACCGGCAGGCGAGCACGTTGCTCTGGAGTCGCGGTCGGCAGCGGATGAGCGTCGAGATGCAGAAATGAAGCGGTGGGTCGTGAGTGTGCCGGAGGTCGTGGATAGCGCAGGTCGGTCCCTGGAAGCCGTGAAGCGATGGTTTGTGGGCGGATGCGATGATCAGTGAGCGGTCGGGTCGTTGCAGGTCGGCGGGTCGGTCGGTCGTGGACAACAGCGGTCGGGCGGGAGGCGAAAGCCGTTCGGGATGTGATAGTGATGAGCCGAGTAAGGGCGATGGCTTCTAGGTATAGCGTGCCGTGGTAGTGCTGGTCGATGGTGTCGTCAGAAATTTGGGATGGTGAAGGGCCGAATTGCGCCGAACTTGATGTTCATCGTTCGGGTCACCAAATGTAGAAGAGGTGGTATCCCTCTACATGAGTCCCGACTGGCGATGATGGTATGCCACGGAGAGGCGATGACGGCGGCCTATCTCCATGACCGCGCCGGTGGAACTGAGGCCGGTGCTCCAGACGGCGTGGCCATCTTCGTTGTCCACGGCCCGCTACAGTGGAATTGATATGTGCCAAGGAGAGTTGATGGGCTACTAGAGGAGGAGCTTCGTGTTTTCGGGGAAGGTCCGGGATTGTAGGGTGAATGACGGGACGCCCAAGAGTCCACATAGCTGGCGCAAAAAAGACAGTAGGTGTCGTGGGCGAGAGATAATCTTTTAGGCGGGTAATGGCAGTACTGAAGGTCGAAGCATTGCAGCTTTCTGCAGTCTGGCGAAGGGAATGAGAAGGGTGGGTCAGACAGCGGGCGTATACGCGCAGAGTGGTTGAGTCTCGAAGAGTGGGAATTGGGTGTTCCCTAGCTTCTGCGAGGACGGAGTAGGTCTCAATCGTCCGAGGGATCCCTAGGCAGACACGGAGGCTGCGGGATTGGAGGCTGAGAAACTCTCGGTCTTGAGTAGAGCTGATTCCATGGAGGATAGGGAGGCTATACCGTAGCGTGCCCAAGAGAAGAGTCGTATGGACATGGTGTAGGTCGCAGCAGGAGCAGCCCCAGGACGCACCTGCGACACGCTTAACGACGTTAACCAAGCTTAAAGTTTGGTAACAAGCGTCTTCACGTGACACCAAGCCTCGGTCAAGCCTCGGTAAACGGTAAAACCCAAGTAACGGTAGCTGAGACAAATGTGATGGGTGATCCAGCAAGGGATATTGGCTCATAGGAACGTCTTTATGGAGAACACAAGATTGGGTAACGATGACCCATTGAATCACATTTAATTTTGTTTTCATTCCGGTGCTAGCGCCACGAAGCAACTGTGGATATGAGCGGAGTACAGATGTGGACAGATGGAGAAAAGACAGCAGGAAGTAGTGGGGGACAGGATGGTTAGTGTGCGTCCTGGACTGACTTAAAGGGACTGTCTCGTACAGCCGTGGCGATTCCGAAACTTATGTAAAGCTATGTTCACGAGTACAGTACACATATAACCGTCAATGTTTCATTCAAAATAACGAAGTCGTTTTCGAGGAATTTGTCGAAACGTTCCGTAATAGCAGACGACGAAACCTGCACTTCACACTCATGCAACGTAACTCATGACATCGGCCTGCGGGTAAGTCACCCATTCGCTAAGCGAAGACCAAAGCAACAGTCGTTGCCATGGCAGTTGCAACTTGCAGAAGGATCTTGGGTTGAGTCATCCCCATAAGCTCCCCTTTGCTCTCGTAATGGGGACACTCAGACATATATCTCCGCGAGCCGAGAATGCAGTCCGTGTATTGACTGTGGGGTTTCCGAGAATGTGGCGCATAATGTGTTTGCGCACACGGGTTTTCTTTCCGCGCGTAGTTAATGCGGCTTTTTTTTAAATAAACGCGCACTTCTTCTCCATGTACGCGGTCAGCGACACTTCATTTCGAAACATGATCAGTGTGCAACGGGGAGTGTAATTGCAACGCGCGTAATACATTTTTGGTCGGAACAGCAAAGCGACCGCGCTCCGGTGACAGACGACTTAAAAAAAAAAGCAAAGCACGACTATTACAAACAATTATTTGATGCTGTTGTAGATCCCAATGTAATGTGGCAGAAATTAAATTCAGTCGTACGTCCTTTCACACGGCATACAACGGTCCAACAAATAACGGTAGATAGGTATGCCTACTGGGGAAAGGCAATGGGTGTAAAGTTCAACGAATACTTTACGAGCTTGGTCCATGTTGATCACGTTAGCACTGAACCTTAGTTACCTGCTTCGATAAGACAATCTATATATCTGAGTCCAACGGACGGACCCGAAATACTCCAAATATTCTCAACATTAAAAAAGAGTAAGAGCGAAGACATTGATGATCTAAAAGTGCAACCAGTCTGTTTTGTCGTCGACCTGATTGCGCGGTACTTGGCGCATATCTATAACCTTATCTTATCGACTGGAATTTTTCCGACGCGGTTAAAGGCCGCGAAGGTTACTGTTTTGTTCAAGACCGAGGATAAAAACAACTGCGGGAATTATAGGCCTATCCCTGTATTGCCAGTATTTTCCAATGCCCTGGAAAAATAATTTTCAAGAGGCTAACTATCTTCTTCGATATTCACTCTATCATCACACCATCACAGTTTGGATTCCGAGCAGGACTCTCTACGGAGACAGCATTGTTACACCAGAAAGAAATAATATTAAACAATATTGAGGCACAAAAACTTACTCTTGATATATCTGTAGATTTCTCCAAGGCGTTTGATAGGATAAACCATGACATATTAATTCAAAAACTATCTCGCTACGGGGTCAGGGGAGTCGCGTTGGATTTGATAAAAAGGTACCTCACGGATCGATGTCAGAGAGTGTGTATTGACAAAGAATTATCCTCGCCGAAAGACAGCCTTCATGGCGTGCCTCAAGGCAGCATTTTGGGGCCTTTGTTATTCAATGTCTACATCAATGACCTAATTAAATCGGCAACGCCATATAATTCGTTATTTACGCTGATGACACGAGTTTATTCATTGATCACATTGACGTGACAAGACTCATGAGGGAAGGTCGTAAAGCCCTAAATAAACTACACGCATGGTCAGCAAGGAACTGCTTTGAGATAAACTACGCAAAAACTAAGGCTGTCTTGTTTCGCCCAAAGCACTCAACATGCGTCGTGCCACATGCCTTACGATCAGACTATTCTGAAGTAAGTCTTTCTTCTACAATTAAAACCCTTGGTCTCATTTTTCATGCACACATGTTGTGGGATCACCATTGTAAGGGTCGCCAGCCAGAAGCGGCGCGAAGCACGTGTGCTGAGTTGTCTCCCCATGTGGGAAGGGGGAAGTTGAAGTTCCGAGAACGCCAAGGCGTCGCCGTAGCTCCGGAGGGGGGACACCAGAGGCCCAAGCGCCAGGCTCCCACTAGCAATAAATATGTAGAATGACCCAGAAGTTTACACTGCTGGAAGTTACGAAGTGCACGGCCTGACAGCCAGGACCGTTGGCACTAAATAACCAGCAGTGGGCGGACATTTGGGAGGTCCTGGTCCAGTTGACATTTGAAATTAGGCCAATTAGAAATTGGATGGGTGAGGGCCAGGACCGTTTGATTGGTGAAGTTGCCAGCGGGGGCACGGGTCAAGATGTCACCTCTCGGGGGCCTGTACGGCCAAAAAACTGAATCTGAATCTGGGCTCCGATGCGGAAGGCACGCTCGGAAACATTACATCGCGAGCCCACCAGATTCCCTGTCTTATATGGTTACCAAATCTCAAACGTGTAAATAGCCATATGTAAATAAACCCTTCGCATCCATCACGAAAGGGTTTTCAGTCGTCGGGGCTCCGGGAGTGGAGACAAGGAACAGGATCGGTGTGAAAACCTCGGACCTGCGAATGAGGCCAACAGCCATCGTCACGGCGCGGCCATCGAGTTATCCGTTACTACCATTGTGACCACATACGCTCTGAACTATGTAAGGTATTGGGCACGATGAGACGATGTCAATTCCTACCAACCAAACAAAAACTGTTAATATATCATACGCTTTTCGGTTCAGACTTACGTTACTGCCATTTCGTCTGGGGAAATGGAACGAAGAAGACAATTACTCAATTAGTAACACTACAAAAAAAAAAAAAAAAAAAAAAGATGCGCTTCGGGTTGTTGCAAATCTTCCCCGTGCCGCTCACTCTTCCAGTCTCTTTCTAAATTTTAATGTTATGAGACTGGGCTCACTGTACGAATACCAACTCTTGGCTTCTGTGAAGCCGGAGATTCGGCAGAATAAGGCAATACTGCGTAGCTGTGCTAACTTACAAAAAGGGCCCGAGTCCAGACAAACTAGGAATCCAGAACACTGGTGTGTTCCGCGCCCAAGAACGAGCTACGGTTTACAGACGTTACATTATCAATTGCCTAGCGTACTAAATAAATACAGTTTTACTGAGGAACGTTTACGTCGTACATCCAAATGCGCTATGTTTCAGATGTTCTTGTTAAATGAACAAAAATAAGACAAACGTACGTTTGGTAAATAGCCCTCGGAGATACGTAGGGCTGAGTGCCTATATCATGGTTGATTGTCTGTACATATGTTTTTGTATAGTTCAATGTTCAAATACAATAGTTCAATGTTCAGCTACTTATTTGTACTTTTGTTGTGTTAACTTACGTGACTGATATTTGTTTGATCACATGAAAGCTGTTGCCAGAGTTTTTGCTGCCAGAGTATATTGAAAGGCGAAAGGGTATATTGAAAGGCTAGTCAAGCTGTTGCTAGCAACAGCTTTTTCCTCGTCATTCATGTATATGTTAAATAACCATTTCATTAAATAAACTCAAACTCAAACTTCAGATTTGTGATTGTGGGTGGGGTTGGCTTGCGACTTCTAACTTGTCTCTGAGGATTGGCATAGCTGTTCCAAATCAGCAAGTAGGCCACTTAAAATGTGCGTCCTCCGCTTGTGAACTGAAAGAAAATGTACCAGAGTTCCCGCGGTGCCCAGTCACTTCTCAAAGCAGTCTGCTCACGCAGGTGCACTAGCACACGGAAAAGCGGACGATTCGGCATCCAATCACGGACTTTCCCGCAGGGCGACGTAGATCTCCTTATTGTTGCCAACACAGATCGCGGTTTGCCCTGCAATCTCTATCAATTTAATTTGGTTATTTAATAACCGTGACGTGCTTTGTCGTGTAAATTCGCAGTATTCCATTTTCAACAAAGGGCAATGGAATGGTGCACTTTATGGGAGGGGCAGGGGGTACGAGACCGTCCCTTTAAAGGGGAACTGTGCCGACATGCGTCTGGAAAGTCCGATGCAAAACACAGGTAAAACCCCATGCGTGACTTCTCCTGAAGGTAGTACGCTCGTATGATGCAGAAAAGTTCCAAGTCTTTTCCATGGTCCTTTAAGTGCTCAAAAGTTTACATCGAGGGGCCCCGGCCATGATGGAACGGAGGTGTGCATTCGTCCTCCGAATTCATACACCAAACACAAACACAAACACAAAACGTACGTGGAGGGTGGTGGTGATGGTGGAAATGCATGCCGTAGTCGGGCACGCTCAGGCGGGCAACGTCACGGCTATCGCAGAAGGGGATCGTGCGTCCTGGGCCGACTTCACAGGCCACTGTGCCGGCTGTTCCCAACAGAACTTCACCTCATAACACGCTTCTACCACACCATCATCCCGAGCGACATCGTTCTCTCCCCTGCTTTGTTGAAAACGGGAGGCGTATTGGCTTTTAGTGCCACTTATGTAGTTATGGTAATTCCCACAAATAGACGTATGCTCGGCGCTTTCCATAAACCAGGAGTGACAACGACATCACTACGTGCTATGGTTGGCCTTCAGCGTTTTAGCAGGTCCTCGTAGCTGTGACTAATCTCTATATATCCTCCCCCCTTTTCAGCGTGTTATGTGGTGAAGTTCTGTTTCAAGAGTGTACTGTCAACTCTGTTAAGAATTATCGTTGAGCAACGAAGAGCGCTTTGTTTAAATGTCGGCATTGTAAGGCACACACAGGGTGTAGCTGAGGTTGTTCGACACTTCTATCCATATCTATCCCTACGGTTGTTGATAGGAACCACAACAAATAAAAATTGAATTGAATTAAATATCCTCTTTCCACTTAGAAAAATTTTGTCTCAGTGGTCTTGCCGTTCGTCCGTGTCTCTCGAGTAGGATTTACAAGCTAGACAGTTCTCACAACATAGACATTTTTTAAACCTTGGTACAGTGTTGCCACACCCGTCGGACGAAAAGTATTGGATTGCCGGCAATCCAGAAGATGTGGGTTCGAGTCCTACAGCTGGCTAACCTTTTCAGTGACTTTCATCTTTCAACGTTAATTTCTTAGGCAAATTGAGGCCTTGTATATATTTGTCCCTTCTATGTTGTTCCAGCCCCAGAACATCAGTTTTTTTTTTTTTTTCATATTAAAAGTTAGTTTTTTTTGCTCCGGCCAGAGAGTGGCGCATCGTGAATCGGGCTTCTCGTCACAACTTTTTTTTAATGACCGTCCAAAAATCTGGCAAACATAGCATAAACACAGGCTAGCTGGTGCATGAAATCCATAATGAAACAAGCCTGAGCATGGGAACATGCAGGAACGCACACTGATATCGTTGTGTATGTTCGTATATTTTGTGTAGCCCAGGATCATACAGGAACATACACAACGATATCGGTGTGTATGTTCGTGTATTTTGTATAGCCCATGCTCACGCTTGTTCCATATCATGAAGTAAAAAAATCTGTAGATTTCAGAAATAATCTCTAGATCTGTAGAAGTTACTGAAAAGCTGTAGATGTGGCAGCACTGCCTCGGTACAGGTTTGTCGTTTCTGGCATTCACAAAAAAAAAAAAAAGAAAAAAAAATGTTAGTGTTGTTAGTTGCGATTCGTGATAATTCGTTAAAAAAGAGTTTTCAGAGCATGAACATCGCAGTAAAATGTAAAGCGCTGGCAACAATTCCCTGAGCTTGGGGGAAGGACAAAAGACACAACAGAAAAAATTACAGACAACCACGGAAGGTGTTGCGAACTTGCGATTTCCAGCGGCCGCTGTTAGCCACTTTTGCTTTCGCTGACGTTTTTTTTTTCCCTTTTTTTTTCTGTGCAACGCATTCGATGTGCTAAATCTGCCAAATGTGTGATTTCTTTTAATTCCGTGTTGGCGCCTCGAAACAACCGCAGACGTGGACAGATGGAGAGAGGACAGCAAGAAGGAGTGGGGGAGGAGTGGTTTGGAGTGCGTCCTGGGCTGACTCCAGGGGTAACTGTGCCGTCATTCGTCTGGGAAGTCTGCCGCAAAACCCAGGAAAGCACTTAGACAGTACAGCCGGTGGTTGAATCAAACCAAATCTTCCGCGCGACCTTAGCTACCACCAACGAGCGGACGCTCTTTACCCATTCGGCCATGGCACTGATCGTTCAGTGTGGCTGCACGCGGCGCGTCTCACGTGACGCCCACGTCGTCTGGACGAGGCCCATGCCGACCTATGGTAGGGTTTGCGGTTGCGCCGCACGCAAATCAGGTACTGTCACAGCGCAGGGAACGCCCTTTAGTCTGCTGCAATGCTATCGCATTTCTTACGCGTTTGGCAGTGCACCGAAGAGTGCAGTTTTTATTAATTACTGGAAGAGAACGCTGAGGCAAGGAAGAGACCTACATAGCTAGGACATAGCATAACATAGCATAACAACGTCTCTTCGTACGTCTTTTTCTTGTCTCGGGGTTCCCTTCCATCATGTACAACCATCTAGCCCACATATCTCTCCTTCTAGGTTATTAAAGACATGATCCCTTAAAGGAAGACTTCGGAACAAAATCGGTTGCAGGCTTCTGTTAGTTTCATGATTATTGACATATATTCTAACGCAGTTACGGATTATCTCGGCTGAAAACGGCGTGGAAGTCACAAGAGTGATCTTTGAAATGTGAGGAGCGGCGGCTCTGAGCCGCCTGCTGATGGACGGGTTGCAAGCAACACTGGGCGGCCGGCCTGCGTCACTGGGTATATGCGTCCGCTTGATCTGTGCCTGTGTGCATTCAACGCCTTGTAGTTTTCTCGGTTTGAGTGCAACACTGAGCGAAGAGAGAGGTGGCACGGGGGTGGCTGTTCGCGTCCACCTGTGGCTCCGAAGGAACTTTGACGCAAACGCATCCGAATAAAAGTAGTAAAAAACATACAGGGTCGTAATGGTCTGTACCCAAGACGGAACACTGCTCCTAAACCGCTATGGCTGGCCGCGACACGCACGTTCTTCTGCCCTTCTTCTGCCCTTCTTCTGCCCGGTGGTACGCGATAATGTCATGTGTCGCCATCGTGCGGGCGCTCTGGCAAAGGGAAGTTTTGGCCGCGTCCTCCCCCCGACTGTGGTTTCGGTTTAGATTAACCGATATTTCCGCATTATACACCGCGTAAGAGGGAAACCGTGCCTATACCCGGTATTTGGGGGCCAATGTGTACCAAAAGTGACGTGCAACAATTTTTCTCGAAGATCGTTCCGAAGTCTCCCTTTAATGTTGTATTGGCCTCCACACCTGACGTGGCGCCACGCTGCGCACTGTCGTTTGTTAAATTATCACGGCACCTGCTCAGGAGGGGGGTTTAGGAGGATTGAAGAATTGCAAACCATTTAGCAGATAGGAAAGTCTTTACGATAACAGTTCCGTAAACAGGGTACGCCAAGCACCTGATTCCTTTGAAGTGGCTGACATCACGTTGCTGGTCTTGGATTTGAAAACTTTTTTGTTTTGTTTCAGTGGAACGCTTCCGATGTGTTAAAACTACCCAATGTATGCTTCCTTTTGATGTCTCTGCCCCGCAAGCAGATACCGCTATCTGGCGCCGCTTACCTTTTCGGGATGACGCCGAAATAAATCATGTAAAAATAAAACGTTCAAAAATAAATCTCTTAAATATCAAATTTGCAAAATAAACTCTTCAATATAAATCACGAGAAAATCCACGCTGTCGAAATAAACTCCGAAAAATAAAATTTGAAGTATAAACGCTTCGAAATAAATCTTTTAATATCCATGGTCCCTGATTGGTGGACAGCCGACGTCTCTACGTCCGCCACGGAAAATAGTACCCTCCTCGCGCTTGGGGCTAGCCAGGGCTATAACTGTGAACGAGGATTTCGGTACACCGGAAGTAGGTTGTCTGTCTGTATGTGATCCGTTGACAAGTTTTGCCAACTTAGTAGGGGGGCGGGGGGCTGATATCATTCAGACTGACGGATGCCCGGGAGCGTATTATTCGGTGATGTTCTGTTTTAGCAGTGAAAGTAACGCGCGACATCGGTGTAATATAGTCTAATATAGAGCCGACTATCAGGAGAGTTTGGCCATTCTTTGGTATGTTTTCTGATTTTGCGTTTCTCTTTTCCGTGTGTGTGCGCGCTTTCTTGGCCTTTCTTTTACCAGTGCGAATGCAATTGAAACGTAATAAAATTACATTAGAGTTACTACGAAAAAGTAATGACATTACAAAGTCATTACTTTACCATTATTGGCATACATGTTCCCGAGTTTGTGGAAGGCACAAGGGACACACAAGTTGACGAAACTTGCCTTCCCCGAAATTCGAGGAAAAAAATGTATGCTTACAATGTATCAACAGTTAGCTTGTACTCTTCTATTTGTCTCTTCTACATGTCATGCTAGTGTGCCACGTATGACGTATCGTTCCACAATGTAGAGACGAAGGAGACACAATGTATCACGACAACAGGAAGATTGTCAGGAGGATGGGGCCCGCAAACAATGATTCTCCAGGGCTACAAACCGTTGACCTAACAACGTTTGTTTGTGAGTGCCCTGTATAAGGCAACTGGCTCGTAGAAGGGAATTGACGTTCCACGTGCCGATTGAGTGCGTCACCGTTCATAGTGCCGTTGGAATTCTTTTCACTTGCCAGTCCCCCAACTCTCTCTCTGCCAAGTGCAAACACAGAACACACACTCGATTCTTTTGTAAAAAGTAATGAGTAATGTCATTAAAATTACAGCCCAAATGTAATTAAATTACATTACAAATTACCAGAAAAAGTAATTCATTACTGTAATTTTATTACAGTAATGCTATTACTACCCAGGTATGATCAAGTGTGCGTGTCCTGTATTCATACGCGCATCGTCGTCATCACTGCTGGATATTTCGAAATCCTAAGTTGTTATGTAATTGATAGCAATACAAACATGAGTAAGAAACATCATAATAGCATGTTTCGCCCATACGGCTATCACTACAATGATACGGAGCATTACCTTCCTAAGCCTAACCATG
Source organism: Ornithodoros turicata (assembly GCF_037126465.1). Classification (NCBI taxonomy): domain Eukaryota; kingdom Metazoa; phylum Arthropoda; class Arachnida; order Ixodida; family Argasidae; genus Ornithodoros; species Ornithodoros turicata. The sequence continues at coordinate 83,494,530 of NC_088202.1, read as the reverse complement.
ATTTATTTTCACAGCGTTTATTTTGAGGACGTGTATTTTTAAACGGTTTATTTCAGAAAATGGATTTCGAAGGGTGGAATTTTAGGCGTGGATTTTTTAATGTTTTATTTTAAAAGATTTATTTCGGCGTACAGCCACCTTTTCCACACCTGCGAGCACACCTGTCACACTCCTCTCCTCCTTTCTGGAGCGAAGAGGCGAGGAGGACTTTGGCACACGAACAGGGCGATCTCCTGGAACCTTTCTGTGAACAGCTGTTGCGGCTCTGAAACGAACAGCGCAAGAGAAGACTTAAAGACTTGTGTTGTCCAGCGTAACGCCCAGGAATTTGCAGAAGGTCGAGTACTGTAGCTGTTTCTCACAACACACAAACGCCCGCCTAATTTCCGTAACAATACATGAGGAAAACCTCTATCTAAAATGTGTACGTTATGAGATAAAAAAAAATCACCGCTGCGTATGGGACATAGCATTGCCTCTGACGGCGAAACTCCTCACTCATTCACGACCAAAATAAAACTTTGTTGTTCATGTCCGCACATTGGTGTAGACTTGGGCAAGTTGTTGAAGACCCGTGAAACAGGAAAACGACACAGAGACGAGAGAAAAAGTAGAATCCCACAAACCAGGCGTCGACTCGCAACTGATTTGTTGAAAAAATGTAAAAAGGGAATCAGAAACATAGCGCATGCGCAGCCCCGACATCAAACCCGAAGATTTCTTTTCCCTCCATAATCTTGTTTCTCTTGTCCCTTTATCTCTCACGCCCAACACCACAGATAGCTAACAGGAAACAAGGCGATCAACAAATGAGAGTTCCTTAGGCGGCAACATGATGGAAGGCTGAGTAAGATATTGTTCACCGCCACGTAACTAGTATCGACTGGACCTCTGATATGAGCAGGTTGGTATATAAGTATGGTATAAGTAACAGGTATAAGTATGAACAGGTTTGTGGTGCTACCAATACGTTATCTGCTTCTCTGACTTGTGCCATTAGCTCTAACGCGCTTACGGTTGTTGTTACGTAAATGAGACAGACGGACCGAGGCTCCAGATGACTAACCCCAACAAGCTTTAATCAACAAGTGCCCAGAATCCCAACTCGAGCCAGGCGCCGCGCGCTCATCGCAATCCCATGCACCTGGTCGCCCATCGTCCTCCTCTAAGTTACGCAACACACTCCCGCGCCGACAGGGTGACCGCGTTGGCGGCGATCATATCTGTGCAGTGTCCAAGTGACGTCAGGTGGGGACGTGGCCGATCGAGGCAGGTGTCCTCACGGTCTGGGTTTACGAAGACTTGCAATATTTCAATCGTCCGCGTCGTCGTCTGACGTGAAGACCCCAAAACATCCGAAACATCCTCGCGGTGCGGCACAGGGTGTGGTGTGCTGTACAGTAGTCCTTGGCGAACCGTCTGTGGTCTGTGGCAGCTGCCGCTGGGTCGCTGAGTGTCATAAAGGAGACCGATGCGGGTGTCTGCTGACTCGTGCAAACGTGGACGACTGTGGGCAAAGGTGTGGCTTCTAAAGCGCTGCCAAGGTCCTCCGCCGATTGCGGTTAAGCGTTGATTCTGCTGCCGACGTTCGACGACATTCTCCCTATCTTAGAGCTCGCTTCAATATGAACTGGAGGGATTATTTCTCTTTTAGCGAAGAGCTGCGAAGATTGTTGGTGCCTTTGCACAACGTCGTGCGAATCACATTCGGAGTTCGACGATTTTTGTGCTATGTTGCTCGTGTAGACGGGAGGTAGGCCTTCCGACAACCTGGTTTGAACTAGCGAATCCTTACAGTCAGTGCAGTCTTTTCCTGGTCGCTTACTGAGGTTGCAGTCTTCTGGCCATACTTGCCATACTTTTGCATCACACTGACCCTCAGCGGTTTCCTGGTGTTCTGTGGTCGCGCTGTTCGTATGCTGCCATCGGCATTCCTCGAAAGATGCCTCAATGTTTGCTGTGAGGTCCGACTGGTGCGGATGGCGTGACATCGAGCGTTCTTGAATTGTGTCACTCTCTGTCGAATTTGATTGAAATTCAATTGCGCCAGCTCGAGAAGCAGGAGGCTGGCTGACCGAGACTTGACTTCCGAGCTGACCAGCTGTAGTGAGATGAACTGTTCCGCTGGTCCACACAGTGAACGTCCCAGTAGGCAAGGTAGGCAAGAGAGCCAGGCGGAGTGCGCTTCTCGCTTTCGAAATTGCCAGTTCCACCTGCCATTCTTGCTCCAGTATATCTTGCAGTTCGTCATCGAATCTCTCATCACTTATCAAACCCATGACCTGGGCATCCAGCTTCGCAAGGGCTGTCTTCCCGGCAATCAGGCATCGGAGGTCTGCTTCAATTGCTGCCTTAACTTTTACCGGTCGAGACAGAAGTACGGCGAGATGTTCGGTGGCATGGGTGACCCCGTCGCGGGTTCCTGCCCGAGTACGCAGTAGGCCGTCGAGTGCTTCGCTTGACATCCGGAGCGCGGTCCGAATCCCGGGTTTCGGCACCAAAATGTGTTACGTAAATGAGACAGACGGACCGAGGCTCCAGATGACTAACCCCAACAAGCTTTAATCAACAAGTGCCCAGAATCCCAACTCGAGCCAGGCGCCACGCGCTCATCGCAATCCCATGCAACTGGTCGCCCATCGTCCTCCTCTAAGTTACGCAACAGTTGTATTTATGAATAAGTACACGAATAGCCTAAATCGACGGATCGCTAGTGGTATTTTAAAACCCATTGGAAAGAATCATAACCTCGCCTAAGAAACTAAAAAGGAACCCATTTAATGTTAACGTACGAATGAGGTATATGCTATATTTGAAACATTTATCTAGGCTTCTAAAGAGCGCAAAGAGGCACCTTAAATCACGAATTGAATATCGCACAATCATCAATGATAAATAGAATATTGTCAACACTTGCCTTAAAGTAACACCGAAACAGTCGACGCCATCTTGCAGCTGAACCGGAGCTGAGCCCCGGACCTGGGGGCTTAATCTCTTTCACCGCTCGCGAGCTAACGAGTGGCGGGGCTCTCGTTAACACGGACACGTGCACGTTTCACGTGACGCGCTTTTGTCGTTAACGGGACAAAGGCGTAATCTCTCCCTTGCGTAACGACCAACGGTGTCGTCTGCCTAACAAGTGCATCCACGTACTCTCATGCTTCATTGCCTGCATGGCTCATGGCGAAGCGCGAGACGCCCGTGAACTCAAGCACGTGGTGTATGACGCGCTGTTTTCGTTAACGTGACATGGCCGTAATCTCACGGACCAGTGACGATCGAACGAGATGGTCTACCCACTCGTTAGATGTTAAACATCTTCGTTTAGAGATCTGCCGAAACAGAATTTCTGCAGTGACGAACATGTATCGTTCGACGACTGTGTACGAAATGACATCCTTTCCCTTTCATCGTATATACACCAGTGGTTACATGAGGGCTGTGAAATATTCTCGAGAAGATGCAGATCAAGACGAGAAAGAGGATGAAAGAAGATGAAGTGATAACCACAGCCCATGTGAGCTATGCAAACAATATTAAACAACACCATTGGTCGAAAACATTGCAGCCTCGTTGGCAGCTGTAGTTCGTTCAGGGCGGTGACATCACCACACGTAGGGGCTAGTAACGAGCACGATAGCCTCAACGAGGAAGATAAACGAGGAGCAGAGATTGTGACCACAACAAAGCGTCGATAAGGTTCCTCGGTTCGTTATTTTTAACGACTCGCTGACGTTGAAGCTGCCAAAGAAAGATGGCGGAAAGATTTTTCTCTTGTGCGATCACACAAGGCGGCTAACCGTGCCTCATGGACTCGATGGCGTCAGGATGCCTTTCAACTGGACGAGACAGATTTTGTAAAGTTGTTCCGTCCGCCAAAAAAAACGCTGTCCGGACCGTTTGTGAGGGCTTGAGGCCGTCCTTCACACCGTCTTGTTAGCTACGGTTATTGTGATGAACAACTAAGGCGAGTTGGATGCCTGTAGTAGTTTTCGAATTCTTGTCTTTTAGAGTACATTGTGGACATAGTGTTGATGTTGTAATGAATGTGAAGAGCAAGGCATTCTATGCATTTGTTGCTGAGGTAGATTCTCTTGAAAAGTTCTATAAGATTATCTTGCTTCGCGGTGCTAACACAGAATATTAAAAAAGTTCACTAACGTTTTGTTCAAGCTCACTAGAAAAACGTTTCATTGCACTGCGAATTTATTTTAAGTCTGTTGTTTATGAAGCCTGACAGTAAGGCTGCACGTTATAGTTCCATGCTTGAAGGAAAAATTTACAAAGCGGTAGTCAAATAAGTGTTTACGCTGAGGAGAAAGGGCAGCCTCCCCCACTTTCTTCTTCTGACGGATACCACTATGTCTTCCTTTTCTGGCCCCGTACTCCCATGTGCCCTATAAAACTCAGCACACACTACTTCTCGTGTCATACCTAAAGGAGGCAAAATCTCCTATCTGCAGGAATTTAGTTACGGTTGTACTAGGTGTAATACTGTTCTTCTACGCTTCGTAATTCTATTTACAATTTATTGTTCAATACTTCTCCTTCGTAACCTGTGCTGCATTAATACAAAAACGCACTTTTTTTTCGGATACGGGCGAGTAGACGTACCGCAATCGAGATACTACCTTTATCCATTGTTACGTCATTTGCGCAATTGTAGCACCCAATCAGACGCCAACGCGGAGGTACACATAACGTGCATGTGATCAGTGCCGCCCCATGTTCGTGTAACTTGCTCGGCGTGCATAGCTCGAGCAGATTATATCGGCTTGGAATTTTTCATGATCTTGCCTCCTTCTGCTCCTTGAAACAGTAATCCTTTTTTGCCTCTCGGCGTTCTCAATGTCCCCGCGCAGTTTGTATTAAAATATACCGCCGCTAACCGTCGTGCATAAGCTAACACAACCATCACATTCAAGGCAACCCGGCGGCTTGAGTACACCCAAAGAGCCTCTCGACTGGTGTATACACACATGCTGACAGAAAAACTTGTGAAACCCACAACTCTATCGTACTGAAACTTACCCTGATTAGTCAATGTGATGTTCATCTTCTTTTGCGGGCGACGCGCGTGTTTCACGCCAACGAAGCTTTCCGCAATCCTATTATGCACTACCGCAGCCGACCACCTCGTGTATGCTCCATGCGCGAGACGTTTGTCTATTTCGTCGTCATCGAGGTGAGGAGCCCTGGTTTGTTTTAGTTTGTTCCGCGTGACGTTTTCTCGGTGTCGTCGTGCAGAAGACGGCGGATGGTAAATAAGATGCAGTACGCGATGAACAAGCAGACTGAGAGTGTTATATGACTGAAATTAGATACGATCCACTCGTCCGTGCTTTGACGTGTACCTTGGCATACGTGTCGAATACGTCAGGCAGAGAACAGAATTTCATCACACTATATGGTCGCAACCAAATTACCATTACAAATTATATCGTTCTTTCTTCTGACTTTTTGAAAAACTGACGCATATACCTCTGTTCGGGACAATTGGCATTTATAAAAATAATGATAGGGAGGCGCGTACGCCCGCATGCTCCTCAAATCAGGAAGGCCTTCTCCTATAATCAGAACTAGGGTATAATAACTAATCGGTAGAGTGAGATGTTCTGGCATCCTAAGGTTAGTAGAAGGGGGAGAAATGTAAACAATGGGCAACAGATGGAGGCTCCACGACGCACTTTAGCAGAAAGGCAAAAGTGTATGCTCTCACGAGCAAATATTTGGAAGATAAATCCTTTTGGAGCACACTAACGTGCACACCTGATGTAAACATAAAAGCGAACGATAAGATGTTTGCACTGGCACATAGAAATGGAACATATATGCCGTTGAAACCTTAAAGTGCACCAAAAACACCGTGTTTGTGTTCAGTTTTTGTTTTTGTTTTGTTTTTGTTTCGTTTTTGTTTTTATTTTGTTTTTGTTTTGTTTGTTTCACTTTAAAAAGCGCGAATGCTTTTAGCCCACGTGAAGTAAAGTCGATATCTTTGCAAAGTTTAGGATCGGCCTTCAGCACAACGCATGAAGTATTTCTGTTTCATGTTTCTCTGTATCTACGTATACTCAAAACTGAGTATATCATAGACGGCATTGAAGCAATGCTACAAATTTAGCTCGTTGGCGATCCATAGAAAGTATTGAAAACTCCTCTGCTTTCTAGAAACCAATATGGGGCTGATCACTATTTTGAGCCCCATAAGGGTTCCCAATGCTGTGAAATCCGGGACCTATACAGGGTGTCCCAGCTAACTGTGAACATATTTTTTTTAAATATATATAACACTTTTTCCAAGATGAAATCGGTTGCAATATAGCATATGAAGAAGGGCACTCCCTAGGAGGGCATTAGCAAAGTCCAAAGGCAATGTCTTAATTAACTTTCATTAATTAACTTTTTAATTATAAAAGCGACAAAGTTGTCCCAATGAGAACATCTGTTCCTTTCGGTCACCTGATATCGTAGCCGTTTTCAGAACAAAAATCCGTTCGATAGATCGCCCGCAAAAAAATTGTGAGGGAACGCCTTTTTCTTTATTTTGCTATGCTATATTGCAATTGACTTCATCTCTGAAAAAGTGATATATATACAGGGTGTCCCTGAAAACGTGTCAATAAAAAAAGCTACACCACCTAGAGACATGCGGTCAACGGCATTTGTTCTTACTAGGTTTTTGCCACCTCCTGATGTGAATGTCATATGTAACGTAAGTTTAATTATGTAAATTTTTGCAAACTGAAGTAGGAAAGTAAAGGTCACTTTTTTACCCCACCAATGTGAAGAGCATGTCTACTCAACTGATAGATAATTGACAGGGGTATTCGGGAGCTATCCCATCGGAAAAAATAGCCAAACATCATGCCCTACGGAGCTCCCACAAGATTGCGCTCGACAAATTTTTTCAGCGCAATCGTTGTTAGTCCGACGAAAGGAGGGGACGTTGGAGGGGAGGAGGAGTGTCGTTGGAGGAACCGAGAGGTCTGCCTGCCTGAATAGGCGGCATGTTTCTCGGGAAGGGAAAGGTGGTGGAGAGGAAAGGGTGAAGTGGAAGACCGAGCGGTATCCGCTCGGGGGGAGGATAGCTGCGTCCATGGGCCGACTTCAGGGGAACTGTGCCGGCATACGCCTATTACACACCTGAGGGAAAACCAGGAAAAACCCCAGACGGCACAGCCGGCCCGCGGATTCGAACTGCGGACCTCCCAGTCTCCAAGCGCACGCGTTACCGCTGCGCCACCGGAGCTGGTAAAGGACGTTGGAAACCCAGCCCACCCCGGCATCGCAGAAAGAGATAACACAGGCATGGCTTATCGCGTCCGAGTTTCGCTGGGATAATGCTTTCCCTCTCCCAATTTCAGGAACTGTTACTTTTTTTTACTAGGAATCTTCGATTTCGCTGCACTAGTTGAACTAGTTGAGCCGGTGCAGCACTTCTGTATTCGTTTTGTCAGTGCCGCTCGTGCCTTCTGCACTCTCGTGTTTGTTTTGTAACTGTGCAGCACTAGTTCTGCACGAGTTCACGGCCGAGCTGCACTTGTTGGATAGAAAGTGCAGTAAGAGTGTACGCGTAGCAGACGACACGTCTGTAACGATGACGGTTCCTTGATATGTGTGCGATGCAATACCAGTTGCATTGTCGCGATAAACACGTGGGTAGCGATAATGCGGTCATATCTGAGCCCTAGCGAACGGATTATTCGAATGTTCGCCTGCGTTGGGAAAAGGCGCAAGCTTTGGAGCGGCTGAGAATCGTCTTTTTTTTTTTTTCATAAAAATATACAGACATGAAGGGCCGAATAGAGAAAATAAGACTCCTATTCGTAGTGTCTCCCCACAATGTTCGCATGATAGCCGAGAACACGAATACAATCTCCCTTCCCCCCTTCGGCGCAAGCAAATAGAATGCATGCGTCGTCAACTCGTTGTTGCTGTCGGAATTCAGCAACTCCAATTCTGCTTACAGGCATTCAGAGTCATAACAAACACTTATACCAATGACTAGTAAAGCGAATGAAACACAAGTCACACAAGCACTATACATGAAAGGAAAGACAAGCGTAAAGAACACGACAGTGGCCGCGGTGCTGGCAGCAGACCACTACAACCAGCACCTGCACTCGCTTGTTCGTTTTGGAAGCGCTAGTGTTGAACCTACACTTGCACTGTGTCAGTCGTGTCAGTCGGCGGCGCACACTCTTTGCGCGATATCGGCACTCCCCTGAACTAGTGCCGGTGGTGCAGGCCAAATCGAAGATACCTACTATCACACTGTGGGCTGGGTTTGGAACCTCCTTTCGTCGGACTGAGAGCGATTGCACTCAAACAGTCATCGCGCGTTATGGTCCGGTGGTCGCGCGTTATGGTCCCCGATAAGCACGCGGCTATTTTTTCCGATGGGATAGCTCGTGAATATCACTGTGAATTACCATGAATTTGAGTGAATTCGGCACACTCTTCATAATGGTAGCTCTTCATGGTGGGAGTAAAAGTTTCCCTTTCCGGGGGTCCGGGATGTTGAGATGAAAATCCCGATGATGGTTCCTTGATATCCCTGGAGTCGGACCAGTTGAAGTGGAAGCAGGACGTCGACGCAACTGAAGTTGGCAGCTTGGTTTATTATACAATATTTACAGCGTAGGTACGTAGACAGGAACCCGCCGGTGTTAGGGCTGACGACGAGGTCCCGGACCTGCCAGCCGCAAGTCCCCAGGCCGAGTTGTTTCGCCAAGGCTAACTTAGCATTTTATAGCCAGAGTCTGAGGCCCCGCCTATTATTTGCGAATCCGGAGACAGCCGGTAATGTTCGTTCCGGCGTCGGTAACATCTCATTACGGCCCGAGTCTCATTACGGCCGAAGTCTCATTACGGCCGAAAGTCTCATTACGGCCGAAAATCCTTTAATCCCCAAGTGTCTCGTTACGGCCAAAGTCTCAATACGGCCGAAGGTAGTCTCATTACGGCCGAAGATGTCTCATAACGGCCAAAAAGAAAAAAGAAGCATCCACCATAGTAGCTCTGTATATACTGTGTTTTATGCTTCCCAAAATGTGTCCGAGGCGGTGTGCCCCCACGGCTTGTGTCACACACAATGGTTCATGCACACAATATTGCGACAGTGTTTCATGCATCCCTCGTGAAAAATGTTTTTATTGTCATATGTGTCACACGATATTTGTATGCGTTACGCCATTTTCTCTCAGTATTCAAGCAACATCCTACTCGTTGGTTCTGTGAGCAAACTGTATGTGTGTGTGTTCTGAAAAGTACTCCACAAGGGAGCCCACTGGGAGCTCCAGGAGTCACATGACCTATGACCATGATCTTCTCCCCCACTAGCTGCCTTCTACAATTTACGTCCACCTGAAATTTACAAAAAAGTACATAAGCCACTGAACAAAATGACATATGCTCTTGTTTGATGATGACTATAAAACATATGCTGTCAAGCAGACTTTTTTTTTCATATATTCAAAACATATTCAAGAATTATGGACAACAATGACAATTACGTCATAATAATGCAGCTGCATAGCCAGGAAACTATTTCACGAGGTGTTTTATGAGGCTTGACATGGGGTGGAGGAGTCCCCCTCGTCAGTGCTTTATCCAGACCCCCCCTAACTTTTTTGCCTGTGCACCCCCTACAGGGGGTGCCCTTGCGATTTCAGCTTCAGATACGTCTGTAATGATATGTTAAGCTGTAATGACGTAACTATTCCAACAATTTTTTCCAACACCCTTCTCGTGCTTGGGATTCTGGATAAACCACTACCCCTTGTTCATTTTCGTGGGGCACTACATTAGAGCTTATGCCACTGCACTGATGTCACAATGTTAAAAGTGTGTGTCACTCTGGGCATTCGGAATTCCTCTAAGCTACAATATGTAAATTCAGAATATCCGAAGGGTAAACATCAGATGTTACCTGCAGGCTTCATGCTGAAACGCGTGTACACGCAAAACACTTCCGCCGTGGTGGGCGACGCCGTTAGTGTAATCATACACGCAAGACAATTGCGGGCACATGGAGTAGTGGCAGCAACCTGAAAACGATACATTTTCTTGTTACATATGAGTAATCAAAAATATACATTCCCACATGTTTCGTTTTGTCGTTTGTAGGAAGCGCTAGTAAGGGAACAGCACTTGGTTGGTCACATGCAAGCCACAATGCGAGAGGTGCCGATATTTCGATTACGCGATCAAGAATTAAAAGTCTAGAACCATGCACACTTCCCCATGCAACTACTTCCCCAGCATCGTGAGACATGACACCCATGACATGACACCATGTATTCACGTATAGTGTAATGATATGCAGGAATGAAAAAGATGCCAACATACCTGTAATCCAGTGTCCCATAAGTTTGATTCGATTTTTTGGCAGCTACCATGAAGAGCAAATGCACGATTCACAAGTTTCGTTTCGCCATTTTCATTGTTGATTTCGCAAGCGTCGAGCAATCCCACGTGACCCCCTTTGGATCAGTGAAAAGTGAAAATTACTCGCGTCATGAACATATATGTTCATCTCAGCGCAAATCACGTTTTGCATGCTATAGAAGGAGGGGGGATCAATACTCTTCCTTTCGTGTTTTGATATCTTGTTGTTTTGCTACTCTCACTTCGGAGTTCGGATGGTGTCTAGCAACGTTGGGTACCTCGTTTCTTGTGTGTGTGAGCGAGTGGTTGCTGTTTACGATGTGTTCATATATCGCTTTGTAGTGCTGTAATGTGCAAATTAGCGGACTTTATAGCGGCTCTCTATTTTCCGTCGTTGTCTTTCGAGCAGCGCCTGTTGTTCCGGTAAAAATCGAGTTGAATGAATCGCCACAGCCCCAACGCCACAGCCTCAGCGCAGTGTTGACCAAGACCAAGTCAAGCAGGAATTCTGGTGAGTAATGCTTTCGTAGATTGCCTGTCTTAGTAGTGTGCTGTCCACACATAGTTGGATTCTCATAAGAGTAATTTAAATTAATCAAAACAGCCGAAGTGCCTGTAATAGATGTAACTCGGTATCCGTTCGTAGGTTTGCGCCGTTTCTAGTTGGTTGCGCGTTTAGGAACAACAAATTTATTCGAAGACGATAAGATACCGATAATGCATCACCGTACAGCAGCATTTACTCGTATCATTGTGAGCCATATTTCATTTGTTAAAATTTGTCGTCGTATTTCTTCAAAAATAAAAGCGCAAGTCGGCGTACTTGAATTGGTCTCCAAGAACTGCTTACGTCGAACGTCTGCAAATGTTGTACTTATGTGCCTTCGCGCACCATAGTAGGCACAAAGCATATCTGATTCGAACAAATACTTCAAGAGGAAGTCATTCAAATACATTGTTATTTATAGCTGGGTTTCCATTCCAGGCATGGTATGTGGCTGCACGGAGGATTCCGAAAAAGAAAAACAACAACATGGCTAATAGGATGTTGCTGCCCAGGGAGTCCTGGCCGAAGAGGTGAGCTGTTAAGATCATCATAAGGTTCTGTTGTGAAGTGAGAAATTTTGTAGTAGTGCACGAATGTTAATTCGTGCACTACTTTTATAAAAAAGAAACCAGAAATGGAAAGTTATGCATGCATCATTTCATGAATTGTAATGTATTACTATTTGATATTCACATGTTTCCATTAAGGGAATGAACTACTGAACCTATATTCATATCATGGTCATGCTCTGTGTTTACCTGGAAGTCACATTTTTAAGGCTTGTCATTCTTTTGTCTAAATGAATATTTATGTTAACCTTGTATGAAATAGCAGACACGTATCAACACGTGTGCAGCTTGTGCACATTAAAACGAGCCATGTAGAGACAAATGCTTGTTGTTGTTTTTTTAAATATTCTAGCCTATTCATGGTTGCTCATCGCTTCTTGCAGGTTTACTCATTCCAGAAGCAAGAATTGTATCATTGTAAGGCGAATGGAAATAAACTGACATCGACTGAGATAGGTGCTCTGTCATGGCCAATGACTGTAGGATGGCTCCAAAAGCGTCACAACAAAGCCAATATTCATCTAGCTCTCTACAAGTAGCTAACTCCATATAGTAGCCTGCTTCACAGCCTACACTACCTTGTGGGAGTACACATTACACAATATGTTGCATTGTGCTGTGGTATGATAACATACCGTTTGTCTCGCAATATGTGTATATAAATATGATAAGGGCCCTAAGGGCACAGTGCATGGCTTATACCCTGCTGAATATATATCCATACCTGGCTGCGACATTGCATATCAATGCAGGTTACAATACACATTTTGACATTTGGCCGTTATGAGACATCTTCGGCCGTAATGAGACTGCCTTCGGCCGTATTGAGACTTTGGCCGTAATGAGACATTTGGGGATTAAAGGATTATCGGCCGTATTGAGACATCGGCCGTAATGAGATACAATCCCGGCGTCTGCTACCATAGATGACAAAAGCCTTTGTAAGGGAAAACATCCCTTAAAGGGATAGTCGCATCCAGAAGCGTGTTCCGGAACTATTATGGTCATGTTCCCTGTCGTTCATAATGTACGCCGGCAAATTTTCTCCGCACAAATCCACTTGGTTGACTCAGAAACGATTTTTAAATGTTCGCGCTTCCGGCGCGCACGGCAATCCCCGCAAGGCGCCGACACTGGATGACGTCACCCGGATAAACCAACCATCAGGAGGCGCTCCTTCCCGCCGCAGATTCTGTGTGTGTCTGTGCGTGCAGCTGCCCCTTTTTCTTGTTGTCTTGTCGCGTTTGCTTTGAAGTACTTTGAACCATAGCGTGTGGCCTAGGATTTCACGCCGTTGACGTGCGATGTCACAGCCAGGAAACCGGTGCTACGTGCTCAGGTGCAGAAAGACTTATAACGCGAATCCCGAGCTTACATTTCAACGACCTCGCAATGGCGAAACGAAACGAAAGTGGGTGGCAGCGATCGCCAGCCACTACTGTGGTGTGGCCCAAGGATTGAATGTTTCACGCGTCTGTTCCTGTCATTTCGCCGACGACGCCTATTTTGATGAAGATGTATTGCAAGTTCGGCTTGGGCTACGGCAGAAACAGAAGCGGCTGAAGATTGACGCCGCGCCTACCACCCCTACCACATTCGATCAGGAACAAGGGCAGGAACCAGTAACGGAGGTAAGTGACAATTTTGCGTGGTCACAGCTATACGCTGCGATGAAAAATGTCAGTTGTCACAGTAAACATAATCGCGAACACCTGGCCTCGCCGCCGATTGTAACGTCACAGTCACACCGGCTACTAATGTACACAAATTATTACAATGATTGCAGCATCCTGACGCAATAGTACGCGTACTCTAGAGAAAAAAGATTGGTGTGTTGTTGCTGTGCTAATTGTTGCCAGTATTATGCAGGAGTAACGTAACACTCCCACATGACAGCATTATTCTAATCTTATTGCAGCTAGTGGATGTTTCTACAGTTCATAGTGTAAGCCTGATGGTAGCATTCAGGGATGTGAAAGCATCGCAATCTGTGTTTGGCTACGTCCGAGACACTTGCATCAGTATTCTACTGCAGCCTTGTTGCTAATTTCTGACTCTATTTCAGGCGGCAGCAAGCACGTCAACGGAATCAACTGGATTTGGTATGTTTTCTCAAGCCACGAAAATATTGCAATTCTTTTTGCACGTCCCACAAAATAATGGATATGTACGAGCCCTGAAAATTGTAGAGTTCTGTGAAAGGAATCTTGTGTGATGCAGCAGCCAGCGTTTATAACGTATTGTCGACAGGAAAATAACTGTGCCAATGAAACAGGGACCGCAAAGGGGAAGATTTATTTGCATAGTCATTTTTATATTTGTTATTGTACCTGCTAGGCCCTCAACATATTCTTTTGAGTGTTAACACTCAAGGCCATATTTCAGATGTGGAGGTCATGGCTGAAGCAAGTGCTGGGGACCCACTTCACGGCGCATCTCACAAGGGGGTTGTCATCCCCTGATTCCAGGAAGAGGAAAACAATGGACACAGACTTGCATAGCGTATTAGTACACCAGATATGGATCTGCCAACATGAACCCTCCTAACATCCCTGTGGCAGCGTACCTGTAACCGCCCAGACTTCACACCACATTAATGTAGAACCACGGCACAAGATAATAAAATAGCTTAGGTTTATTTGCCTCCCATACATAATGGGAGGCAAATAAACCTATGCTATTTCGTTATTCCCACTCCGTCATACTCCACTGTACAATAAATCGATACAATTATAGGGTCATTCTTTATTCCCGTCCCTACACCGCATTGAAAATCTGCACAGAATTCAAAATATTCCCACCTCGGCACTAGCTTAGTGCAGTACAGTCTGGATTTGATGCCAGAGCTAATACTGCCACGTGTAGTAGTTTTTGCTGTACAGATGGGTCGACAGTCTGTTGACTGCAACTGGAGATACAGAGTGACAAGACAAAACATCCCCCACACTGCAATGACGAAAAGACGAAGATTGCTGTAAGACGAAAATTTTGCTGACACAGGCACACTTGGTGTAAATGAGCCCTTGGTCATCCCCCTTGCCTCCCATCAGAGGTTTAGGAGGATACTATTGGTGTCTGGTGTACGGATAAACCTATCCGTACACCACACACCTATAGTATCCTCCAAAACCTCTGATGGGAGGCAAGGGGGATGACCAAGGGCTCATTTACACAAAGTGTGCCTATGTCAGCAAAATTTTTGTCTTGCGACTACATGTCTCCAGTTCCAGCCATCAGTATGCACCAGCTTGTCTCTCTGGTCAAGACACCCTTGCTTCGATGGTCGTAACGCTGATAGCCTTGATAGGACGTAGATGGGAACTCCCTCCTGATGGCTCGGACAACGCATCCAGGAACCTGTCGTCTGTTCCTTGGACACCAGACCCATCTCGTGAATGACGAGTATGCCGTGAACCTCAGGCACCTGGAAAAGACAAATCCACATGACATTTCTTTTTGTTTAGCATTATATCTTGTGGGCATTTGCATACCTGCCAAATCTCCCACAGTGTTGGGAAAACAATGGCCAGAACAGAAGAACAGGCACTCTCCCAACCTTGGAGTTCAAAGCCTGTGCATTCCTTTCTTAGTTCCGGGGTCTCCCGCATGTTGAATGTGGAAGGTTGGCAGGTGTGCAACATAGTACAACAGAAAAATGGTCCGCCTCTTTCAGGATGAACCCGATTCCAACAGCTAACTCCCTCCCGAACCAGCTTCCCTCCAATTCCGGCAAAATCCAATTTCTCCCAAAATATATTACTCTTACATTCTTCAGTAACATGCTCCCCCCCCCCCTTTATTGGCACCTCAAATGCTTCTGTTTTCAGACTTGTAAGACTATCCTTCAGAATTCCCACTGGATATCTGTCAATCAGAGTTTTGTGTTGCCAATCAGGCCATGGCTAACTGGCATAATTGAGAGCATATCGAGAGTGTTTCTTCACTTTTCCTAATGGAATTGTTGGACCAGGATTCTGGGTCGTTCCACGGCTGTCGGCCACGCTTATGATTTATGGGGGACAAACTGGTGTAGGCCAAAAGGCTGCTGAGAATGTATACAACCCCTGTCCACTTTAGGTTCGACAATTTGCGTAACCAACAACACCCGACTAGCACCCGAGTTTACCCTTCCGAATCTTGATGGGAGGTCATTTAAACCGAAAAAAAATCATTACGGTCGTAATCACAGCAAACGGAAGAGCACTGCAGCAGGCTTACCTGTGGTCCTGGGGATTGAGTCGCCTAAAATGTTGATCATAGCGGCAGAATTGAGGCGCGTACACCACTAGAAGCTCCCTACGGAGGCAGATGTCCCTGAGTAATGGGTGTTGTGTTATGCACTGCACGGCGGCACTGTTGCACATTTCTACCACCCTGGCAACAGAATGGCAACACAGGCGCTCGTCGGGCTCCTGTGGGTCGCAGACTCCACACAGACACCTGCCGACAACAATTTCAACATTCTAAACTGTTTCGCACATCCGACGGCAACCATGCAAAGAGATACGTCACCTGAAAATGTCATCCCGCGGGTTAGCCGCAGCCACATCTCGTGCCTGGTCGGCGGGTTCCAGAGCCATTGGGTCCGTAGAGTATGGGTCATCATCCAGCATTAACTCGTCGCCGCTACCGCTTACATGTTCATCAGAATCTCCCCCAGACAGAGAAAATCACTCTCGTTTTCAGACTCCATGTTTGCTACCTTCGCTTCGCGATCGCCAAACAGGCGCGCGGCTCGCATTTACCCAGGGCGTGCGCTGATTGGCTTTATCCGGGTGACGTTTGCTCCCACTTTTAGAGAGCGAGGGCGCAAGGATTCCGGTTTCCTTTTCATCGGATTGCGCGAAAAGTACGCCGCGGATCGAAATGGTATTTTCGGGCCCATTTCAGTGCTCGGCAAGGAATTAGAATTCGCATTAGTTTCGAAATTGACCTCGGAGAATGCGACTGTCCCTTTAAGTGCACGGCCCAAGGACAGGCCCAACGTCAACAGTCGCGTGCGTTATCCCCTTTAGTTAGTGGCGCTGTTAATCCCCGCTATACGGAATGAGGATCCCTTTCAGTACGTCAGAAAGCTTCCAGCTGACCCTGAAGGTATAGGGGATGTTATACAGCGTTTCAGTAACACAGGTGCAAGAAGTTAAAAGCAATTTAGCTTAGCATCGCTTAGATAATGCGCGTGTCTGGATACTTATGCCCCAGGTGGCTAGTGACCATGGTACAAAACCATCATTTGAACCACTTAGGCAAGGCTCGGGAGAAACTGACCTTACAGTGGGGTAAAAAAGTGATCTTTACTTGGCATATTTTCGAGTTCAGTTCGCAAATATTTTCATAATTAAACTTACGATACATGACATTCACATCAGGAGGTGCAAAAACCTAATAAGAACAAATGTCGTTCACCGCATGATTCTAGGCGGCGTAGTTTTTTATTATAATTCAATGACACTCTTTCTGGGACACCCTGTATATATTGCGGCTCCTTATGCTACTTTTAGCCGTATGGGGTTTGTTGCAGTTCAGAGACCTACCAGTTTTGGTTTACTATTTCCTTCTGCGCCGACATGGAACATCAAAAGGGATCACATCAGCTGAAAGGGCAGCTGTAGCAGCACGGCTACGCTCTCGTTACCATGGATGGCCACGGCGTAACCAAAAGACAGCGCAGACGCATGCACATGCGTATGAGGAATTCTTTTGAAAATTTCATCTTTTGTTTCTTTTTTTCTTACGTAAAATTTACATCTTTCCGATCGTTTATGTGGCTGACACTTGCGAAATTTCATGTAACGTTTTGGCGTTACGGTTCGGTGTAGGGGTTTTCTGTAATTGATTTCAAGTGTAATCATGAATTATTAACATCATTGATAAGATAAAATAACAATTTCGGTAGTTAGATTAATTTACTGAGCAAAACTAATAAAATGGATCAGCCTAAGGGTCACCGAACTGTCCAAGACCTCATCGGTCTTTATTACAATTCCCATTGCTACACCTAAGAAAAGAGAAAGAAGAGTAAAAGGTCACCGCTCGCTAGGTCACCTCAGCGAATAATCCAGTACGGCTGATGACGATGACATTCCACAACCTGCGTGGATCAAAGCTGATTGGGAACGTGTTCCTTGAGCGTCTTGGGAAGAACAGAAACCGCAAAAGGATGAGCTTCTATGTAGCTGGCCATATACTTCAACTATTGCGAACCAGGCCATATCATCCGTGCACAATCCGTTGACAATGTCCTTCCACTCCATCATAATCATTAGCAGCGAATAAAGAATGAAATGTATGGATATGCCTATGCGAGAATTGTGCAATCGAATAAGCCCCTAGAGGTTTGTTGTATTTAGGTGGTACGATTGCTTTATCTCAGTTCGCACTTTAAACTACATAAATGACTTGGGCAATTCCAATACCGTTATACGCGCGGGCATGTGGCGGCTCCGGGCCGAGCATAGGTTCTTTTTCAAGGATGCGGGCCAGGTCGAAAAATGGCACCCAGCGTCAATATCTAAGCTACAAGACAAGCTCGAGCTGTTTTGAATGCAGTCTCGTTTCGCATTTCCTCATTTCCTAGCCATGAGCTGCCTTGTTTGGACACATTTTCCCGTTTCCGTTTCGCGAGTCGACGTTCATTTCAAGGGCAATAACGGAGCGAAACAATGATGTGTTGTTCAACGTCTCGTCTTTCCTTCTTTGGGTACCCCTTTATTACGTTATGTTCACAAAAAGTGGAAGCCTGCACACTCCGTCACCATTGTGCTACTCCTTTCCGATCCTGAAAAGTTTGATGTATTCTTTGTTGCTCGCGTCACCCGGTTGACTTTATTTTCTCCAACTTATTTCTGTTTCTGACATTCCATTCGGCGTTGTGCACCTATCCATCAATCGCTCTAAAGGTTATAGCACCCCCTTGGGATGTGAACGAGTCTTTCTACTGGTGAGGGACACCATGATGTTTTGTCTTGTTGCACCATCGTCCTTGAACCTTTTGTTGTTTATTTTTTTCTGGGAAGAGTGAAGAGGAAACCACAAAAGAAAGCAAGCAAAAGGAAGCAAAAAGATGTCGTTTGAAGGGAAGGAGTTTTGTTTAGACCCGATGGGGGCTCAGGGCTGGTTAATCCAAGAAATTGTAATGAAATATGCATTGACGGCAAAAACAGTAAAAGGGCTGCTTGAACAGCCAACTAAAACTCAAACAAAGAAAACCACACAAAGTCACAAAGAAATGAATAGGTCATGACTTCGAAAAGAGAAAGGACGAAAATATGAAATTGACAGAGAGCAAGTCTGACGACATAATCTTATTAGTAGGGTACCAGTACGCAATGTCCAACGCCAGCAATACAAATAGATAGACTACAGAATATCAATAAGATTAGACGACTTCAAAAAGTGTATGACTGTAGCCAGGGGCAGATTTAAGGGGGGGGGGCGACCGCCCCCCCCATACGGTCGTGCTCCCTATGTAAAAACCCTATCTCCTGGATGATCCTGCGCCGCAAAGCACGAAATTTCCTTAAGACCGCCCCCCTCCCCCATGACAGACCCTTAAATCCGCCCCTACTGTAAGCACATGTTAATGCGCAAGCCAACATCCAAGGTCCTTTGGTGTGCTGATAAGTCTATTATCCAGGCGGACCAGCGTTCTTACGCTGGGTGAGCCGTTCTAACCAGGGAAGGGTATCGGTAGTGGTAACGGAAACAGATACGGTATATTACCGAAATTGGAGATAGTAACGATAACGGAAACGGAAACGCATACCACTGTCCTCCATTACCGGAAACAGAAACGGAAACGAAAATTATCGTCCGGTATTGAATTCCGGTAATGGCTATTACTGTTGTGCGATGACATTTCAGTGACATTTC
The DNA here is from genome assembly GCF_037126465.1 of Ornithodoros turicata. Taxonomy (NCBI): domain Eukaryota; kingdom Metazoa; phylum Arthropoda; class Arachnida; order Ixodida; family Argasidae; genus Ornithodoros; species Ornithodoros turicata. The sequence continues at coordinate 83,475,153 of NC_088202.1, read as the reverse complement.
ATTTTATTTTTGTATTTTGATGACTCCATTCCCTGTAATGCTCTACATACTACTCGGCAGCATGGAAACAAAGCGCAATATTGGATACCGAGGGTGCATCACCCGCTGACCTACTCGTGACATTACCTACCTACATGACATGAGACTTACACAACATAGACTCCACGCACTCTACTCCACCATAGCACAAGGATGACAGCATATGACTTTTTATTGTTATTTTTTAGTTTCTTCATGTGGCTATGGCAGTATTGTTTACTATACTGAGAGCGTTCGCCTATGAATGTGGCATTGGATGAAAGTTACGCCTAACTTGGGTTGCTGGACTCAGAGTGACTGAAGACAGAAGACTGACTGAAGACATGTTCCTACACTTCTTTAAAAATCCTGCAAGATGTGCACATCCCAACGATGTAAAATTACTTTTGTAGCGTGTACGCGTGACATCGAAGCAGCACTTGGGCAAAAGAGGGTGCTGACAGAGCCGGACTGGCTGTCCTCCCGAAGCCGTTTCATTACCGGAAACGTAACGGAGACGAAATTAAAAGCTGGTACCAGAAACGGATAACGGAAACGAAACTATAGCAGTAACGAAAATGGAAACGGTAACGAAAATACGTCCGTTATCCTTCCCTGGTTCTAACACATAGCTAAACCTATATGGCGGCTATCAGGGGCGGGTCCAGGCTCGCTCCTTTTGTGTGTGTGGTGAGGGAGCGATTTGATTGTTGAAAAGCGTATTCAGGATGGGGAGAGGAGAAAAACAAATCTGTAGCCTAGCGTTGTTTACTTTTTTTCAGGGGGGACGATCGCCGGACAGCCCCCCTCCCACAGCCCCCCACGCACACGAATGGGAGCGCGCGTCTGCTTCGCGTTCGCAACGCAACATACTAAGTGAAAACACCTCGGTAAATACGCTGACTTTCACCTAACAGTGTAAGTTCTGACGGGACCATGTCGCGTAGGGTAACATCTCATTACGGCCGAAGTCTCATTACGGCCGAAAATCCTTTAATCCCCAAGTGTCTCATTACGGCCAAAGTCTCAATACGGCCGATGGTAGTCTCAATACGGCCGATGGTAGTCTCATTTCGGCCGAAGATGTTTCATTACGGCCAAAAAGAAAAAAGAAGCATCCACCATATTAGCCATCGCTGTGTTTTATGCTTCCCCAAGTGTGTCCGAGGCGGTGTGTCCCCACGGCTTGTGTCACACACAATGGTTCATGCATACAATACTGCGACACAGTTTCATGCATCCCTCGTGAAAAATGTTTTTATTCCCATATGTATCTGTTACGCCATTTTCTCTCAGTATTCGAGCAACATTGTTCTCATTGGTTCTGCGAGCAAACTGTTTGTGTGTGTTCTGAAAAGGTTACTCCACAAGGGCATGTACCAGGAGCCACATGACCTGTGACCATGATCTTTTCCCCCACTAGCTGCCTTCTACAATGTACGTCTAGCTGAAATTTAGAAAAAGTACATAAGGTGCTGAACAAAACGACATATGCTCTTGTTTGATGCTGATCATAAGACATATGTTGTCAACCAGACTTTTTTTTCATATTGTTACGACGACGACGGCGGCGGTGGTGTTGCGCATGTCACGCGCATTATCATTCTGTCCATTAAATCATTGTCATCGTTACGCTGTGCTGCCCGCATCATTTGGTGGAGGTGCTGGGGACCCTTCGTTGAAAGCGCTGTTGTCGTGGCCATCGACGCCCCAGCCCCGACCCTATGACGAGATGACGACGAAGCCCCGAAGACGGCGAAGCCCCGAAGATGCCCCAGCCCCGAAGACGCCCAACGACGCCCACGACGGCAGCGCCCAGTGAGGGATACTCTCGACACAGACCCCGTGGAGGCAGCACAGCGTCAATTCACCAGCGCTACATCATCGCCCACCTGTCCAGCATTTGTACGTCACCGCATCGGGACACATCTCCATCATTCGCCCCACCGTTGCCTTGGTCATCATCGTCGACACCTGTTGTGCCCCCCCCCCCCCCCCCCATAGCATTGCATTCTCCATCTGTCGTGCCCCGGAGGTCACGCCTCGGGGAGGGGGCAATGTTACGACGACGACGACGGTGGTGTTGCGCATGTCACGCGCATTACCATTCTGTCCATTAAATCATAGTCATCGCCACGCTGTGCTGCCCGCATCATTATATTCGAAACATATTCAAGAAACTACAGTAAACAATGACAATTATGTCATCATGATGCAGTTGCATAGTCAAAAAAATATTTCAGAAGGTGTTTTATGAGGCTTTACATGGGGTGGAAGAGTCCCTCTCGTTTATCTTTGAGGGGCACTACACTAGTGCTTATGCCACTGCACTGATGTCACAATGTTGTAAGCGTGTGTCACCCTGGGCATTCGGAATTACTCTAAGCTAGAATGTGTAAATTCAGAATCAATATATCAGAATGGTAAGCAGCAAATGTTACCTGCAGGCTTCACGCTGAAACGCTTGTGCGCAAAACACTTCCGCAGTGGTGGGCGACGTCGTTAGTTTCACCATACACGCTGGACAATCGCGGGCACATGGAGCAGTGGTAGCAACCTGAAAACGGTACATTTTCTCGTTATATATGAGCAATCAGAAATATACCTTCCCACATGTTTGGTTTTGTCGTTTGTAGGAAGCGCTAGTATGGGAACAGCTCTTGGTTGGTCACATGCAAGCTACAACACGCGAGGTGCCGATATTTTGATTACGCGATGAAAACTAAAAGGTCTAGAACCATGCACACTTCCCCATACAAATATTCCCCAGCATCGCGAGACACCGTACCCATGTATCCACGTAAATCAGGTGCAGGAATGAAGAAGATGCCAACATACCTGTGATCCAGTGTCCCATAAGTTTGATTCGATTTTCTAGCAGCTACCATCAAGAGCAAATGCACGATTCACAAGTTTCGTTTCGCCATTTTCATTGCTGTTAATTTCGCAAGCGTCAAGCAATCCCACGTGACCTCCTTCGGATTAGTAAAAAGTGAAAATTACTCGCGTCATGAACATATATGTTCATCTCAGCGCAAATCACGTTTTGCATGCTATAGAAGGAGGGGGGATCAATACTCTTCCTTTCGTGTTGTGGGCACTTCTTTCTTTTCGGTTTTGTTTATTCGATGCAAGGTGGCGAAGGTGTGAGCGACGTAGGAGAGGGGCGTGGCGGGTGAGGGGGATATAGGCACACGGGCGCGTGTGGTTCCCGTGACTTGGTTTTTTGGACGAGGCTGCGCGGTTGGGATCACGCATGTGTGACTGTGTGACAAGGTATGAGATAAACCTTTGTTGTTTGAACCTTTTGCTTGCTGTGTCTTCCTTGGTGACGGCACGGACGGGCTGGCGCCCCGAGGTTGTGGAAACACAGGTTCCCACAAATGGCGCCCAGACGTGGGGCCCGAGCTCGTTTCGTTCGATGACGTGGAGGACGTGGCACGTTTTATTTATTTTTTTGTTCCATTTTAGTGTGTCAAGTTTTGTTTCAGTGTGATACCGCCGGATTGTGGTACTTCAATTACTTCGTGTTCTTTCATTTTTTTTCTTTGTATCTCGCTTTGTTGGGGCAGCATTTTTGCTGCTCGTTTTGTTTGAGTATTCTAGTTGTGTCCGGTGCCTGACCCGTACAGCTGATGGACCGTACGCCTCCACGCGGGTACAACCTCTGGAGCGGAGCAAAAGCTCCGGTACCCCAACGGTCCCACTCGGAGGAGGGGCTGGTACACGTCGCCCCGGCGCCTACGGAGCCGAGAGGACTGGCCGACGATGTGAAGACACCTGCCGTGCCTCCATCCCAAGGTACGTCGACTACGGTATCTGCAGTGCCGCAGTCAGACACCACAGCAACGGCAGAGCTTCTGTCACGTATGGCAGAGCTGTGCTCGTTGATGACGCGACGCCTTGATGCCGGGTTGGTTTCGCCGCCGCAGGCAAAAGCGCCCGTCCGACTGACAATCCCTGTTCCTACCTTCTCAGGGTATACCGATAGGATGTCAGTCGCAGACTTGTTGGATGACCTTACCGCCTATTGCCACCAACCGATAACCGTCTATTTTTTTCGGTTCAGTTCCGGTTCAGTGAAAAATACGGGTGTTTAGCGGTTTTTGGTTTGGGTTCACTTTCAATCCCCGCTGAGAGCAGGCGCCGTGCCACCCGCTCACCGGTCGGTCACCAAAGGCTCTCTGGCCGCTCTCTGGTTTAGTGTGGCCTCGCCAAAGGGTGCTCAATGATTGGCTTGATCCGAGTGACATTTTTTCGACTTCCAGAGAGGCAATTCTGACATACTCTCAACATCCGACGTCTGCCCTTGCAATGCGTTACATTAAAGGGGCTGAGACAGGTCATTCCACGCTATTCCAGATGAACGTGAAAGACGGTTCTTTGCACTAATGTGAACCTTCATTGAAAGTTTCACAGCGACAAGTGTAATAGAAGCGGAGAAAATAGGCACCGCGAATACCGAAACTCATGCGGCTCTGAAATCACAACGCACGCCGCTGCCAGTGAGGCTGCGCGCGCGAAGTCACGTGCTTACGGCTGCCAATAGGAATGGATGCAACGCTGGGCTCTGACGTCGGCGTTTTGTTCGGGAGTGTGTTCCAGGGCTTGTATATGGCTAAGTAAGACACGTAGAAGAATAATTCTTTTTTCTTCAGTATTCTGGCTTGCCGTAGAACGCGTCCATAACTTAAGGAACCCCATCAATAAAAGTGTCCCAACCCCTTTAAATAGCACAGAAGCTACTCCATTAATTCGCGTCGGATTTTCGCGTCGCGTGTATTATTATGAGTGATGAACAAGGAGTAAACTGGCACTATAGTTTCGGAATCGACCGCGACTGATGGGACAGTACTTTTAATGGCTAAGCACTTTTCTGAGAACAAATAGGTCAAAGATACTGTCAAACGATGTCAAACGTTGTGGTGTATACTTGTTTCCTACACATTTCTGGAGGCGACCGTCCCATTAATGGAGACAGAGGTCGATACAATTCGTCTTAGACGGTGCTCTCGGCATACCCCTTCCACTATCGTCGTTTTGGCGTCTCCTTTAAAAAAAAAGTCTGTGGTGCTTTGACTGTGAATGCCAGAGAAATGCGTTAGCATTAAGCGCCTTTTCCAGTCTATACTTGACTTCCGTACAAAACCCGACTTCCGATTGTTCACTTCCGATCTAACCTGACTTCCGATTGCCCACTTCCCGTCTATACAAGTATACCGTACAAGTACAGCTAGACCGGAAGTGGATACCGGAAGTCAAGTTTGACTTTCGGTATCCACTTCCGGTCTAACCTGACTTCCGGTTGTCCACCTCCAGTCTATACTTGACTTCCGGTTCCACACTTTCAATTACTATATGTAAGTTCATTTAATTAAACTTTAATTACCGAAAGTAACCGGGGGTCACCTGAAGTAATCTTGAATTTCATTTAATTCCTTTTAGTTATGCCAGTTATGTGTACTTGCTTTAATTACTCGCAATTTCGCTTTAATTGGCGTTAAATACCTTTAATTACCTTGGGTAACCTGCGGTTACCTACGGTAATTTTTAATTTCGTTTAATCGGTCTCTTAATTACATATATATTGCATTAATTACCTTTAAACTTAACTTTCTTGCTTTAATTGCCTTTAATTAACTCTGCGTACATTTAATCACTCCTACCTCGTACTCTTAATTACCCTTCAACTACTTCAGTTTCATATAATTTACATTCTCCCCTCTACATCTCCACTTAAACCTCTGCCTCGGTGAGGATTCACCATTTCTTTCACACACACATACACATACGTACAGCTTTTTCCACTTTGATATTCCTAACGCTAACGCATTAATATGTGCCGGGTTGGATCGAGCAACATTCTGGATTGAAATAGACATGTCAGTCAATTCCTAACCTTGCTTCCGCAGCTAAAATCGATACTCCCCTTGTCGTTTCCGGCGGCGCCGAAATATTTACTGGAAAAGCACACTCACATTTGCTGCACCACATAGCGTCCGTTTGAAGAAAACACTTACATAGCTCAGCAGTCATATACTATCTTTCAGGAGTTAGACAGAACGAGATAGAAAAACAAAGCACCCGAAAATGTCGACAGCCCTGTGACGTGTGTTCCCTGTAATCCACTCAACCTGTCAAAAGAGCTCAAGTGGAATCTACTATATGGCGCGGCACTCGTTCTAACTGCACTTGGTGGAGACTACACTGACGATAATATTGGGTGTTTCAGGCAGATATAGAAACAAAGGATCACGAACGCGGCAGACGAAAGTATCGTGTCGTTTCTACGAGAGCATTACACACAGACATTTGCAGTGGCATTATGCAGTTCATAATAGCCACAAAAATGGCGTACGCCACCCGTGTTCAGCAAATAAGGGGAAAGGACGATGTCACTCGAGATGATAATTGGCTGGGAGTGTGCTATGCGGTGAAGCTGTTTTTACAGTGTAAGCTTCCAACCGTATGACACGTTCCAACGTTGGCTCTGCATTCTACCTTCAACACAATGTCAACGCTGGTCAAAATTTGGAATGGAAACGCCAGATGATTTCAATCTGCATGTGGACCCACTGAATGTCTTAAACCAAAAGCAGTAAGACACACACACGTTCTCTTAATGGTGCGTTAATGCTTAAAGCAATCATTCACTTTATTGTCGCTTGTGTATACATATAATCAAATTGAATTTGGAAACGACACCTTTCATTTTCCCTCAGAGGCGAGCAGGTCAGAGTCTCGAATTTGCTGAAGGCAGACAAGCAATATTGTATAGTGTCTGGTTTCTGTATGTCTATATGCCTTGCACGTGGAAAGATGTCAGTACATATGCGCCAATTTGATACCAACACATATACGTGCAAAGATTTTCCGACGTGAGCTTTGGAGCAGCTCGACAACAAGCTGTGTCAAGTACAAACCTGTCCAGGTACATTAAAAACCCTGTGTTCAGACCTTGTGTTCAGACATCTCCTATAGTGACATTGTGGCGGCATTGCCAGCGGCATCACATCAAGGCGCGAATAATAAATAGCCTTGCCTCGCTCAGCCCGAGCTCTCGCTCTGACCTGGCAATTCCACCGCCATGTTGTTGCCTGGTCTCGTTAGTGTTCAGTAGCACTACAGTGGTGACCCGAACAATACCTTGGACAATACGTGACGGACCTGGACATGGCAGTCGTCAATTCCTCCGGCTTCTCGGAACTGCCCGCTCCTCCTGTTTCCCAGGTCAGCTTCGAAAGCTCCGCCCACGCCTTGTCTCAGCAGGTTCGTCACCTTACCCAGCTGGTCGCAAACCTTTTATGCCGACCAAGATCATCAACTCCCTGCCGCGCTGACCATCGCGCAGATTCCCCATCGGTTCCTGCGCGTTCCTGCTCCCGAACCTCCAGCAGACTTTGTCACTACCACAACCGTTTTGGCGCCGATGCACAACGCTGCCTCCTAGCTTGCTCGTGGTCGCGACAGCCGAAAACCCTTTCCACGACAAGCGCGCCCGAGTCCACCAGCAGCCGCCTTTTCCACATCATTGACCGTACCACCGGGATGCGCTTCCTCGTTGATACGGGCGCGGAAGTAAGCGTCATACCCGCCGACAAATTTTCACGCCGACCCCGACAGCAATGCTTCAGCCTAAGAGCCGCCAACGCCTCTACCATACCCGTTTACGGCCAACGGTCTCTAACCCTCAACATCGGCCTCCGAAGAGATTTTAGGTGGCTTTTTCTTGTCGCCGACGTCACCCAAGCAATCCTCGGAGCAGACTTTCTCAACAGTTTCAAGCTGCTCGTCGACGTCAACGGCAGGCGCCTCATGATCGCTCAACGTCCCTGTCAGTCTGCGGCCTTAACCTCCCTGCACCACCATCCCGCGTACTATCTTGCACTGCGCCGGACGTCCCTTTCGCCTCTATCCTGAAGGATTTCCCTGCGTTGACTCAACCACCCGACTGGACGAAACCCGTACAACACGACGTTGTTCACCACGTTTCCACCCGTGGCCCACCAGTTCACTTCCGCCCGCGGCGCCTCGCACCCGAAAAGTTCCGCGTGGCAAAGGCAGAATTTGACCACATGCTAGAACTTGGTATCATCAGGCCATCATCCAGTACGTGGGCTTCGCCGCTGCACATGGTGCCAAAGAAGACCGGAGACTGGCGCCCGTGCGGCGACTATCGTGCATTGAACAAAGCAACCATCCCCGACCGCTATCCCATCCCGCACATCTTGGACTTCTCAGCTCACCTCGAAGGCGCCACCACGTTCTCGAAAATAGATCTCGTCCGCGCTTACCATCAGATTCCTATGGCAGAGGAGGATATACCAAAAACCGCCATCACGACCCCATTTGGCCTGTTTGAGTTCCTTCGAATGCCCTTCGGCTTGCGGAACGCTGTCCAGACTTTTCAGAGGTTCATCGACAACATCATTCGCGGATTACCATTTGTCTACGCGTACATGGATGACCTCCTCGTCGCAAGCCGCTCCCCAACAGAGCACGAACATCATCTTCGGGCGCTCTTTACCCGCTTACAGCAGAGCGGCATCATTATCAACGCCGCTAAGAGCCAATTCGGAGTCGGAGAACTCGACTTCCTTGGCCACCATGTCAACAGCCAGGGCATCATGCCTTTACCATCCCGAGTCGCTGCCATTCAAGACTTCCCGCAGCCCGCTTCTGTGACCAAACTACGACAATTCTTGGGGCTGGTGAATTTTTATAGGCGCTTTGTGCCATCATGCGCAGCCAAACTGAGTCCCCTCGAAGCTCTGCTCGCCACCAAGCGCTCGAAACACTCTGTGCTGGTTTGGACCCCTGAAGCGGCAGCTACCTTCCAGGCAATCAAACAGGCAATCGCTTCATCGTCCCTTCTATTCCATCCTCAACACGACGCCCCAACGTCCATCATGGTCGATGCATCCAGCACAGCTGTCGGCGCCGTCCTCCAACAACGTATCTCTGGCGCTTGGCGCCCTCTAGCATTCTTTTCACGCAAGATGAAGCCCCAGGAGACTCGCTACAGTGCCTTCGGTCGCGAGCTCCTGGCCATATATCTCACCGTCAAGCACTTTCGCCATTTCTTGGAGGGCCGACAATTCACTGTATTCACCGATCATAAGCCCCTCGTCTACGCATTTTCTTCATGCAGCACAAGCTACACCCCTCGTGAGACCCGCCACCTCGCATTCATCTCGGAGTTCACCACCGACGTTCAGCACATCAGTGGTGCAGATAATGTGGTGGCGGACGCTCCCAGTCGCGTCAACTTCACTGGGACAACCTGTCAGTCTTCGCTCCTCGACGCACTGGCCCAGGCCCAATCCTCCGATCAAGAACTCTCATCTTTCAGAAGTGACCCTTCGTCTTCCTTAACCATAGAGGATGTCGACCTGCCATGCGCTACACAGCCTGTCGCGTGCGACACGTCACAAGGTCGACCCCGCCCATTTGTTCTGGCGGCACTTCGACGAGAAGTCTTCTCGACCTATCATTCATTGTCCCATCCTGGCATACGCGCAACTCAAGAACTCATTTCTCGGCGCTACGTCTGGCCCTTCATGAACAAGGACATCAAGCGCTGGGTTCAAGCCTGCATTCCGTGTCAGCGGACTAAGGTTCACAGGCACACCCGCCTCCATCCTTCTCAGTTTCCAGCGCCAGACAGCCGCTTCGCTCACATCCACATCGACTTGGTGGGACCACTCCCAATATCATCCGGCTATCGTTACATCTTCACCATCATTGACCGCTTCACCCGTTGGCCCGAGGCTGTACCGGTACCCGCCGCCACTGCATCCACAGTTGCAGCCGCCCTCTTGAACACCTGGGTGTCGCGTTTCGGTGTACCCTCTATCATCACGTCAGACCGAGGTCCCCAGTTCGAGTCCGCCCTCTTCTCTAGACTCGTCAACACACTGGGCTGCAAGCGGATTCGAACGACTGCCTACCACCCGGCGTCAAACGACCTCGTGGAGCGCTTCCACCGACAGCTCAAGGTTGCCCTCCGGGCTGCTCCCGAAACACCCTGGCCAGAAGTCACACCGCTCGCGCTCCTGGGGATCCGTTCCACCTTCAAACCTGACATAGGCTGCGCCGTCGCCGAGATGGTATACGGCACGTCCCTACTCCTCCCCGGAGATCTCATTTGCCCGTTGCCAGGCAGCACTGCTCTCTCACCAGCTGACTACGTTTCGCGGCTCCGCCGTACTATGGCCGCCCTTCGTCCGGCAACATCTCGGCCCTCGCGTGTGTCCTCGGCCTTCCAGCATCCCGACCTCGCCTCCTGCACACACGTCTTTGTGCGCTGTGACGCTGTACGGAAGCCCCTGCAACTGCCCTACACAGGCCCTCACCTCGTGCTGCGCCGTTCACCCAACTTTTACACCATTCAGCTGAACGGACGCGAGGACACTGTTGCCTTAGAACGGCTTAAGCCGGCATACGTTGACGCTGTACCACCCCTGCCGCCCTCCTTCTCCGTGGAGCTACTCTACGACTCACCCTCCACGGCAAGCTGTCCGCTCACTACTCCAACTACTCTTCCCCCACCGTCGCCTCCTCGGCTGTCTACCCGACTCAGACCGCCCCGACAAGTCACTTGGGCTCCTAAGCTCGTTTCTATTCGCCAGCTTCCAGCGCTTGGCTAGGGGGAGGCCCTGTGGCCGCTATACCAGCGCCATCACATCAAGGCGCGAATAATAAATAGCCTTGCCTCGCTCAGCCCGAGCTCTCGCTCTGACCTGGCAATTCCACCGCCATGTTGTTGCCTGGTCTCGTTAGTGTTCAGTAGCACTACAACATCCTGCGAGGTTTTCATGAATATTCCCCTTTACACGTTGATTATTTGTTATTGCTGCCCACTAAGTACTTAGTATGTCGTTGGTACATGTCAAACATTCATAAACAATATAGCCTACGAGTAGTACAAACATAACATAGTTCTCATAGCCTCATCCCATCGTCATTCATCATCATACAGTTAGTTGTTGTTGCTGTTGGAAGAAGTAACAACAGACAAGGTAGAATAAACCGTAATTCACAACACTCGACGAATATTATATAACGCGCTGGAGGAGCTATCCTGCATTCTTAAAAATGAACTTCACCACACAGCACGTTCCTAGTCAACCACCATCCCAAGTGACATCGTTCTTTCCCCAATTTGCTGAAAACGGGGAGCGTACGCCATCTTTATGGCACTATATGGTTCATAATTGCCACGAAAATGGCGTACGCCCCCGTATTCATCAAGTCAAGGGAAAGAACGATGTCTCTCAGGATGGTGGTTGGCTAGGAGTGTGCTATGCGGTAAAGTTCATTTTTAGGAGTGCAGGATAGCTCCTCCAGCGCGGGGCATCAGAATGCTGAAGTGCTGCTTCCGGAAGCAAGGTTGATGGACACGTCGGTGTACATTTGTAGCTGTTTCCATGACTCTCGAGGATTGCTGCTTCGGTGAATGACTTTGTCGCTACGCTTCGCACCTCAAATTTCTTACGTAGTCCACGTGGATCCCACGCGCAGTCCGTTCTAAAAATACAACTCCACTGCACATCACGCTGAAGGCCAAGTATCGCACATAATGATTCCCTGATCACTGTTGATTTGTTGAAAAGGTGAGGGGTACTGCTTTTCGGGGCACTTCAGTACTGTCACTAGGTGTCCCGAAAGGCGTACGCCCAGTGCTTTCCACAAATCAAAAGTGACAACTGTATCATTCTCTGCAATTGTTGGCCTTCAGCGTGCTATGCGTTGTGGTTTCAGAGTGTAGGCCGCTGAAATAGAAAGGGGGGTCTTCCGCCGGACGGGTGATTGGCCTTGGACAGCCAAGCATCCTGTAAGTATTTCTTCCCACACTCTTAGAGAAAAAGGGTAGAACAGTTACACCTTTTAGGAGGTAATAGTTGTCGTTTGTGCTGTGCCTAAAATTGTGCTTGTGCTAAAATTGCAAAATTCTACCTGCTATCTCACCCACAAAACAGGAGGGGGGAGGGGGGTTAATGGCAGGACCGGCTCGCCGTTGTTGGCCCTCAGAACTTCCCACAGAACTTCACCGCAAAGCACGTTGTCCACCAATCATTGCAACGAACCATAGGATTAGCGACTCTGATTCGGTGAACGAGGGGGGCGTATGCCTTTTTGTAGCAATTTGGGTACATGATAATTGCTTTTTCCACCCTTTTACATCCTTTATCAGACGTTATGTTGACCTAGGTGGTAACTATAGACGTTACCACATTTTCACACTCTTGTTTCTTGCTGTGCAGTCCTCTGGACCGTGATCCCGGTGGTCCCGGATTCGACGGATGATTTTCTATCCGGTAGGGGACCGCTGTAGTCTGTCGGGTGACCTTAGGAGGGGGGCATTCGCTTGCAAGAAGACGAAAGGGCATTGGTCCCGCTTTTCCTTACACCAGCACACTTGTTGACTGCTGACGGTGACCGAATGAGTTCCTCAGACCAGTTCGATAGGCTGCTTCCAACAGTGGTTCTCTCAGAGGAACCGCGTAGAGCATCGAGTACAGGACACGAGAGAGCACGAGTGAATCGTGTAGCGTGGTGAGTGCCCTAGATAAGCACCCCCGATCAGTGCCTCGGAGGCGCTTGAAAAGTGAAAAGAAGAATGTGGAAAGATGTGGGAAGTTACAATCAGCACCTGAGGTCGCTGCCGTTGATACTGCATGTCCGTCAGTGTTTGAACGAGCAGCGTTCGTCAATAACCTCCCTAGGGTAAATGGACGTGTCTTCATAATTACGGTATCAAAAGTTATCTCCCCCCTAAGTTCTTACCGATTCATTATCCTTACCGAACATACCACAATACCCTACCGGAGCACAACGAGACTGAAATTCATAAATGTCATGAGCATATGAAAATATACAGCATGACAGTGCGGCATGGACCCTTTTTTACGACATTATCAGCATGCATTTGTTAATTGCCTACGCATTGGCTACTCAAAACACTAAGCAAAACGACTATAACCATCTACTTCAGTAAAAAACGCATATTTACAAGAATCTACTGAGTGTATCAGCCATCGAAATGACAGGCCGCCTATCTCACACCCACCAGCAGGAAACCGCTACGTGGAAAGGTGCACCTCTGGGAAATGCTGACGCACCGTCATGCGAACTTCCCTGGTTACTAATAGACTTCCCATTTGAACGTGGATATCATGTACGCAGATAGCACCAATATAAACGAAAGCGTGTCTCATGAACAGCTCCTGAGGCTACCGAAGTATCACTTAGGTCATCAGGAAAGCGATGCGAGCGAAACCGAATTACCATATGAATGCCATCCGTGGACAACCTCAGCTTGCAAGCGTGCACTGACTACATCTCTGCGCAGCTACTATATACTGCAGTTTGTGACATTAATATGCAACGAACTAGCTCCACGCTGCAAGTCATGCGAAGCGACGATGGCGTGCAAACCTTCTGGCTCTTTCATTATCGTGAAGATGAATAACGATACTTCCTAATGAAGAAGTAGCTCCAACTCGAACACTTTTTTATTTATATATAGCACTCAGTAAATAAAAAAAATGGAACAGACATAGAAGATTTTTAAAGTATCATCAACCGGTAAGTCATAATGCCGAATTTAGGTCAAATCAAAGTCACTATCATAAGGCAACGTAGAATCACGTGTGCTGTAGCAATGTCAGGTTTAAGAATACCTTATCTGGTTTGTTGGGTACGAAAAAACTTCCTGTTTTACCTACGGACCTTCCGTGATGTTAAAGTCTATTTGATAAACCTGTCCGCAAAGATACACCGTTAAAGGGAGACTCCGCACCGAAAACGTGTTGAGGTAACAGTGCGACATCAGTCCATACTGTATGATGTCTCAGTGGACACATTTTCTCATCCCCAGGTAGCACAGATAATTATAAAACCAATATTTTCCTTTGAATGATTGGGTGCTCCTCCACGGAAGAGCGGTCCAGCAACACTGGGCTTCACCTCACCGGTATTCTTGGCGTGTGCCTTTCGTTCTGTTCTACCAGTGGCGAGTATTTTGCAACGAAATCGAGGAAGGAGATAACTCGTCATCCATGTCGCACGAAGAAGATACCAAGCGCGTTGGCCGAAACTAAGTAAACAGCCGACGGCCCGCAGAAAACTACCTGTGGACGTAGAGCAGGGTCCAGGAGGCCAGAGAAAGAGAACCTTCAGGAGTTTCGGTTTCGATATAAGCTTCCCAGCTCTCTTGGCAACTAGCGGGTCCGCGACCACCAAACCAACTTTATTTCTCATTTATGGAGGATGTATCGAACTTATTTACTATCTATAAGAATTTCGAATTGTCTCGGAGTCTCTCTTGAGTTACTTTGCAGCAGCTACCGAAACCAAAGCAACACAATACCGCTACCCGCTACTCCACTTAAATATAGCGCAATACTAGCGCTGCGACAAATTCGAAAATGAAACGCCATACCGCTGCCGCTACGAAATAAAAGTAACGTAAATACGTTTCCGCCTGTTTCCCGCTACCTACAGTCGTCTTCCGGGCCTTAGGCAATGTATACACTTGGCAATGAGATGTGCGAATGACGAAATCGGCGGAATGAAGATTGTTAACCGTCGTTCGATACGAGGTGTACGATTCAACAAACCTTTCGACTATCCCGACGTGCAGAACATTATATACCGCAACTTGCAGCAAAGACATTTGACGCTGTTTCTAATATGATGTATCGTCAGGACTGTTGATGTAAAGAATGGTTTTGCAACATCTCGACAGGTGGCCCGAAAAGCAGGGTGTGTTCCCTCACGAAATGGCTGGATTTTGTCGCCCCCGAAGCTCCATGGATCCCGTTCTCGACCTAGTCTCTACAGTACAACATGCTGACCACCGGATCGTCGTATCGATTTTCCTAGACATCAAGCGCGCACACTTGTGTGCTGCACGCCTCACGCTTTTTGGGGATATCCGGTCAACCCTTCAGCTGGCTCCAAGACTTCCTTACGGACCGAACTGTCACTGTCCGTACATCCCAAGGTCAAAGCCCTAAACATCACGTTTATCAAGCAGTCCCCGGGAAAGCATTCTGAGTCCGACACTCTTTGACGTGGTGATAGCGGGCCTAAATTCGATAATTCCTCGCAAAGCCGCGTTCTCTGTCTATGCAGATAACAACAACAACAAATAAATTGTGACTATAACCTGGGGCAGATGACGTTGCCCTTTGGACAGTAAGAAAATCGCGGCCAGCCATTCGGCGCCGCTTGCAGCTCGCTTTAAATAATGTACATATGTGCCTCACACAACTTGGGATGGACCTTTCGCACTAAAAGTGCGTCGATCTCCCTTTCACACACAAAGCTATGACAAATTTCCCTCTTTTGGTTGGTGCCAAGAAGCTTGAGCCTGTACCTTTCTATCGCTTCCCCCCGTGTGGTCATGGACTCGGACCTGCACTGCGCTTGCCACATTAGGCACCTTGAAACCAAACTGCAGCGATGGCTCCCTGCAATACAACATCTGTCTGCTCAAGATGGGGCTGTCATCCATTCTAGCAGTACACACGGCTTTGGTGAGGGCGACGGTGCTTTACAGCCTTCGAATCCTGCACAGGATTTCCACAACATCATTGAACGACCTTCGGATCCTGCTTCCTCGAAGCCTTCGTCGCCGCCTTGAAGTTCCAAGAATGGCTGAAGCACGGCAAGTCCTAGCTCAAGCTGGTGAACTTCCGGTTGAGGTTCTACATAACCGTACGCGAAGCGGCTCGCCACTTCCTCCGTATGCGTGCGCACATTACCCGCCCCTCAGGAACATTTGATCCCGCTCTGAAAGCGACTCCTATCGAGTGGCGCAGAGGACACGCCATAGTCTCGCTGGCTTCGCACTAAGGATGTAACACCGCCGGAAGCCCCCTGGCCTTTGCCGGTACACTCTAAGAAAAAAAGGAGTAAAACGGGGAGTAATTGCAGCTTCTACTCCCCTAGTCTGCAATTACTCCCCATTTTAGTCCCCTAACCCGACATTCAGACTTGTACAAAATACTGCGCAAAAGTATTTAAAATAAGATACTAAATACTCTACGGAAAAAGTATTTAAAATAGAGTACAAAATACTCAAAACTGAAAGTAATTTGAGTAGAGTACTAAATACTCTAAGAAGTATTTAAGATACTATTTAAAGTACTTTAGTATTAGCAGTAAGTGAAAGGCGTATTCTGAACGTGGCCTTACAAATGAAAGGAATAAACTTCATCAGCCATGCATCTCTTTCATTTGCAACGTCTTGGTGTCAAGTAATGTTTGGTGAACTTTGGTGAACCCAAGTAAGCTTTGTTGATATGTTCTGACCCAAAACTTCGTAATCCCTCCTGTATGTCGGTTCGGGTCATTCAACCTCTGGCACGTGTTTATTGCTTTGATGACCAAGGAAATAAATGCCGGGATTATCTTGTACCTAATCCCCTGGTGATTCACCTGGCAATATGAATAGGAACGGTTTTCTGACGAAGCTGGCTATTGAGAAGCAAGGCCAGGCTTGGGACCAGCCTATTGTACAAGAGATAAATGACAATTTCGCGAATTCCCGAAAAAAAGAAAACGAAGAAAAAGGGGGTTAAATTCCAGTGAGCTGAAAATCTCGCCACGGCAGGAAGCGTGCTGGATATGGCTTGACGAGGAAGGAAAGTATTTTGAGTACTGAGTAGCAAATACCGAAAAAAGTATTTTAAATACATTAAAAATACTTGTCGCAAAAAAGTATTGAGTAGAGTACCAAAATACCGGAAAAAGTATTTAAAATACTGTATTTTGAGTACGTACTCAAGATACGTACAAGTCTGCCGACATTTAGTCCCGACATTTACACCCCAGGACTGCAAATTGTCACTAAACTTCGCGACTGGTCTCCTGAATGCAACAGTCTAGGTAAATATGTGCCCATGGTCCATTTGAACGACAGAAGGCTGTATAACTCAGACAACGTAGCAATTTTCCAGCCACACAGAGTAAGAAACAGTTAGCGCATCTTTCTTCGCAAAATGTGCCCTAGTATGGCGTAAGATTTTATATAACTCGATATATCACGGTTGACAGTTCGCTTCAAAGTATTTTCATGCATGCACACCAATTATGTACCTGGTACTCTTACAACAGCGCGTGAAATGCAGTCTCCACGCTGTGACATATTCATTTACCCCCGTGCATTTACTCCCGAAAGGGACTATTTTTTGTGGCAATGCATTTAGTCCCCAAAAGGAGTAAAAGTACTCCTTTTTTTTTCTTAGAGTGTACCACCGATCTTTGTAAGCCTTCCAAACCTTCTGGAAAGAAGAGATCAGGTTCCCCCTCAAGTCCTTCGAGCCCATTTTTATGCTCTGGTAGACGAGAAGTTTTCTACGTCTACAGCAACGTACGGGGTGTTTCAGTTAAATCCCCGGGCTAAATAATTCGCGAACGGGTGCATCAATCGAAGAACTTTCTTTTTTCTAATTATCTGTCCATTACCATCTACCAGCTGCGCACCGTGTGAATGAATAGGAGAGCACTCATTATTTAAATAAAAATCCAAATGACTTTCGTTAAAAACAATTTCTCAAGCAGGGCGCCGTCCGCATTAAAATGGGCACTGCCCCTTTTGGGACCTTCAGTGAACACCTTTTAGAGAAAAATCTGCCAGCGAAGCGGGTCATGTGTTGAAGTAATTAATTCGTTTCGGTTTACATATTTCTGTCGCGACTGGTCGCGTTGAAGCGCAAAACCTGGACCACGAATGCTTCACCCACGTCTGCATGAAATTGCACCGAACAAAATTATATTTAAAAAATAAAGCAAAGCTTTTCCGTAGAATGACCACGCAGACATTCTGGTGTACTTCAGGTATCCACCTGGGCGGCTTTCACTACGTGTACACAGAGCTGTCCGGCAGCCCACTTTCCCGAAAAGTCACGAGCATTCTTTCGGACATGACAACCTTTCCTGGAGTGCGCTAACTCCTGAAGAACCGTGTTCATAGTTAGTGAGCGAGAGAATGAAAAGGTATCCATAAAGGTACTTGTCAAGATGACTTCTAGCCTCTTGCATGCAAGGTCCGTAGACCACTAACATAAACGTCGTTTCTTTTTGTCGCTGGTTACAGAACGCAAGAAACGCAAGGAACGGAATTCTACTCTGCTCAACAACAACAACAACAATAAATTATGACGATGATGACTCTGTTGAGGAGAGACTGACGCGAACGAAATTCGATATAAACTATACTGAGAAGCGGTAATCTCCTTCTCGTTTCCATATTTGTCAGATGCTCGACGTCCAAAATTAACATTAACAAATGCATAAATGTGATCACATCAGTCATGCGTTGCTGCGTTGAAATCATGCGTTCCGCAACTAAAATTATTATGCTTCATTGCCACGTAATATGGGGATGTATCAGCAGTTTGTTTATCAGCGATGAAAAGAGAAGCACATTTTACATACCCACACTTTCGCAAAAGTTCGCATAGTTCAGCTTCAAGCGCAATATGACGCTAGGATCTCAAATAACGTTAGTACTAACGCAGGCTTTAGTAACTCGCTGAACACCAAAGCATTACCGAAAAGACGCGAAGAACCAATTTGGGGGCTTTCATGCAGCCGAGCGTCAGGTTAAACCTAATTTACGGCTGGTACGCGCGAAACGTGAATCCATTAGCATGTCAAGTCCTCTGTTTAAGTGCAATACTCGGGTACACGTGGCTTCCTTTCAAGGTAGAAACTGTAGTATATCTGAATACGCAATACGCGACCGTATGAAGGTCATTCGGAGAACTCGACGTATCGGTTACTTTGCTTAGATTTGAATTTCTCATGAAGAAAGTACGATAATGCAAGCGCTTGCGAAAGCGATCTCCGTCGAAAGATAAATTTGCGTTTCGATGTACAACAGTTAAGCGTGGGTGGAGGGGGGGATAAAACAATATAGAGCTCCTGTATGCTTAACATGCACATGATTTTAACATTTACGGGGTTGTCAATGTACACCGCAAACTCTGATCAAAAAGCGTACTGAAGGTGACTTAATACAGGTCGTTTCTTTATCCTTAACACGTTTTTTTTTAAACAAAAGTTATGAAAACAGCAATGTGGTTTTTGCAAACCTATGCATAACCTATGGAGCATGGTTAGATATATGTATAGCAGAGCAAGTGTATAGACGACCTGCGGCCCTACGTCATTGATTACGTAACGACACAGCGCAAAGCATACTGGTCGGCACTCTAAGCTTTATCAGCCTATCAGCCGACCCGTTTTTTTCCGATTCTTGCCCACCATAGCAAAATATAACCTCGAACCGGTCTTCCAGTGACGTCACATGTTTGTAAACTGAAAGTCGTCTATAGATTTGTTTAGTTTCCCTTTCTTCTTATTCTTTTTTCTTATTCCTTTGTTCTTATTGTAGTTAGCCATTTTAGTTTTTCTAAGTGATCTGGATTAGCCGGCTCTCGTAATGAGTACCTATTTCTCCATTTTTTTTTCTTTTCACCTGAACTGCCTTTCTTCTTTCTCCCCACCTTCCTTTCCCTTCATTTGTCGTACATATGAGGAGTCCTAAATAACGCGTCCTGGAGTAGCCAGTCCCGAGTTGTTTGGGACTAATATCTCCATTTTCTCTTTTAGCAACCAACCAATCAATCAATCAATCAATTGATCGTTTTTACAGTTGAGTTAGAGTTATACTATATATACAGGGTGTTTCACCTAAGGTGATAAAAAATTCTAACTGGCGATGTACTCGCCGGAGGATTGTGTGACTTTCGGCAATTACCTTGTGAAAACTTTCGCCACCATTAAGGAAGGCTTTGGACAATCTTCAACTGCGGGAAATTTATTTTTTTCAATTGAACTTTGAAAATTGCCAAGCGAACCTCACTTTTTTTTTTTTTTACAGAAATAGGAAGTCCTCCACGGATAACCACAGATCCAACGAAAACTATGCACAGTATTGCAACAGAAATAGTCGAAAAAAATTAGTGAAAATTACGCTTTAGCCCCGCCTGCTTGATTTTCGCAAAAACGCCCGCGCGACAAGTGCGTCTAGAGCAGGAAGTGTTCCCGCCTTCATTTCTTTTTCCTTCCTTTTCTTTGTGATACGTCGGTAGTCACCAGCATCAAAGTCAAAGCGGGGGAAGGAAAGTTAAAACAAGAGGCGGGGACACTTAACGGGGCAAAAGCGTAATTTTCACAATTTTTTTTTCGACTATTTCTGTTGCGATACTGAGCATAGTTTTTGTTGGGTCTGTGGTTATCCGTGGAGGACTTCATATTTCTGTAAAAAAAAAGTGAGGTTCGCTTGGCAATTTCCAAAGTTCAATTGAACAAAATAAATTTCCCTCAATTAAAAATTGTCCAAAGTCTTCCTAAATGGTGGCAAGAGTTTCTAGAAGGTAATTGCCGAAAGTCTCACAATCCCGCGGCGAGTAGGTCGCCAGGTAGAATTTTTTACCATCTTAGGTGAAACACCCTGTATATAGAGGCGGACATACTCTCGAAGAAAGTATGTAACTACAAGATGACTGACTACCCAGAATTAACTAATTCCCTCTTTAAGTTGCCCGTCAGAGTCCCCCCCCCCCCCCCCCCCCCCCCGCCGGGGTCAGAGTACTTTGACGTACAAGTAATAAATAAATAAATGATGGGATTTCGGGCAAAAGGTGAGATATAGTACAATGGAGGCCAATCTTCGTTGGAAGCTATTCCACATTTTAAATATCCCAAAACGTGCACGTGCGTTGAAACATTAATTGCCATTAAGTTTGTTATGCAAATGAGCGGAAAACGGAAGCGTAGGGAGCACAGCGCCCATTCCAACCTGGTATGCTGTGTTAAAGACTTAATTAATCCATTTTAGGTAATTAGTAACCTTGTGTAACCTTGACATACTCTCTTCAAGAGAATGTCCGCCTAGCCGTATAACTCAACTGCGGAATCGACAGAGGTGCTGCTCTCATACCTCTTTTATGAAAAATCAGTAAAGCATGCCCAAGATTCGCGGACAAAAACTTAAAGCGTGCTTTGCCTGCATTACACCCATAGACGCAACGCATAAGAAATATATCATTTCATTTTGGCGGGGAACGACGACACTTTTCACTGGTTCGCCACTGTATCCTGTGAGCTCTATATACAATAAATTATACCGAAAAGGAATTATCCCTATATATATAAAGCCTTTTGTTCCCACGGCGTTTGAAATCTTACACATTGTACTCAATGGGACAGAAGTAGAATTCGCGCTCCATCGTGATTTCACAGTCTTATACATCAAAATTTATCCGATTTAGGTAATTTTCCACTGCAGTTTCACAATTAGGGGGACCATGTTTGGAACCTAAAGTGAATGTCTTGGCTTTGTAGCAAGCCAATTTGGTTCCCGAGGGCATCAAAATGCGACTAAAATGTGAGACAACACACTTAAAGAGGGCTTAGCCTATCGGCACTTCCGCATGTAGGAAAGCCGACTGTACATTTGAGCACGTGAAAATGGGAGGAGAAATGAAACTCGAAAGGGAGGGGAATTATCAGAGTTCAGCGCGCATTCTCCTCTGATAACGAACACCGCAAGACAGGTTTGATAAAAACATCTACAAAATAGAGGTGTGCTCTCACGGCCAAAGAGGCTGAAGAACATTCCTGATGACTTCTGCTTTAACAACAGAAAAGACAAGGCTGCAGATACTGCATGCCCCTGAGGTTCGCGTTTTGGGGAATCGAACGCTCTCTTCTTCTTAGTATCAGTTTCTTAAGCTCTTTCTGACATTGTACTTATGGCGTTAAAAAGATGTACAAAAATTGTTATGGCTGTGGTGTACCGTTATTGCATTGTGATCTGCCCGCCGATGATTTCCTTTTAATCTTTACCTTATCAGTGACCATCATGTTTTTTGTATGTATACAATGTATTATTACTTTTACGTTTCACGCTCTTTCTTAATTTTTCCTCGCAGCGCCACGGGGAAGCATGGTTGCCACCAGTATGAAATTTGATGGATACCTTAATGGCTGTAAAATCGTATATTTTGTCTAACGACGTTATATACCTTTATTTAGGAGAAGCGATGGCAAGGCAATTTTTCTTTTTCTTTTCTTCATGCATACACTTGTCTCGGCGACAGCATGCTTACACTGTGCATGGCCGAGCCGTTGCGCCTGCGCTATCCGGGAGCGTCATTCACGAACAAAATGTGTATCATATCTAAGTAAGGCATATGCCCATATGTTCAAATCAGTTGAATGCGTCGAATACAACTGGGACCTAGCGCATATAATCGTGTTGTGTCAATGTTTTCTTGATTTCAAGCCAATCAAGGCGGCGTACCAGTGCAGAAATTTAACACAGCGCGCTTTTTGATCCTTCCTTTAAGCAAATGCTCGGAGATGTGCATCATTGTGTGCAGTTATCTGTTTATTTTAGCGGCATGTTTTGCGCGTGTAATAGTACACCCTGGGCGATTTTTGCAAACACTCGAGGTGACGTTGTACTTCGCCTTCGCCAAAGTACTGTCAATATCAAGGTGAAAAACCGGGCGTGTTGGTGTTGATCTTGCATGACGAACTAGCACTGGGAACGGGGATGTTTAAACATTAGGCTAAGGGAGCATGCTGCAACCCTGAGGGGTACCCCGTCCGGTCACTTGTCGGTGCATTGTAACACGTGTGGCTGTTCTCCAAGATTCCCGGAGACGACGATAAAAGGTCGTTCTTGTGATCAGCGTACCAGAGAAATAATAGAGGCATTTGAAATAAGGAAAAATGAGCAACAGTGTGTGAGTCAGGCTTCTATCACTCTGTTTTATAATGAAGTCAAATTCCTAAAAACGTGGGACAAGAAAAAGGATGACGAGTGTGTGGATGACACATTAACCTTCTGAGTGTCATATTTAAAGACGGTACTATGTTGCCAATAAATTCTTTTGTTGGAAGTCTAGCACCTGTCCTGTCGTCTCCTCTCTCTGTCCCGTTCCCAGTGCTAGTACTGTCAATAGCCTAAGAGAACGTTACCCCAATATTGCCATCACCATGGCGATATCCGATCATTCTTTTTTTTTTTTTTTTTTTAGTGTACACCAGGGGTACCGAACTCATTCGTGCCTACGGGCCGTATTGAACCTTGGAGGAACTACGCGGGTCGCATACGACTGCTTTGGGGCAGCCTGCTCCTGGTATACAGGGTGTCCCAGAAAACGTGTGATCGAATTCTAATAAAAAAAAATTACGCCACCTACAATCATGTGGTCAACGGCATATGTTCTTACTTGGTTTTTGCCACATCCTAATGTGCATGTCATGTCATGTAAGTTTAATTATGTCAATTTTTGCGAAGTGAACTCGGAAATGTGCTCAGTAAAGGTCACTTTTTTACCCCACCAACATGAAGGGCGTGCCGAATTTGCTCAAATTCATGATAATTCACAGTGATATTCAGGATCCATCCTGTCGGGAAAAATTGCCGAACATCATGCTTCTCGGTGCACTTGAGTATAACGCGGGAGGACTTTTTGAGCGCAATCGCTGCCAGTCCGACGAAAGGAGGTGGGAAACCCAGCCCACAAAGTGATAGTAGAAAAAGTTACAGTTTCTGAAATTGGGAGAGGGAAGGTATGGTCTCTGCCGAGGCCGTGCGCGATAAGCTATGTCTGTGTTATTTCTTTCTACCATGCCGGTGTGGGCTTGGTTTCCAACCTTTTTCAAACGTTTCCTGCTCTTGCGTTTGTAGTTAAAAAATTTTACTCTGGCGAAGTAACAAATCCGTCTAATAAATTGATGGTTCTGTTCAGAATTTTTAATATCGGGCGCTATACATGAACTCGGCATCCAAAAGGCTGCGTATTCAAGTGCTTTTTCACATACTTCTTTACGTGCCAGAAGCGTTTCCGCTTGTAATGCCAGGTGCTTGTGGCGGCGTTTGCTTCATGTGTTATTTACAACTTGTAAGCTACGTAAACGAAGAGAAACGGAGAAGATGCACGAACATACAATCGACTCCACATCCGACACGCAGAACACAATCCGCTTTTAAACTTCGCGATCTCTCTCGTGAAGCATGCTTCCTCTTATCCCTAAACCCAGTAAGAACATCGAAAAACGCGACCATTCCGACAATTTAAATATCACATATAAGTACTGAAAAACGAGACGGTAAAATTGTCCGTACTCGCAGAATCCACCTAAGCCATTATGAATTATTTATGTGTTAAAGAAAAGATTTGTTACACAGCTACGCGCATTATTTATGGCAACAGAATAACAAAGACGTTGTTTACGAAACATGGGCAAAAGAAAGGACAAGTGATGTTGCCTATCTCCAATTCATATGTGCTGCTTTAAACCGTTCTTCCGCTTTTAGACAAGCACATCTTTCACCGAGGAACTGAAGAACCGAGTCACTATGTTTTGTCCGGCATGTTTGGTTCTGTCCAGTTCTTACTTCTACGATATTAACCGTCATGTGGAATGGCTATTTGCTACGTTAAGCAAAAACGAACGAAGTGCAATAGGTTCCTTCAGGTGCGCAGTACCGAAAGGAGAAACCGTAAGGAGAAGGAGACAATACAAACACTGTGCGTAGTAACTTCATTATCGCTCATAATTGTTTTGTTGAACCTATACGAATGAAGAAGGCTTGTACAAGACACTCAAAGAAAGCATTTAAATTAAGTTACTGAGTACCATGCAATAAGTAACGGAGTGTCGTATGGAGTACTGAATACATGAACCGTGAAACGTATTTGAGTAGAACACTAAATGCTCATAAAATCAACTTGTTTCTTTCAAGGGACTGTCAAGTTAGTTACAAGTTGCGAAATTGGTTAGCACACAAACACAAGCAAGGTGGAGGTTGAAGGTCATTGAAGGTTCACCAGTGTCATTTGTCCCGTACTGCAAGTACCTGGGCGTGGTACTCGACCGTGACCTTTCCTGGTCTCGCCACATTAAGACTCTCACCACCAAGATCAACAGCTACGTGGCGGTTCTTCGTTGCCTCGCTGGTTTGCGATTGGGCCCGTCCTTCTCTGACCTCCGCCGTGTCCACCAATTCCTCGTGCTAGGTTCTCTCCGGTATAGCCTTCCCATCTTGCATGGTATCCGCTGAAACAGAAATCGAGATCTCCTCGTTAGCCAAGCCAGGAGCCTCCGCGTCTGCTTGGGAGTCCCTTCAGCCACCGAGACATACTCTGTCCAAGCCGAGGCACGCGAACCGCCGATCGCTGTCCTGCGGGACGGCGCAACCCTCCGCGTTCTCGCACGGTACCTCTTCACTACCCTCTTCACTACCTTCGCCACGTCGACAAAGACTGCTCGGCCTCTGACTTCGGTCGTGCTCTCGTTCGCCTCAAAGGGACCGTGCCTGCACAGTTCTTCTTGCCCTTGCACGTCCCGGCGATGTGGACGCTTGCAGGACCCGAGGTCTGTGCCACTATCCCCGGCCTCCAGAGGAAGAACGATGCGCCTGTGACAGTAGCCCGCCAGCTCGCGCTCGAGCATCTCAGTTCAGCCTATCCGCTGAGCCGCGCCATCTATACTGATGGGTCGGTAGCGAATGAGTCATCAGCAACGGCCTTCTACGTCTCGCAGGAAAACTGTGACCTCGCCCTCCAACTTCCCTACACAGTGTCCTCCACGGGTGCGGAGCTGCTCGGACTGCTTGCCTCTCTGCGGCATATCGCTGAATCTGTGCCTGATGCGTGCGTCGTCCTCATAGACAGCAAGGCGTCTTTGGCACTCCTGTCAACATACCACCCGAGCGTCGTGAGTGATCTGCGTACCATGGTACTTCAGGAGTACGCCCACCTCTCCTCGGTCGGCCACCGTCTGCCTTCAGTGGGTACCCGGGCTACAGGGCTACATGGAAACACCTGTGCTGACGCGGCTGCGAGACGCGCCGCGCTTGATGCGGCCACACCGGTGCCCCTACTGCCGCTCCCGGTGTCTGCGTGTCGCCTGCTAAAACAGCGTCTCTGTGGCGACGGCGGCTGTACCCGCGAGGAGTCCTTTGTACATCGTCTTCGGCTGAACGTTTCCCTCACCCGTCCACTCCTGTTCAAAATGGGCCGCGTCCCATCTGCCAACAACACAACTTTATTTTGGCTTTGGAGAGTGGGGAGGTTCATCGCCACAAGCGATACTCTACCCCATTGCTGGTGGGAATGTAGGGAATAAAATAACGAGCCCCTTCACAATAACGATCGAAGTCCGATGGTGTCGAGAAATGTCAGAAGAGCTTTGAGCGCAGAGCGTTGCTGTGCTGGATTAGGCCCATCTGCCACTTGCTCCTGCTGCGCCGTAGAAGACGATATCTCCCATCAGCTCCTCCACTGTCAGCATCACCATCATCGGGCCGTGCTCTGGCAACACCTCTCAGAGCTTGGGTGCACGGACGGACAGACGTTTTTCTCCCCCGTGCAGCGAGCTAGCCAGTGGAGTGTCACAACAGCGGTGCCCCGCTTTCTGCGTGATACGGGCCTCCTGTGTGAGCCAAGTGTCTTTTTCATTTTTTTTCTTGTTTTTATTTATGTATTTATTTGTCTTTTGGTTATTTCTTTTTCTTTCTTGTTCATATTTTCCTTTTTTTTAGGGAATAGCAAGCCGGCGTGTTGCATGGCTGACCTTTCCCGTTTCTTTTTTGTTCTGCCATAAATCCCCCCCCCCCCTCCCCAAGGTGAAGGTAGCAACGGATACTCTTATCTTCCCGCGTTTCCTTCTTGGTGCATGCTATCCTCCTCTCTGTCCTCCGCGGAGATCCCGCCCAATAACGTCGCCGATGCTGGTACCCCATGCTGCGCTAGAGAAAACCAACGTGAACGATCAGGTCACCTTAAACTGTATCTATTTCTTTATTCAACTATTCCTCTCAAGTATTCACATCTGTAGCCGTCCTCGCTCGATATGACTCTATGAGGCACCGATTCTCTCCACGATCCTCTACGGACATCGAATATTCAATAACATGCCCTCCTCACCGACAGATTGCCCCGCGCATACACAACGACAACAACTTTATTTAATGATGATGAATGGCAATTCTCCTCGCTAGGGACGGTACTCTACCCCATTGACGGTAGCACGAAACACGAGGTGCTGCCAGTTTCTGCAGAGTAGGACCTTCTGCTCAAGGCAAACAGCCTCGGAATATTTGAGATGGAACGCATGAATATGTAACTGGCATAGCGCCCAGTCAAAGTACAGTCATTTTCTCATTTCTCATTTATTCATATTTAATATCCAAGACAAATGCGTGGAGGTGGCCAAAAAGCAGTGCAAGACTGCTTGACTAGGGCACGCCTCCGTGTAACAGCTCGGTGCATCAGTCAACAAAGGAAATTCTGACACCAAAATTGACAATCAAGAACGAACCAAAAATACAACAACAATGTGTGTACACGACAATAGTGTAATTGATGAGCTGCTTCTTCTTTCCAACTTCTTTGATACCTTCAGTGCCCTAGCAATTTCATCTGTGTCAGTGAAATCCCTGTGGGACCTCTTTAAACGAACAGTGCACGAATGCATCCGGAAGTTCGTGCCCCAACGACGTAAACGGTTTCGTTCCGAAAATTCATGGATAACTCGCTCAATAATTCATAAGAAAAGGAAAGTACAAAGATTAGTTAGGAAGGGCGACAAGAACCTATCTCTTGATATCAGGCGGCTTCGTGCTGAACTGAGAGCGGATATACGGGAATCAAAAACAAGGTACTTCAACATAACACTACATAATCTGCTAACATCGGACCCATGCAAGTTCTGGAGGCACGCCTCGCCGAACAAAGATAATCAAATAATGATAGCACATGGCGATAATATTGTTCACGACGGCTGCTCCGTATCCTCTCTACTCAATGATAATTATAATTGGGTGTTTACGTCGCGAGACAACTGAGATCATGAGCGACGCCACAGCGGTCGGTCTGTGGATTGCTTTTGCCCACCTGAGGGTTCTTTAACGTGCAATGAAAGCTCATTACACGGCACCCCGTATTTAACGTCCCTCGCGGAAGACGGCGTGTCTAAGCAACTTGTACCCTGCCACCAAGTTGCTGGCGTCCTCGGCCGGGTTCGAACCCGCGATCTCGGGATCAGAAGGCGAACACGCTACCGACTGAGCCACCGAGGCCTCTACTCAATGAACATTTTGCTGGCATATTTACCATTGACGACGGGTGCTTACCATCTGTGCCCAGTTTTCCCACAGAACCAGTGCCACAACTTAGCATTAGCGAGCAAGGAATCCTTACTCTACTTCTTAACTTAGGGTACATTTATGCTGCAGCATCGCTGCTCGCTGCTCGCTGCAGCTTCAAGCACATCGCTGCTCGCATAACCGCTAGGGTGCGTTTACCCTGCAGATTGCTCAAGATGCTGCTCGCTTTCGCTATATCAGTCGCCTAGCAGCGTTCACTGTGGAAGGATGGAAACGAGGAAAAGTGGGAAGGAGGAAACCGACTTCATCACAACCAATCGCAGGTCGGATTTCAAGACGCCAGTCATCAATGATACCAGGAAGACAAACATGTTTACATTCCTAGGTGCAGCGAGCAGAGCGGCAAGCAGCGGCGAGGATAAGCGAGCAGCCAGGCTGCAGGGTAAATGCACCAACAGAAAGCTCTGTGTTTGACCTGTCATCGCCAGAAGTCAGGTAGTCCCCGGGCATGTTCAAACATGTTTGGCAGCATTGTTGTGGCGATGATCATGGCGTGCATCTTTGGCAAGCAGCGATGCTGCAGCATGAACGCGCCCACAGAGATACATGTGTTTGTTTCGTCATCGCCAAACAGCGATGTGCCATGTGCCAGCAGCGATGCTGCAGCATAAATGTACCCTTAAACGGCAAGAAGGCCATAGGCCCAGACGGCATCCCAAATACTTTTCTAACTCGGTACGCCGAGTGGTGCACCAAGTACCTTTTTCTTATTTTTAACGTATCTTTGACACGTGGGGAGCTCCCGGACGATTGGAAGATAGCCAAGGTTGTTCCTATTCCTAAAACAGGTTCCAAACTAAATATTGCAAATTACCGGCCGATATCCCTTCTGAGCACATGTAGTAAAGTATTAGAACATATTGTATATAAGCATATTTCAAAATATCTGGAAAGTAAGAATTTCTTCTCCACCAGTCAACATGGCTTTCGCCACGGTCTAAGCACAGTGACACAGCTTGTGAACATTACCCATGACCTTGCCAAAGTTGTAGACGCTCGTGGACAAGTCGACGTTATTTTTCTGGATTTCGCTAAAGCATTCGACAGAGTCTCTCACAGTAAATTATTATTAAAATTGAAGGAAATTGTAAGCGATGAACTCTTTACCTGGCTTTCCAACTACCTTGACAATAGAAAACAATTTGTCCATGCG
This sequence comes from Ornithodoros turicata, assembly GCF_037126465.1. Classification (NCBI taxonomy): domain Eukaryota; kingdom Metazoa; phylum Arthropoda; class Arachnida; order Ixodida; family Argasidae; genus Ornithodoros; species Ornithodoros turicata. The sequence continues at coordinate 83,445,772 of NC_088202.1, read as the reverse complement.
AATAACGCCGACTCGTCCTTCGTACCAGTTACATCCGGTGTTCAACAGGGCTCGGTCTTGGGTCCTTTGTTGTTTTTAATTTTTATAAATGATGTTGGTATGGGTATCGATGTTAAAATGAACTTTTTTGCCGATGACTGTGTATTGCATAAGGAAATCAATGGCGGTGATGACTATGCATGTTTAAATAATTGTTTGCAGAAAGTGGCTGACTGGTGTGAGACATGGCAGTTACCTCTTAACATAAGTAAGTGTGTGGTCATGAGTGTCACTCGCAAAAGGAAACCGCTCACCTTCAATTATTGTATTAACTCAGTGAATCTCTCAAGGGTCTCCGAATACAAATACCTGGGCGTTTTTCTTACATCAGACCTGCGCTGGAATAAGCACATTCAATACATAACAAAGAAGGCTAACAAGAAATTATGGTTCTTAAAACGTCATTTTCGTGAATGCACAGCTCATAATAAGTTAACGGCATTCAAAACATTAGTCCGTCCTATTCTGGAATATAGTGATATTGTTTGGGACCCGTACACCATTGCGAATATTCGACTTCTTGAATCCGTACAAAGGAGAGCGTTACGTTTTATTTTTAAGTCGTACCATCGTCTCACCTCAGTTACTCCTCTTTACGCACGGAGTGGCTTAATGGTGGCTGGAAAGAGCGGAAGTGGCTGGAAGAGCGTAGAAAGACTCATAGGCTCCAGTTTCTTTTTCATTTACTCAATGGTCAATTTCGAATCAATCATCAGGACTATATCACTCCACACGCACCCAGATCAACACGGCTAAGCCATCAGCGCACAGTCAAACCATTCCAGTGCAGGACTGACTGCTTTAAATATTCGTTCTTTCCCCGAACCGTCGAAGAATGGAATTCTCTGTCTGGAAGTCTCACACCGCTCTGTCACGGCATTTGTGAAAGGCTTAAACGCAGTTACATGATGTGACATATGTGCCTTGTTGTAAATTATTTTGGACTTTCTGTGCCCCTCCTACTTGGACCCTTTCAGGGTTTGTAGTATTTTATAAATATAAATAAAAAAAATAAATAAACAATCAATGAACAAGAACAAATCTGACAATTCTGACAACAAGAGGGAACATGATAAAATAAATACAGCAAATGACTCAGTTTGCATGGGTACACTAATTGCAAGAAAAAGATGCTAGTTTATGAACATAGCCCTCAGCGCAACTTGTGACAAGTAGTCAATTCCGATTCCTTTTCTGTAGTATTGATTAAGAAGGACGGCGATATTATAAGTTATGGACTGATCGCCGTAATCTGTACGAGACCGTGGAACTGTTAGGCGCTGTGTCTGCCGCGTTGAGCGTGAATTATATTGCTGCATGTTATGGAGTGATAGGATTAAGCTGTTATTCTGTTTTACGTCTTGAGAAGTATATAGAAGGATAAAAGTTTGCTACTCTCATTATACTAAGATCAACGAAAAGATCAGCAGCATGATGATCAGAAGGTGCTGCGGCCATGGATCTGACTGCTCGTTTCTGCAGGATAGAGATACTATTAATGTTCCTTAGAGAAGTGGTACCCCATACAAGAAGACAATAGTGTACATGAGACACTATGAGGGAATTGTAACTAATCATTTTTGCATATTTTGGTAGGAGGAAGCCATACCTTCCTAAAATGCCTATAACTTTAACTATTTTCTGTTTAAGGTAGTTTACATGTTCATTCCAAGTTAGGTTTTCCAACAAGAACACACCAAGTATCTTTACCGCCTTCACTATTTCGACAATATTGCTACCCAAGTGAATGGGCATTAGAATGGACACTGGCTTGTTTTTCGGCTTATACACTGTTAGAAAAAATGTATTATTGCGAGTGGTTGTCCGTTAAAACTGACGGACGCTCGACCACTTCGTACGAGCGGTACATAACGTCCGTTTCCACTGGAACAGTGTGAAAAGCAGTTTTTTGACGGTGTAATCATCTGTATCTTTATAGCACGTTCATCCGTATGCTTCAGAAACGGGTAGAACGTCCGTATTCGCCCAGCGCTCTTTGCGTTACAGAGAGGGGTATTATCTTCGAAATCCTCCCTCTAGAGGACACCACGGTTGTGCCGTTGACCGTTGACCTGTTTTCCTTTTCAAATTTCCAATGGCGGCGACAGCGATTGACGCGTATAGGCCTTTTTTTTCTGCCAGACCCCAGTACTTGGGCCCTTGAACTTCTTTAGTGCTTGCGCCACCGAAGGTAAGTAACTGACCCTATACTCATTGTTACTTAAATAGCACAGTGCTCATGAATGTGTATCGCAAAAACATGCCGGCTAAAATCAACATAAGCACAGGCTTCTTATTCCCCAGGCTGTGGTTCGTCTCATGCGCGTTGTTATATCATGCACTCTCAACCCGCTGCAGTGTAGGTATATTCACAAGTTTGTGTGTTTTCCTAATTGACAAAAAACGAAAGACCGAATGTAATAACAATTACGCCATACACAACTCGGCAGCATTAGTAAGTGTCTCATTTGCATGTCGTTCTTGTAGTTCAGCAAAGCTTTGTCTTTGCCTAAATGATTGTTACCGTCTGACTGACGTGACTTTTTCTTCTTTTTGCAGACTTGGATAGAAGTTCCAGATTTTAAGTAGAACTCCTTTTCTATTTCTGGGGAATGTGCTGCCGCAACCATTAAGCTCAGGTTACATTCTCGTTTCAGGTGGTGACGTTTTCAGTCAGAGCACTTTTTCTTGACGTGAGACGAGAGATACCCTTGGAAGCTGTTCGGAAGTTCCTTGATGCTGCGATGCCTATGTTCTCTGCATACATTGCCCTGAACATGAAACACCCATGATGCCTGCGAGCTTCACTGGAATTCATTATTGAAAGGTACGTTCAAGGACAAATGAATGTAATACTTGTCCACTTATTGTTCACCAACTAAGCGGCATGGTTTCTGACAACATCCTACAAAGCCAGCCTGTGTATGACACTACTTATACGCATGATACACTATTTCATTAACGACAACGAAAAGCAACATGTGCAGGCCATGACTGATGACTGATACCTGTCAAAAGAATTCTGCAGTGCGAGTGTAGTGAAAGTTTAAATCCTGCCACGATTTAAATCTGAATGAAATCGAATCCCACTTTATTTATTTACCATATCATTCCATTCATTTATTATATCCAGTGCCAAATCCAGAAGGCTGGCTACATAAAAAAAAATTCCTGGAAGAACAAGCCCAGCCTGGCCAATCTAAATCCTTATACTTCCACAGAAGTAGAATGCAATCAAATTTGGATCCTTTATTAGATGCACCATTCATTCTGAAGCTCAATTTGCTTTTAAAATGAAGTTTATATCTAAATTCATTGGAATTTTTCCCATACTTGATTTTGATTTGATTTGCTGCATCATTTCAAATAACTTCAACTTGTTTGGTCACATTCACATCCCTCATGTAGACTGGTATACATATTATACTGTGCAACCAATGTACATATCATTGGCTAGTCGGCCACTGAAACTGCAATTCACTAACGGACGAACGTTTATCAGTCTTACATACGACATTTGTACCTTACTTAAATGCTTCGTGTTTCTTCCTTTAGACATATCATGAACCAGCCAGAGGAGCGGGGCACAAAACAAGCCAGGAAGACACATTCAAGAAAGGCACTAGACGTGATTGAGCTGTTGCGTCAAACGAAGTGAGCCTTCCAACAATACCAACTTGTTAAATAAATATTTTTATAAAGCCCACTTCCTGCACCTCTTGTGTTGGTGACAAGTAATCTGAGCAGTGAATGTTACATTGTGGATGTATTCAAGTAGGTTTTCCAGCTTAGAAGAGACGAATCACCACTCCAGAGCACAGGTACATCATACCGTATATCGGTCAGAGGCTGCGATGCCCTTCTTCTATTTGTCTACACATCTTTGTTCCTGTGAAGCATTTATATGTGGTCTCCGTTAGTACAATTGTGTATGGGTTGAATAGCAGCACCTCGTCATAAGTACCCCTGGAATGTGCGTCGTACAGGAGCTAGTGCAAACGCGTGGAGCTGTAGAAAGAAGCTGGTACACTTCATTATAAAGCAACAATCACTAGTAGAAAAACGGCACACCTTAACATTTTATAACGGAAAATGTGCGGTAAAGAAACAGTGCGCCGTACACCGTAGAACGGACAAATCTCTGCAAGTACGGCATCGGTAAAAACGTCCGTTTTTCTACGGCGCTTTCGTAACGTCTTGCAACGGAGCATTTGTTTGTAAAGAAACTGCCAAATGTATGGCAATATCATATCGGGTAAAATTCCCGCTTTTCTACGGATTTATTTCTAACAGTGTACAGTGCTGCTTTGGTTTTGGTTTGGCTATGTTTCCTGTGTGATCCATGTCTTCAATACATCATGGAGAAGCGGTGAAGTGCCGCAGTCTTGGAAAGATGCCGTAGTAGTCCCGCTGTTAAAGCCTGGAAAGCACCCATCTGACCTGTCATCCTTTCGTCCAGTTAGCCTGACGAGTTGTCTTGGTAAAGTCTTGGAGCGAATAGTCTTGCATAGACTGGAGTGGTGGCTTGAGGGTCATCGTACCTTCCCCGAAGAGATGGCAGGCTTCCGTCGGAATCGTAGCTCCATAGACTCTGTTCTCGATCTCGTCACCACCGTCAAGCAAGCGAGGAGCCAGAAGAAAATAGTCATGGCAGTGTTCCTGGACGTCAAGAGAGCCTACGACACCGTCAGTCATGCCAACGCTCTGCATCTTTTGTTGCAAGCAGGCGTTCCCGACAGAATGTTCTTGTGGCTGGCTGATTTTTTGCGCCATAGAACACTCTCTGTTCGCACAAAAGAAGGAGTCACTTCGATAGTTGTCTTGACTCAGGGCGTACCACAAGGCAGCGTTTTAAGTCCTATCCTTTTCAACCTTGTAATGGCAGGCCTAAAGTCCTGTATCGCCCCTAAAGTCAATATATCTATCTATGCTGATGACGTCTGCATTTGGACTGTTGGGAAATCGAGGCCTGCAATCCTACGCCGTCTTCAGCATTCCCAGGATAACATCTTGCGGTACCTAACGGAGGCAGGCATGGATATGTCAACTGAGAAAACAGCAGTCATGGCTTTTACTCGGAAGCATATGCATCGGTATCAGCTCTTCCTTGGCGATACGCCTCTTAGGCTGGTAGCACACCATAGATTCCTGGGTGTCATCCTAGACTCCAACTTGTCCTGGAAGAAACACATCGATCACCTGGACACAAACGCACACCGGTGAATTTCCGTCATTCGCCACTTTGCTGGGCCGAAGTGGGGAATGAATGAGAAGTCTCTTCTGGCCATCCACAAAGCCCTAGTCCGAGGGACTCTGCTATATAGCCTACCAGTCTTGCACGGAATTTCACAGACGCAAGAACAACGACTGCGGTGTATTCTAGCACGGAGCTTAAGGGTATGTCTTGGCGTCCCGAGAGCCGCGGAAACGCGGATGGTGATAGCAGAAGCCCGCGAAATACCCATTGAAGTCTTACGGCAGAGGGAGACCATTCGCCATTACTTGCGCCTCAGAGCACACCACCGCCGCCATCCACTAATAGCAAAAGTTTGTCGCCGGAAGCAATGTAACGCATACAACTGTTTCATGGAAGTGAAACCTAAGGTTCCCCCGTTTTCTGCAAGATCAGTGGTGCCCACGACGCCTCCGTGGTCGTTTCCAGTACCATCGATCGCATTGTCAATTCCTGGTCTTAATGTCAAACGAAACCAAGTGCCTACATCAGTTCTGAAACAGCTTGCAGCGGATATGATGCACAATCGCTATTCTGACCACACTGCAGTTTTCACTGACGGATCCTCCAGTCATGAATGTTCATCGTCTGCATTTGTTATTCCAACTGACGGTGTGTCACATGGATACCGTCTCTCACACCGCACATCATCAACGTCGGCTGAGTTATATGCTATCCTGTTGTTTCTACGTAAGACGCCCTGTGACGATCCGCGGGCCTGGGTCATCTACTCAGATTCAAAGGCTGCTCTTCAATGTATAGCCAACATGGGAATACGTGGATCGCTCGCCCCAGTTGTCACTGATATCCTCCATCAGGTTCAGCTTCTAAGCGATCACGGTCATCACATATCCCTGCAGTGGGTCCCGGGTCACTGTGGTTTGAGCGGAAACGAAGAAGCCGACAGAGCGGCAACTGCTGCCCAACAGTCTCGGACTGTTGTACCAACGGTGTTATCAAGAGGAGACAGGAGATCACTTCTGAATGAGCTCATTCAGCCACTAGCTCGCCAGCAGTGGAGTCGGGACATCACTGACAGGTCTCTCATGTATTCGGTGGATCCCACTATGTCCTTCTCAGTTCCTGACCGTTTACCACGCTATTTTACGTCCCTCCTGCACAGGCTTCGTCTCAACGTTGCCTTCACTCCCCAATTCAAGTGCCGAATCGGATACTGTGACAGCTGCCTATGCTCCAAATGTGGCGTTGAAGCGAACATTGAGCACGTCCTAATAGAATGTAAGCTCTACGAAACGGAGAGGCGGCAACTCTGTGCTCAGCTGAGTGGTGCTATAGCCGACAGACGTTCAACCTGGCTGCAATTCTTGGCCAATGTCAGAGCCATGTCCAACACCGTCGAGGACTTCTTATGTTCTTGGAGTTCCTCTTGGCTACCGGCTTGCTCCAGACGCTGTAGGGTCCACCCCTGCATCTCAAGGACCATTGGCGCTTCTTTCATGTGCTTCTTCCTTTTGTGCGACGTATAGCGTTGCGCAACCAGACGACGGGAGTTCGAGTTGTACTTGCAAATAACTTCATTTTCATATTTCACATCTCATGCTTCTCGTGTAATGGGGTAGGGTACTGCTCTCAAGCGGTGAATCACCCCAGGCCACAGTCATGATTTAGTTGTTGTTGTTGTTTGGTTTTATTTACGTTTATGCTCAAGCCATTTGCCTCAGCCCACCTTTTGGTTCCGGAAAGAGCCGTGTTTTCTTGCACAGTAATATTTGCACTATTGTTGTCTGTAATGAATAGAGCGGTGTCGTCAGCATATATAAAAAAAATTCCAACTTGTGATGCGTTAACGATGTCATTTACATATACAGTATGTTAAAGCGAAGCGCTGCCAATATATGCTGCCCTGGGTTACACCTGCAGAAATTGATAGCATTCCCGAGCGGCAGTTATTATTTTGTACATATTGATACCTATCACCTAGGTATGACTTCAAGAGAGTCAGCGCCGTACCTCGCACACCGTAGCTTTCCAATTTGCGTAGTAATATGGAGTGGACAATGCAGTCAAACGCTTTAGAGAGGTCAATATAAATGCCAAGTGTGTATAACCTATTTTCCAGATTATGGATTATTAGTTCTTTCTGATGTAGCAGTGCTACTTCCGTGGAATAGTTTTTGCGAAAGCCAATCTGATACTGTGTAATTATATTATGTCGAGAGAAAATGTTAGTTAACCTGGAGTGAATGATTTTCTCTAACCTTTTGAAAACACGGGAAGGATTGAAATTGGCCTGTAATTTCCCAGGTCGTTTGGATTACTTGCTTTGTGAAGACAACAACTTTCGCAATTTTCATCTTATCTGGAAAGAGTCCCGTTGATAAAGAAAGATTGAACACGTGTGCCAAAACAGGGGCAAGAATGTCGATGACATACTTAACTGGTTTGATCTGAATTTCACTGTAATCACGTGCTTTACTATTTGCAGTAAGTCACCTTCCTGCTCAGGATAAGCGCGACTAAAGCCACATTACAATTTCCGCGTGTCTGAGAACACGCTGTGCTCACCGCATCCACTGCGACGTAACAGCATCCACAAAAATACAGACGACCACGGAAGGTGTTGCGATTTCCAGCGGCGCCTGTTAGACACCCTTACTGACGCTGACGTTGTTTTTGTTTCGTTTTTATGGAACGCATTCGATGTGCTAAAACTCTCTAATGTGTGACTTTTTAAATAAATTAAATAAACAAAATTTCCCGAAACAACCTTAGGGACGTGGACACGGGAAGAGAGAGGACAGCAGGAAGGAGTGGGAGAGGAGTGGTGTGGTGTGGTGTGCGTCCTGGGCTGACTTCAGGGGGAACTGTGCCGTCATTCGTCTGGGAACTGTGCCACAAAACCCAGGGAAAACCTTAGACAGTACAGCCGGTGGTGGATTCAAACCAAATCTTCCGCACGAACTTCGCTACCACCAACGCGCCGACGATTAATTACTTATTCGGCCATGCCACTGATCCCTCAGAGTGGCTGCACAGCGCATCTCACGTGATGTCGTCCACGTCGTCTGAACGAGGCCCATGCAGACCGATGGTCGGGTTTGCAGCTGCGTCGCAAGCAAATCATGCATGGTCACAGCGCAGGGACCGCCCTTCATCTGCTGTAATGTTATCGGCATTTCGTACGCGTTTGGCTGCCCACCAAACAGCGCAGCTCTTTTTAAATTCAATAACGCACTTTTGGGCCTCTCAAGCAGCACACTGTACTGAAAGTCGAGTGCATTAGGGGTGGACTGGTAGGTGGAAGGCCTTGAACAGAGTCGTGAAACTGAAGAACATTCATAAGACACATACCGTCCACCCCTATTGCATTCGACATTCAGTACATAGTGCTGATTGGGTCGGAAGCGTAGCGTCAGTGGAGAGGGTCACCTTCACTCTCCCGATGCGTTATCTCACCCTCGTTCGTTTCCTTATGCGCCTGTTTCTCTGGGCCAGTTGGCGCGAGTGAGCACCAACGCCAGCGCCCCAAATTATGCAACACTCGATAGTTTAGCAGACGCCGCGGCACTTTCAAATACACGGTCTCGAGTTGTTCGCACTTTTCAAGAAGCACCGCTTTTTCTGTAGATTTCCTACAGGTTTTGTAGCTTTCCTTGGCACCATACCGTTTGAAACACCACGCAAAACCCGCTGATGAAACTACCTACTGTTGGGATCCGTGGCCGTTTGGCTCGAAATGGCGCTGTGCAAACTTCACTCCAACAGCCCTATTGCGCGCATCGGCTGATAAGCAACGTTTCGGCGGGCGGAGATTGAGCAGATTGGAAGGTTTTCATGATACCGGTTCCTAAAACACCATAATCTTTTATTTCTTTGAAATGGCTGGCGTCAAGTTAGGATCTTAGTTTTGTCAATTTCCTTTATTGCATCGTTATCGTAGATAATTGGGTGTTTACGTCGCGAGACAACTGCGTTATCGTAGAGCGCTTGCAACTGGACAAATTCCCCAGTGGTTGCACAGTGCGTTTCCTTATGTCGTCAATATCGTCGAACACCACGGAGTTGCAGTGTAAACGACGTGATCACGACGGATATCGATGTGCGCCACGGCATCTTTCACGGGGCGGTGGGGATTCTCAAATTCATCGAGAACGATGGAGTAGGTCGCATCGTCCATCTATGGCTCCGGTTCGTCAGTGAAGTAACGGGTCGGACCGCTAAAATCAAGTCCGCCTCGTCACGTTTCATCAACATTTGTCTTAGTCTGGACACGGTCCCCATCAACCTGACAACGGTCACCACCATGATGTCCAAGAAACGGGCCGTCGCCTGGAAAAAGCATTCACTTGCCTCTTGTCCCTTCCCTCTAGTACAGTCCAACGCCATGACCATTGATAAATTTCAAGGTGCGACCGACAACAAGGTAGTGTACCCCTAAAGCAAGTCACAACGCAACACCTCGTCTATGTTGCCATGTCGAGAGTGACTAGCTTCGAGGGCCTGCGCGTCACTAATGTCGACGGAAACTTAATCTATCACACCAAGCGCAACGCAGAGAAGCATCTATACAACTAGTATTGAAGACTCGAGCGCCAGAGACTCGATACCGATACGCGATGCATAGAGAAGTTTCTCGAGTCGATCGAAGATGGCGAAAACAAGCGCTCTTATGATCGTAACTCTGAGCATGGCCGTAACGAACGTTCCGATTTTGCGGGCACACAGGACGTCCAGGGTGGTGTAATTCTTACGAAACCGCACGTGCTCGGGTTGACGGAAACGTAAACTGATGATCCGTATGAGATAGGCGGATGCGAGTGTATATGTCGTTCCGCATGGCGCCAGGAGAGCAGAGCGGCTGGTGCCGCACTTCTCGCCAAACAAGGAAAAAGTGCGATCACTCCATGCGATATGCCCATCCAAACGAATCGAGAAGCGGGAGACATGTGCGCAATCGAGAGAACTATCAATGATCGCATAACCATCATTGTCGCTGTCCGGCTCACGCCAAAAGTTTCAAGAGACGACATAAAACACATCCTCAGTTTGACTCTTCTGCCGTGAAGTACGCAACCAAAGTTTCCCGAAGTAAAAGCGGTGCACTGTACCGACATGGCCCTCATTGTATGTGGAGACTTTAACATTAACGTCAGGGACCGCAACAGTGGGTCGGTTATCGACCATATGAAGGAGACGTTCAATTTGCACATCGTGGGTGATGTGAATGTGCCGACCACACGCAACGGCACAATGCTGGAGTGTGTGTCTGCGAGAAGTGCATGTTAGTGCGTGCTGTATGGACTACCGTATCCAACTACCGTAACCACCATCTGCATAGCTAGAATCGAAGATCAACCAGACGAAGAGGAATCGTCCAAGTCATCGTGTACGGTGGCATGTTCAGGTTCACGGCCTTGGAAATGAATACCGAGTTTTAGGGAATTTTCAGAGAATACCGGAAGTTTTCAACGACAACGCTTGGGAAAATATGAGAAGTCAATCGGCTTACATCACGTTGCTGATCTTTGATTTGACAGCTTCCTTTGTCGTGTTGTTTTCATAGAGTGTTGACGATCTCCTAAAACTCGCGTAAGTATGCTTCCATCGCATACAAAATGGAGTAGTCGTCCTTCATCTACTGCAATGCTAGTAATGCTATCGCATTTCATACGTGTTTGGCAGTGCGCCAAAGACTAGAGCCAATTTTTTGTTCTTATAATTACCGGCAGGGAACTCCGAAGCAAGGAAGACACGTACATAGCTGGGACAACAGTGTTTCTTTGTACGTCGTTTCCTTGTCTAGGGATTCTCGTCCATCATGCGAGCCCACATGTCATCTCTACTTCAAGACATGATCGCTTAATGCCGCACTGGCCACTATCGTAGCTCGGCGTTTCGGGCCTTCGAAACTCACGATCACAATCATCTGATAAGGCGTGAGTTCGGGCCCTGCTACGAACTCAGTTCAAGGTTGACATGGCGTATCGGTGAGCTTGACCATGCCGGATGTTAGTTCACTCACCAGATAACATCACACTTGCTCTCTTTACAAGTGTGATGTTATCCAGTGAGTGCACTAATATAAAGTGGTGCCTTTTGGTGGCAGCAGATACATCGTCAACTGCCATTCTGTAATATGGCAGCCGCTGAAAAAGGCGGGGATCGAACCACGCGTATCTCGATTGCCGGTCGATCGAGTATGTTTACCGTGGTTGTTGTTCGTGTTCTTAGGAACCTTGAGGCTTGCGTTGTATGTGTTCGTCTGTTTGTGTGTTTCAGTACCAGAACTTTCTGATTGTTCAATGCTTCAGTGTTGTGTCCATCGTTCTACGTTTCATTGCCTCAGATTCTGCTACGTTATCAAAAAAAAAAAAAAGAAGAAAAAACATTGCAGATGTTTTGCAACTATCCCCTTCGAAGTCTGCGTATATGCGGAACGCATTTTATCTACTTTACTTTTTTCTGCATTTTTCGCACGCAGATACAATCACCGTGGCAGTTCCCCGTCATTTTTGCAGCAGGGCTGCAGAAAAGACACATCATGGACATCCAGTGGCTATGGTGACATCCCGCGACAACAAATAGTAGAAGAGCAGATACCGCAGTTACACATTTATGCAACACCTCGCTACACCCTACACTTCTGTAGCGTCATGGAGCACTTTGAACGAGCGTGCGAACGAATGAACGAACGCTTTGAAATAATATGTGGCATCACATCCACTGGGGTAGGGTCGCGCAGCGTAAGCAGGGTAACACCACGTGATATTACCATTCATAATTTGATTGTTGTTGAACGGACGGGGCACGGTGTTGAACGGAGGTGTGTCACGTTTAATTACCCAGCAGCCTTCCTGCTACTTCGTCCTTGTTCGACCTACTAGAACACTGTGCCGACATGGTGTGAAAACGTCTGCGGAAACCCCAATAAAGTCGGCGGTGACCTTCTAACGGTCCTCCTCCTCAGCACTAGGCCACGATCACGTTGCGCTAGAATGATACCCATAGTGTAACTCCCTGCAAGTTTCAAAGACGTCGAAGGCGCAATATTGCAATTTTTATCAGCCGTCTTTTACCTGGAGAGAAATGCCCCAGTTGGCTGATTTCCATAACACGGTACGGAGCTAACAAGCAGATTTCATTTTTCTCCTTGATTTATCTCTTCATACATTGTCGTCCCGAGGACACTTTTAGAGCGCACTCCCTTTTCCCAATGAGGATTCATGATTTATATATAGGCTCCCATTACTACATAAGGCGACGATGAAGATAAGTAGAAAAACGAGTCAACATCTCGATTGTATCTCACCAGCATCTCCAAACATCATATATCTCTCCGGGTTACAACCACAAGGCGCCGATCGTTTTCCATATTCTTTTTACTTTCTCTTGGACAGTGCGATGGATTGCGATCGATGGAGGCGTTGAATTCAGGAATGTAGACGTGCGTCGGTTGTGAGTGGGATGTCAACAACTGCTTCTCCTCCTTCCGTATACTGGAGCTCAGTGTAAGTATTAATGAGTGCCAGTGGTTTTAGACTCATGTAACTTTGTAATTACAACAACTTTATTGTGAGATGATGAATGGGGAGTTTGATCGAACTTTGCAATTAGAGGCGTACGTAAAGGCGGAATTACGACAGAGTATAATTGGGGTGGTGCGGTGACGGTTTTTTCGCTACTTAATCCGTCAACTTCGAGAATATTTTAATAATTACCGCACGCAACATCGACTCTTTGCCATTCGCGCACTAACAGGAGATAACACAGACGCACACAAAAAAAAAAAATCCTGGCAGATATGATGCAAGTTATATCAAGTCAACGACAGCGACAGAGTTGTTTATTTGACCTCGTCTGTCGCTACGCGCATGGTATGATATGCGTCGTTTATGAGCTGAGTTTATGCATTCGCCTGTGCACGGCGATGTGCCCTAAGCTCTTCAGGAGACGTATCTACTTCTTAGGACGGACCAGAATGAGGCCAACACCACAGCCAACGTGACTCTCCGAAAAGACCGATCTGCGTCTTGCAACTTTCTTCTCTTCTTCTCTTCGTTTCTTCTCTTCTGTGTATCGGCGATGCGACATACGGGACAAGATATTCACGCAATTAAGCTCTAAACAGCTGTAGCCGTAAAACAATATCGAGCACGGGACAGGGGGTGGGGAGCTGTGCTCGTATAGTCTCAGTCGTTGGGGTGTGAAGCAAGAGCACGAACATGTTATCCAAGATGGTTGAGGCTATTTTGACTCGTTTTGTAGCCGTTACTCCCAACGTCGATGGCCTTGGTGACGTAATGTCGCTGTTGGCGCGTGCGGTCTCCTCTTCCTTTCTCATTGTATTCACTATATGAAGTCTTGCACGCACTGCAACAGTCAGTTGCACCATTTTCCACAGTCCTTAAACAACTTATAATTTTAAGAAACCTTCAAGAACACTAAACTTTACTCCCGCATTTAATTCTATAAATATACTCTCACACCATCCTTTTGACATCACATAACCGCGACTCAGGGAAGCTACTCACCATTATCACCATCTAAGGACTCACCTCTACTTCCACCAACGGAGCTGACAACGGGCACCACCCCACAACAAGCTAAAAGGCAGACACCAATGGGGACCCCAGGACCCAACGGTTGTAAGCCCTCCGGCTATTCAAGAGGAACCAATTAACTAACTCATGTTAACCTATTTATTGCTATGTATCTCTTTTATTACCCTTAGCATTGTATAGCACCTTTAATGTAATATTTTTTATTCCTCACTTTGAATGAAATAAATACCGCGAATTTTGCCGATACCTTCCCCCTGGCTGTGGTTTCCCCGGATAGTGGTAATCTCTACTACTTTACTCTGTTACCCCTTTTACTTCCCCACCCTCCTCCTTCCCCCTTCCTACCCTGTCTTCCTGGTGTACCTTCGGGTGGTACAGGTAGCCATGGGTATCTTCCTTCCTGCCCCGCCTCTCTTATCCCCCCTACATCTTTCCCTTATATGCTCCCTTAAAGGGATCCCCGCGATACCTTCGGGTGGTACGAGGACCCCCCTAGTTCACTTCCTTCCTGCCCCACTCCCTATCACCCACAAAACCTTTCCCTTCTAAGCTCCTTAAAGGGGCTATGAAATTTCCCGAACCCCCATACTTTTTTTCGATGGAAACTGTTCTTCCCGCAGAGAAACTAATATGCCACAAATTTTTCCGGATGAAATCGCTCCACTCTGCGAGGAGCGCGCGCTGGAAATGTCTCTTCCGCGTTCCTCCTCTCCCGCGCATATTTCCCTGCCGATGGTGTAACTGTACGGACCGCACTTCGGTTCCCCGTTACGTCACCGGTGTTGCACAATGGCAAGTAATGCCGCGAGCTCGCGCTGTGGCTGCCGCCACTGCCGAAATCTGCCGATCACGTGAAAGCTGCTGTCATGGAGATTTCCACTCCCGATGAACGCATACGCGGGATCCTACGGCGCATGCTCCTGGCGGGATTCCTCGGCTCGGCAACACGTCACGATGACGTGTTGCTGAGCCGGCCGTGGTCGCGTCAAGTTGCCCGTTGTGTCTCCGCTCGGCAGCTCGCCACGGCGCGGCGCTAGCTGTCCTCCCTTCGCCGCTCCGTTTAAATTCGCTCCCGAGAAATCCGCTCGCGCGACTAAAGTAAAATTTCGGTTCTAGACTCAGAAAAATGTCTTCTTTCGAACGAAACGAAGAAAAAAAATCGTTTCATAGTCCCTTTAAAGGAGCATGGAAGTGACCCCAAAAATATTTTTAGTTTTTCGCTGCAACGTCTTCTACAACGAATAAAATCAGGTGCTGCGAAAGAACGATGAGCGCAGGTAACCCAGAGAGCACGCGCAAGACTCTGTTCCGCACAGCTTTAAAGGAGCATGGAAGTGACCCTTAACATGACTCGAAACCCTGCTTCATCTGTGAAGCTGTCCACAAGGAGCCACCATGCAAAGTATTTCCGATCTGCGGCGTAATGTCACTGCGCAATACACTTTACGAAAGACAGCCGGGGAACGGCAGTCGCGAGAGAGAGACACGAGCCCCGCGTGACGTAAAAGCTGCTCGGTGCCTTTTTGCTTTGTTTTTTCACCTCGGCTCACGCGCCACTTATACACGTTTCAGCTGTGCCGTTGGACGTCGCTGGTCACGCCGTCTTTGGCTTCGCTTCGGCGCTCTTCGGATGTGGAGAGCGTTCTTTAAAGCTATGCGGAACAGAGTCTTGCCCGTGCTCTCTGGGTTACCTGCGCTCATCGTTCTTTCGCAGCAGCTCATTTTATTCGTTGTAGAAGACGTTGCAGCGAAAAACTAAAAATATTTTTGGGGTCACTTCCATGCTCCTTTAAAGAACGCTCTCGACATCCGAAGGGCGTCGAAGCCAAGCCGAAGACGGCGTGACGCATCACGGGCTACGGCACGTGACCAGTGACGTCCAACGGCATGTATAAGCTGCGCGCGAGCCGAGATGAAAAAACAAAGAAAAAATGCACCGAGCAGCTTCTACGTCACGCGGGACTCGTGCCTCTCTCCCGCGACTGCCGTTCTCCTGCTGTCTTTTGAAGTGTATTGGGCAGTGACATTACGCCGCAGATCGGAAATATCTTGCATGGTGACTCCTTGTGGACAGCTTCACAGATGAAGCAGGGTTTCGAGTCATGTAATGTCACTTCCATGCTCCTTTAAAGGTGTGCTCTTTCCTGTAGGCCACCCTATTTTCTTTTTCGTCGTGCTTTCCTCTCCCATACGCCGACATTCTCAGAAAATTCACACACCAGCTCGCGTGGTGTAGTGTAGTGATTAGGACTGGCACCTTCAGCGGCGGGACTGGGAGTTGACACGGGTTCGAACCCGAGCACCGGCTGTGCTGTGTAAGGTTGCATTTTTTGGCAGATTCACAGATGAATGTCGGCTCATGCAGTATTCCCTGATGTCCGTGCAAGGACGCACACTATTCCCCCTGTGCCCACTCGTCCTCTGTCTGCGTCTGTACTCCGCTAAAACCATAGTTGCTTCGCGGCTTAAACAAGTTTTTTTAAAATATCACGGTTTGGCGCACTATTCCATGCATAACTTTCGCATGCGAATTGTTTTACGTCAAACGCGTACAATTAAAACTCGTCGTTTCACACCTGATTTGTTTAGCCGTGGCACGCGGTATGCTACGCTCGGCTATTTTTCGGCGACTGACGACATTCGTGTTCTCTGCACCAGCGTGTGTTTTCCTCACAGAAGGCCATGCGGTCACTTTCTCGGAAAGGAGACACGTAAAATGGTGTGGTCGTGGACGTAAACATTATGCATCGACGGCATTGCTCGCATGGTCTCCACTGTAATGGGCCTGGAGTAGGCAACATTTGTAACCAACGAAAGATGCAGGACACAACAGTTTCACCAACCTGTGAAATAATGAGCGGCCAGCCTGTGAGAGTTTCCTGCTCCAACTCACACGGATACGTCCGGGAGACTTGGCTTGAATGCAGTTCCAAGGTCATGTGATGAATTTGACGCTTCCCGAAGATCCCAGGCGCACCATGTGCACTGACTCAGCAGATATCCATCCGGGTTGTCACGAAGAGTACAGGCGTCGCCACGCTTAACCGTAGCGTGGGAGCGCATGGCCTGCTTGCATGCCAGCGCCGCCTTGCGTCGATGCTGGGGCGAGCTGGGGTGGAGACTCGGGGGCCCTGGCACACGATCGCACCCTCACGACGGGGACTCGGCAAGCACGCACGGATCATCTAATCAGTTACCTACTCTGCGTGTGCAACTCTGTCCCCCAAGGCGCGTTCCGTCGACGAAGTGACGCTTGGTGGCACTGAGATAACATGCCACTGCAAAGCATAAAGCGTAAAACAAATTTAAAATTTCTGTGATAAGACATCTCATAGCGAATAGAGCACTCAGAGAAAAACATGGGTGAGCCTATGGTGTTTGCATACGCCTCAAAATTATTTATAATATTGTGCCCCTCAAGCTCGCCCTTCTGCAAACCCGCATTTAGATGTAGCGTGGTAGATAACGCACACGCGCGGTTGGTGTTCGCTGTTGTGCGAGAGCGTTAGGTGATACTACACCCAGCAGGTGATCCATCCTACTACCTCGATTCCCCCGAGCTCATTCCGTCGAAAGGAGGCGCTCGTGTGCCATGGCCCTCTCCACCCCAGCATCGACGTAAGGCGGCGTTGGCATGCAAGCAGGCCACGCGCCCCCGCGCTACTGTTAAGCGTGGTGACGCCTGTACAGAAGTCAGACCAATTCGCAGTAGACAGCACAGGTGCAGAAACACGAGCTAGGCAAATGGCTCTGACGGAAACACGACCTGTGAAATAGCAGGAACATCTGCAAGCATTCTATGCGATGTTCCTACTCAACTCAGCAACAAATAAAACTCGGAGGAATATCCCCGGGTAACGAAGGAGGACAGAGTTGGTGCTATCTGGTGCTTTCGCATGATGTGGCTGTCTGATAAGTGATAACGAACGCTGCGAGGCCGGGTATCTTGCTTACAATCTGAGGGTGTGTTGCTTCTCCTGGTACTTCTAATTAATAATTGGGTGTTTACGTCGCGAGACAACTGAGATCATGAGCGACGCCACAGCGGTCGGTCTGTGGATTGCTTATGCCCACCTGAGGGTTCTTTAACGTGCGATGAAAGCTCATCACACGGCACCCCGTATTTAGCGTCCCTCGCGGAAGACGGCGTGTCTAAGCAACTTGTACGCTGCCACCAAGTTGCTGGCGTCCTCAGCTGGGTTCGAACCCGCGATCTCGGGATCAGAAGGCGAACATGCTACCGAATGAGCCACGGAGGCCGGTACGTGGTAGTTCTTGAGGGAACTTTGTTTGTTTCTTTTTGTTTAATAAAACTCAGTTGCTAGTTTGCTGTCGTATTGTTCTTCTGTGTTCCTAACACCTTGTGTTATAGCGCCTTTCCTCACCAAGGACGGAAAACAACAGTATTCCTTTTAAAGTAACCATGAATCACCATGTCCATTTAGCGGCTTGGAAAGACATCAGACCTTGCCCAGCTTGACCACAGTTCTTGTGCACCTGAGTAATCTGTACGTGCTCTTAGTGCGTCTTGTCTTCTTGTATCAATTTGTCAATTATTTCCCAATTTTCTGTGCCTCTTTTTGCGTTTATTTCTTTGTGAAAAGATAATGGATACATGTTGGTGCCATACGTGCGCTGTACGCTGAGGGCAACTAGTGAAAAGGAAACAGCGATAAAGAGTATGGTACGCGAAGTCACTGTGTTGTTCCTTCTCCTTTGAGCGCATTTATCTCGAAACAGTCTCAAGAGGTCGTACGTGCGTTTCTCCGTGCCATTTACGAGGTCTTGCAACCGACGCATTTGCCATTCAATGAAATTAATGAGCGCGAAAATGGGAGACTTCGGATCTCTAAAGGGATATTTCTTTCAGGAGGGGGAACACGAGGTGTTACTCGAAGACACCTTGTGCAGTAGTTTACGGATGGGGAGACATCAGAGAGCGGTACGAATTCTGAAAGCAGGTAGATGTGGATCTAGGAAGACGTCAAAATGTAGATATAATGCATTAGCCTGACAGGTCCGGGATATCCAGTATGAGTTCGTCGTGACTTACAACCCCATTTTTTCTTCCGCTATCGCATCACATCACACATCAGGTCATACCAGCACATATATGCAGAAACTCTAACAAAAATAAACCTTGGGTGACACCTATCAGATAAAAAACTTCACATTGCATAATGTCAGGTGAAGCAGAAAATTAGAAGGTGGAAGGTCAACCAGGCGTAAAATCAAGAAACAACCACAACGAAAGCCAAAAGGCCGGAAAGTCAGAAGACCGAACGGGGTGACGCTGATATAAACCATTTAAAAATAAAAACGTTGCAAAATAAATCTCTTAAAACTCAAACTTCCAAAATGAACTTAAAATAAATCGTGTGAATACCATTAAATGGTTAAAATAAACGCTGAAAAATAAACTTCGCAAAATCAACGCATTGAAATGAATCTTTCAAAATCAGTCCCGTAATTGGTGGACAGCCGAAGCTTTCTACGTCCACTTCGGAAAATAGTACCGCTACTAGTAATACTACTTCATACCCGGAATGAGGTTGTGTGCACATTCTCCGTGATCACGTGCTTAGTAAATTTCTATTGTACGAGGGGAGTACAAGTCAGACCGGGCCTTTTCATTTTTCGCAAAAGTAAAATGAACTTACAGGCGAAAAATTCGTTTAATTTTTCCACATAATCTCCAGCTGCACTAATGCACTTGTCCCAGCGTTTCACGAGGGCTTGGATACCAGCAGCGTAGAAATCCTTACCGGCGCGTAGCGGCCATGGTCGGACCGCATTCTTGACCTCGTCGTCGCAGCTGGGCCCCCAAGGAACGCCTTCAGTGGCCCGCAGAGATGGAAATCGCTTGGGGCGAGGTCTGGACTGTAAGGGGCATGTGGCAGCAACTCCCAGCCAAGTTAGTGTAAGGTGCGTATCGTGAAATGTGCGGTATGCGGCCGTGCATTGTCCTGTGGGAGGACTCCTTTGGTGATGAGGCAGGGCCGATTTTGTTTCAGCGTCTTATGCACACCCCTGAGAATCTGGCAGAAATATGCACTATTGATCGCACTCTATGTACTATTGATATCGAAACGTGTTATCCGTCGGTTCTTGAGGATCAGGCGCTCCACAAGTTGGATGTTCTCAGGAACTCTGACACTGGGCTCTGAGCCGCCACGGCCGGGGTCGTCCTGCACTGATGTACGGCCGTCTTGGAGCCGTTTGCACCACTCAAACGCTTTGTTGCGGATAAGTGTATCATGGCCATGCTGAGCCTGAAGTCTTCTGTGAATTTCGGATGACTTTACGCCTTCATTCATGAGAAACTTCATGGCAATTCGCTGTTCGATGTGCGCGCTCACCTCGTTGTCAGCCATCTTGTCCAGCACGTGTCTTCTGTTTTGCACAAACTTTGAACCACCACGTGGTGAACGCGGAGGCCTGTCGCGTGTGAAAATGACAAAAAAAAAAGTCGCGCGAGTCATTTGTACACCCAGGAGACAGAAAGTCCCGGTTTGACTTGAACACCCCTCGTAACTCAAAAGGAGAACAGTACAGAAGGGGACGGATTCGAAGCGTCAGCTAGCTTGAACCTACGTGTAGTCGTCCATGCATCCACCACTTCCATGTGCCATGGCTACGCAGCCAACATAACCCTGAGTGTTGGGAACAACAACTACTACTACATGAATGACGATGAGACTGAGTGTGGGGAGAAAACACGGGAACGAAAAGGAAACGTAAAACACTAATCCTTTTATGCCAAGAGACCTTCCAGCGTAGGAATTGTTCCACTGTGTATAGCTCAACACAGGAGTGTTATTCTTGTATTCATACGCGCCGTAGTCTCACTCTCAAACTGGATCTTCCGATTTCTTCAACCGTTATTGGAAGAAACATAGTTATTATGGAACATATGTGAATAGAGAACGTCAATATTCTGGATTTCGTTGAACAGAATCTCCTGTTGCTCGTAGACAAACCTACGGCAGAATTCCTCGTTAGGTCTGACTATGATTTATTTTGACAGTGTGGGTTTTACGAGCGTGGATTCTCTAAATGGTTTATTTCACCAGATGGATTTTGAGGGGTGGAATTTTAAGCGTGGGTCTTTTAATGTCTTATTTGTAAGTGTTTATTTCCGCATACACCCGACCGAACCATCGCAAGGTCGAAAAACTAGGTGGCTGACCAGTTAGAAACCTTAAGAATCACAGAAACAATTAGTACAACTGCGATATAGATCAGCTGTAGCACGGCCAACCGCGCGCTCTATAGAGCTCTTAAGAGCGTATGCAAGTGGCCGTGGCTGTACCAACTTAGTATGATACGCTTAAAGGTCAGCTACGCCGATTTCCCGATGTGTTGAAACGGTTGTGATATTCAGAACGAGCACATCCAACTGCCCCCGAAACGCACCTTCGTTTCTCAATTTTGTCTTCCTATTACGAAAATTAATTCATCAAAGAAACCAAAACAAGCCATGGGCGCAGCCATTTTTGTGACGTAGATGGGATAAACGTGCTCCATCTACGTAGATAGAGAATCGTGCGTCTGATTGGATGAAAGCTGAGGCTTTCTCTGACTTCCCTGGCGTCTTCTCCCGTTTGCGAGGAAATCCAGTTATGGCCGCCGGCTACAATGAGCGTTTCGTCCGAGGTAATCCCGAGAACTATACGAGAACTATTGAACGATGGAAACAACCGCGAACTCACCTCAACATCATTTCGGCGTGAAATTGTGATTCTGTGCTCGAGAACTTCGCAGTTCAACCGTTCAGCTGCCATTCACGTCAACCCGTTTGCTGCTTTTACTACAAGTGCAGGAATGGGAGCGATTGAGCAACAACGTGAGACTTGGTGATCGTTTGAGCATATACCTGCAGAGGACTGGTCTTCAAAGAAAGAAGGCCGTATTTCTGCCCATGCACATCGTGCGATTGCCAGGCTTGTTACACGAGATACATATATTGTGCAGCATCATAGCGGGACTGCAATGAACGACGTAGGAATGTATCGTGACCACTCGAACTGCATTCGTTGAGCCATTCGTCGGTTATATGAAAGTGCTCATTAGAGTTGTCCCGCACAAAAGGTGTTGGATGTAGTTTTGTAGTGTGTTGTTTATCTCGTAGAGCGCATCGCGGCATGTAGGTCGAGAGCCCTTATACGTATTTTTTGCATGTTTCCTTGAGTGTGCGCATTGTTCTATACCACACAGGCCATATTTCATTCATAATAGTTTCGCAAATAAACACGTACGGGTCGATCTCATTGCTTTTGAGTTAGGCATAGTGTCTTCAGATCAGGGTATGTGTATCCTGCTGGGCCCAACAGATGTTATTAAGGGTAGTGCAACATTTCCCACATCTTGAACCATACTAACATTGCCAGAATAAGGAACATTACACTGTGCTGTGTATTCCACACTCAGTTGTCTCGCGACGTAAACCCCCAATTATTATATTGGGTACTCCACATGTTCAACCAGTCAGCACTTCCCATATCCTATTTTTTTTTTAACATGTGCTTAAAATTGCACAACTGCCACTCAAGTAAATTTGCCACCAAATTAGTCAGTGACAAAAGGTATATGTACTTTATCACAAATTTAATAACCTTGGTGGAAATGGTTGATGGTGTCCTCTGCCTTGTACGGTGCACTTCATAGCAAAATACACAATAGTCCAAATGTTTTCCTTGTCCACAAATGCCCTGTCAAAGCTGAAAGACTCTTATCAAAATGGGGAAGTGGGCTTGCTTGTCCAGAGAAACAAATATGAAACTGCAGTGCTCAACTTAAATAACTGCATGCTCAGCAACTAAGGCTGGTGATGCCGAAGACCTAATATTTCTAGGTTAAAAGGAACAAAGGAGAAAAGACCACTGCAGCGTATTAATGTTGTTTCAAAAGTATGACACCACAAAATTTGTGAGCGTCAGTTGGTGTATTTAGTTATGTTGGTCACCTCCTGCACCAATTTTTAATAAGATTCAAATGCATTGCTACCAACCAGGACCTAAGCCTGACCTATGATCTAATAATAATAATAATATCTATCTATGACCTATATGGACCTTCACCACTAGTTTGGTCTAGGTTTCACACATGGCTTCTAGTGAAATTCGAAGCTGCTCTGTAGAGCTGATAGGATCGAGACTTGCAGAGTAGAGAATTTTTTATTTATATTTTCCAAAGAACATGTAAAAAACAATGTGCTGTACCAACTCTATTCAAAGAAACACAAATATACTTTGTTTTAGCTATGTGCATATTAGCAGATTACAGGTGACCGATGACACACAATGGGCGTCAAGGGTGAGAACACAAGAATACTACCACTGCAGGCACTGTCCTGAAATTCTAAGTTACCATTTGTCAGAAAGCAATGACCACGCACAGCCTAAGGATCATATTGAGCTCCTTCCATTCTTTTTATTGACAGCATGTTGGCTGCCATCCAATCCATGAAAATGACCCTTATCGTTGAAAGAACGGTTCAACAGCAAGCGAGCTGGTGATAGAGTCCATGATGGCGAGACCTGAAGAGGAGATACAAGAAGAGACATAAACACGCTATGTTGAGAAATTGTGTATGTCTCTTCCTATCCCTCGTCTCAGGGTTTTTCACTATGGACCTTCATGATGTTTCCTTCGGCAAACTTTACGTATTTTTATGTAGAATTGTGAAGGTACGGCCAGGCGCTGTTAGCAAATCACACAGTACTTTTCTTGAATCAAGATTCCATAGAAGGTACACAGTCATCTTCAGCATTGCACACATCTATGGGACATGTTAATCACTTTGGAATGTCAAAGACATGTTATGGAGGCCGGCACGTGATTAGTGGTGCTGAACAGACAACTATTTGTCATAGTTTAGGCATAAAAAGCAGTTTTGTCACCTGCATGTTGAGACAGATGTATCTCTACACACTTTGCCATGACACAAATATATGAAGCAACAAATGTACCCTCTACTTTAATATGGTTATGGTTATTAGTCAACACTGCCAAGAATGTGGGAACACAGTCTTGTACCACCTACTCTCTTCAAAATGACCTCCACACACGACACATTGTAGGTCAACGAGACTCCAGAATGATGTCCTCTCCCTCCCCATTAGCTGAAAACATTTTTCTACAACCTTGCATAAGGGGAAGTTAGTACAAGAAATGCACACATTCCTTTTTTGAGCAAATCAGTATTCAGAGCGTTACCATACTGTGGTAGGCCTGCAGTGCATTACGTGGTACAGCACACACTGTAAAAAATTTCACCGTAGAACATGTCCCCCATTCTAATGACAGTCTTCTCCAGTTTTTCAAACTGCCATTTCCCATAGTGCTTTATGGTATAACACATTATTTCTAAATCTTTACTGTAGTTTATTGGTTGTAGCAGAAAAAAGACACCACTGTTTCCGATCATAGGACGCAAGCCATAAGTGCTATACGGAAACAGTACATGCTGCTCTCTAGCAGTTGTTCGCGTTTGGACATGGTATGGTGCATGCAGGGTAAATTCCATGGTTAAAATATCCAAACGTGAACAACTGTTAGATTACATGATGTAGAATGCTCCATAGTACAGTAAAACCTCCAAAGTCGGACGCCTCCCTACCTCGGACAATTCCCCATGATTTAATTGCACGGGCAGGCTCCCATTGAAACTACATGGGGACGAAATTCCCTATGTCGGACACCTCCCTATCTTGGAAGTAGGCCCATCTTTGCACCAAAAAGACCCAAAATGAGCCAGTGGCCTTGACTTTTGCCCCTTTTTTCCCCTATACTGGTCTCAGCATTTTGTTGCTTTAGTTTTTAGAGTCCAAAAACAAGTGCTGTCAGTCTACATTGTAATTCTTTATGTGAGCACTTGTCTTCAGTTTGTGTAGAGCCTTTGGACGAGCACTGCACCAAAGCTATGAGAAGTGGGCTGACGCTTCAGAGACAAGTCCTTGCTGCTCGAAAAGCTCCAGACGTAATGCCATTGAGTAGAATCTGAACGGAATTGAATATACTAAAATCAGTAATAATTATCAGTGAAGAGTGGGTAGAGGTACCACTACCAGGCACCACCACCAGGTACCACTAAGGACCTTAAATTGAAGAAAGGGGACATTTCTCACAGCTGTGATCTCTTCCATTTTTTGTTGCCGTCATATTCTGTAACTCGGACACCTCTATAAGTAGCAGACGCTTCGGCTGCACGGGGGGTGTCCAACATAGGAAGGTTTCACTGTATTTATGTTCCGTGTCATGTGACCACAAACAATATATGCTTTTGCTCATGCTGCACATCACAGCCGAATTGAGCTGCATGTGAGGATAATAACATGAAACCCGAGGCGCGGAGGAAAAGGCATGACTTTACGGTCTCTGTGTCAGTTGTTTCATGTTGTAATTGCGTACCAGCTGGCCTGTACCTGAGAATAGGTTTGATGCATTGTACACGCACCATAGACATGCAGTATGTGGTGTGTTGTGATAGTAATCCCACTGCCAATTGAAGAATAATGCTCCAGGTGGATTGTTTCGGTACAATCTTGAACTATGCATACCAAGGGGTAGGGCATCTGCGTGACAGGTTTACCTGAAAGTAAGAATATAAATGTTAGCTGAAGTCATTGAATAATTAACATTATCAATATACTGCTGCAGATGATACAAACAATAGCACACAAGATGCTCCGATATGTTCTGCAGGAATGTCTCTGTACTCACAATATTAGTACAGCAGCTACAGAAAGGCATAAAACAAGTTTTTGTATACATGATACCACTTGAATGCAACACAAGCTTCTGCTGCACTGCCAGGACAGCACGGCGGACAGATTTACCTTGCTTCACCTGAGAAAAAGTATGTACTGTTGCACACATGATGCTGCTTGAATGTCTCGAAAAACATAATTTATGACCGAAAGACATCAACTGGAAGATTTCGATTTACCTTAGTCAAAACTGAGAAAAAGTATGTGCTGTTGCACACATGAAACTGCTTGAACTGCCCTTGAGCGCTCTGGAAGAACACCTTATTTGTGACCAAAATACAACAGCTGAGCCAACATTGAATTTATACCTTACTCAAAATACACAAGATGTGCTGCCGTGCATATGATACGATGATACTGCTTAAATGTACTCTGAAAGCGCTGGCACCTCAGGCATGGTTGCTCTAAGCTAGCGAGCAACAGCAAGGGTATACGAACACAAGAAGTCGAGCACAAGTGATGGAATGCACTTGATTAATCAGAAAATGAAATGTCTCAGTACCAGGTGTCACTGTTTCGTCAACAAAAACAGATGAACTTTGAAGGGGCGTCTGGTTGGCACTGGTGACAGCCTTCAGCTTGAAACCCAGACGGTAATAGTTGAGACGTGGAGTGCAAGCTTTTCGGTGGTGCCAGAATGCCTGCGAAATCATTTAACAAATAAGGCAATTCCAAATCTGTACTGAGAATACACCCGCTGGGGCGTAATCTCTAAAGGGTGAAGCAGTAACTGATAGATAGCGTATTTTTCTCTTCTACGTGATGCAATTTGCACCGCATGACTGACTTATCTAACATTACGCGTCTTACCTTTATCTGCTGCCTAGTCCTGCCCCTGCAATCTCCTGCTGCAGATAAGGTTGGCACAGCATCCTGGACGAGACATCTTCGGCTTCTTGTGAAACAAGTTGCGCATTGCTTCCGTAACATTCGTATGAGCCAGATGAACAGATCAAATCGCTGCTTTCGAAGGTGGCACCCAGTCGGAGTTATAAGCGATTGTTGCAGTCAATAGATTTATCTTTCGCCTTTCGGAAAATTGTGGTTTGAAACATTGGAACTGCATGCTGAAGTGTTCTTGCAGACGGGAGCAAAACGCTCACGCATTCTCGGCACGCAGCACAGAACACGAATCACACCAGGAAGTCTGTACTGGCATAGCAAAGGCTTTGCAGTCGAAGGAAGCAAAACTCACGTTCCTCGTGGGTTTAGTGAAGTCCAGAAATGTACTGGCTCCCTAATAGCGAACTGTTTATCACTTCCCCAATGTGAATCTGCGCAGCAGACGGCTCGGCAGAAGAAACTGGCCGGCTTGGCGGAAGAAACCAAGCCAAAAGTCATGCCAGTCCCACCATACCACGAATGTGTCGTCGACACAGGGTTTGCGGGCCACAAGACGGGATGTCAGTGAAACTAAAAATTCACTTTTTCGGAAAACCGCGAGGAGTTTGGGATAACTATTTTGCATACATAATCAGTGTTCCCTTATGAACACATCGCATGCGTACCATTCCATTCTGTGACACTCGAAAATCGGCGTAGCTGAGCTTTAAACGCCCGCATAGGATCTAAATAAATAGCTCAAGCGAAAATAACAGCCTACTCGTGATTTCTGCGGCAATACCAGGGGTGTGTTGCTGGCATCGTTGCTGGTAAGGTTACTCAAGTTCGCCCACGCTCAGTTCACCCAATTTGTGCATGATTTGAGCTCACTCGTGCTTAGCCCATTCGACACACTGAGCAAGAATGAACATTTCTCATGAGTCAGTCTTGCTCATGCTAATCTCATCGCTTGCTCGCTCATGCTCATGAGTGAATTTTGGTCATGCTCATCTCCACGTTTGCTCGTTCATGCTCGCAAGTTAGTTTTGCTCATGCTCATATTCTCGTTTGCTCACCCATGTACGCTCACTCCTGCACAAACCTCCGTTTGCTCATTCATGCTCACTCATATCACGCTCAGCTCTCCAGTTGCTCACTCATGCTTGGGTTATTCGCCACATTGAGCATAAGTGAGCATGAATGAGCATGCTCACGAGTGCGTTTTGCCGAGGTACGGTCACCAACGGGTGAACGGATCAACGGATCGCAAGAAGGCGTTAGTTCTAGCTGACAGCATACTGCGAAGAGAGTCGTGTGCTACTGGAACAGAAGCAGTGAATGTTGAGTTGGCAAGCAGAGCACGTAAGAGGGACCCTATATTACTCGGCTCATCGTGGGCTCAGTTTGGCACGGAGCCAGCGCGGTCATTTCAACACATAGGGAATTTGACTGTTTGTGCGGCTTTCCGGTACACTGCAGGAGAAGGCTATAGCCAAGGCCAGTACATTGCATGCTGATGATCAGGATTTGAGTTGTTATCACGCAGAGACAACTGGATCTTAGCGTTCTAAAACAGTGGTGAGGATGTGATTAGTGAAAAGTGAACACGATGTCACGATGTGCCAGTACGGTGTATTCAAACCGAGAAGTAACTCGAATGACTATATAGTCCTAGGGTTTGCGAATATGGGCTGCTACAGAGATCGAAAAGTGCACGTAGATGTTTCGATGTGGTTACAGCGCCCCGTCTCAGTCAGCGCGTCCTCCTCGAAAGACGCACGGGTCTGTCTAGGTCGAGGGCTACGAGGATCCAACGCGAGTATGGATACCACATCTAACATGTCAGCGTACACCAGAATTTTCAGCCGGATGACTATTATAAAGGACCGGGCTTCTGCAGCTGGCTCCTATAAAGGCAAACAACGGAAATTTATGTTTTGTAGAAAGAACCATTTGGACAGACAAGGCACATTTTTCCAGGAATTCCTATAGATGAACGTGCACAACGCTCGCTACTGAAGCACAACAAACCCTCAATGGATACTGGACTGCAGACACCAATATCAGCGGTCGTTCAACGCGTGGGCTGTCATTTATAAACGAAGAATACTTGGGCCATTTCTCTTTTCGATTGAAATCTTGATGTCTAAATACTCAAACAGAAAGACGTCGTATTCAACTTTGTTGAGGGAGGGGGCATATGTAAAGGTAAAATACTCGGAGAGGATGGTCGCAGTTATGAGGACGTGCTTGTATGAGCTCCGCACAGTTGTTGTTGCAGGCAATAGTCAGTGAAACACGTGTGTCACTGAGACACCGGTGAAGTCACAATAAAGACGAGGAACCCATCCCGTGTCCATTAGAGGTCGCATTAAGGCTTCTGTGGTAAGACGTTGAGATGCTGGATTGTCCCATGGCCCAACAACAACTTTCAGATTTCATGGGCCAGTGGTAATTCTGCAGAAAGCTAAGCGTAAACGGGGTATCTGCTGTTCATATGCAGCACAGCGTGTAGGAGAAAGTACTCTGTGTCCGCTAGTGCGTCAAAAGTGAAACGATTCCGGGAGCAACATCTCCTCATTCTGTACATCCAGACGGGCGTGTGGAAAGCATTCATGCAGAACGCAAGCCACTTGCATAACGGCTTATAGGTAGGGTTTCAGCATGATGCCCCCCCCCCCCCTTCACTGTGGTCTCCTTTAACCTAAAGTCTTACAAATTAAAGTATTTTGCATGAGTGCGGAGATGTGATCGATGAGACTTCATCGCACTACATATGTGGTTGGCTGGATGAACTACTAGCCCCGGTCCTCGGTTGATCTGCAGCAAGTATTACGTATGTGTGCAAGTCACTTCCTGGAGTAGCTTGTCCCTCGGTGAGTGGGCTCGCATCTCCATTTTTTTCTCCTACCATCATCATCATCACTTCTACAATGGGAGAAACAGAAAGCAGCGATGGAGACTATTCGACGAGCACAATTATGTATCGCTGCCGAAGGTGGACACTTTGGACACTTTGAACACTTTTAGAAGCGACAAAGAACACAGCAACGCGGAAAACACCTAGGGGCCGTATGATGTGGTACTTTTCTAGCTCCCCTGTCTTCATGTAAAGCAAGAGACAAAATTATGTCTGTTCGAAACCACTGCCGCAAAAATAAAATGAACAAAAAAGAGAGCTGCAAGTTTTTGTCTCTTTTCTGGCACGTCCTTTTGTACACACACGTATGAAAATGACTTCTAGCATAACAACGACGTGTTAGGTGCTGCATACGTTTCAGATCTCTCAAGCTTTACAGTAGATCAGACTACAGAAATCACCCCTGCGAAAAAAACTGAAACTGAAAGCCTCACAACTTCAATTTCGCTGGAATGATTCTTTCGTTTTCCTTTTCCTCCTTTCAAGAACCCCTGACAATCCTGCTACGCGTATGGGTACTGGGTTTGGCAATCTCCTCCTGTCGCACTAGGCGCGCAAACGTCACCGTGCGCCAGACTGCACGCGCGCCAAAAAGCGTAATCATTTAGGCTTCTTTTTCTTTTTTTACAGCGGTAGCTGAGAACGGAAAGGTATCGGGAATACGCTGCGGTTGTATCACACAACCCTCTGCTTCTTCTCTCTTCTCCTTCTGTCTTCTTCTTCTGCCTGTTGACGGTCGGTTTCGGTGATGCAAAACAAGTTAAAATAATCTAAAGCTAGTAAAAGCAGTTCTGACATACTCAGAGATGGGTACGTTGTTCACGAAAGTGTCCCGAGTTTTCAGCGCTTCCTGTCCCGCTATTGTCCCGATTTTAATAATATTTTTGTCCCGCTAATGCCTGTTCTACACATCACTCACTTCACAGATCGTCACTCTAAAGTAGTTGTGCATATATCACTGTGATATATAAAAATGTCAACATCCACCACAACAGCTACCGCTGAAATTCGCGTTACTCACACGTAGCCGTCCTGCTTTTTTTTTTCTTCTTTGCTTTTTCTTTTTCTTTTGCGGGGGCTGATAGCTCGTGAGTATTTATGCCCCTTGTCCTGAAATAGAGTAAATTTCGCACGTGCTTTACTTTGGTGGCGTAAGACACGCGTCCTCTATATGTTTTGCTTTGCAAATTTCAGAGATTGATTCTTAAAAACAAAGACAATACAGATCAAACTGCGTGATATTCGTACCACGGCGTGACAAAAACCTAGTAAGAGCAGACACCGTTCACCTGTAGAATGCGTAATTCTGCGAAATAGTTGATAGGACTTTGTAGGGTGTTTTATTAAGCATGGTAGGACATTTTAACAGAAAAAGCATGCTGCGGGAAAATATGCGCTCAAACGGCGTATATCTGCAGTTCTACAATCCATTTAATCAATTAATGAAGTTCTGGAGCCCTATGTAGTCATGACGAGTCCCACTCGCGTGCATCCAACAACGGCAAGCTATTTCGCCACTCTCCTCCCCTTTCAACACCACGACTACCACCATCTGGAACGGCAATTCCTCAGACGCTTTCAGACATATGTCGGCACAGTTCCGTTAGAAGTCGGCCAAGGAGGCGCATTCCCCAGGGCGTTACTGGTGACGTTACCCACCTCTGTGAGGCCGACAACGGCGAGCCCTAGCTTTCACCACCACCACCACCACCACCACCACCATCTGGAACTCGTGGTATCATTGGATATCGTTGTCCCGAACTACCAATGACAGGGATGCCGCAGAAGCCCAGAACGATTCATAGGCTCCGAAATGTGTCAGCACTGACTAATACCTCTGTCAGACGGGCACATATACGGCCTTAACTGTTACGGCAGTAAGCGCATACTGTCATTAACTTCTTGCCAGACGGTCAGCCGTACGGCCTTTGCGACGAAACTGAGGTGTAAGGCCAACGGTGTCCCCGCAAGACAGTTTACGGCGCTCCCTCAAAACTGCCGAAGCCTCGACACCAAACGCCACGAACAAGATTGTGCAGATTTCCTTGGATTCGAAATAAAATGTTTTTGTGAAACGTAATGTTCTGTCAACTTTTCTTTCGCGTTCAACGCCTTGCCTTTTTGTGATGCATTTTTGCACTTCGAATCGCTTTCTATCTCCTATGTTCAGCTCGTAGTGGTGATATCCTCGAACCACTGCGCTTCGCATCTCTCCCTGTCGTCTGCAACCAAAAACTTGGCGCGCGCTTTCAATTTTTCAACTTTACGTGCCTCAAACGTCGCACAAAATAATGAACGCAGGAACGGTAGCGAGAGCATTGTGGACAGATGACGAAACGCGATGCCTGATTTCGATTTGGGAGGCCAGTCTGAATGACCTTCGGCGCCACAAACGAAATGGTCCTGTTTATCAGGACATCGCCAATCAGTTGGGCGCTCTTGGGATCAACAAAACCAGAGCGCAGGTTCATGGGAAAATTGAGAACCTCACCCAGAAGTACAGGTGAGAAACATTTGCTGCTAGTATTATGTATGATGACAGAATACGTTGAGGAGTTGCGTTGTCGCAAACTAGCTGGAGGATGTTACGTGCAAAAAGTATCCGAGCAATTACGGCATAGACGTAAGCAAACTAATGGATGACAACCATGAGGACTATAACCTGAACGTGGGCCTAAAACACGAATACGGCGGCACACATGACAGCAAAACCTTCGGCTATCGTATGTATTGTCCTATTTGTGTCCAGGCTATGCTCAAACTACGTCTTGCATAGCCTCAGTACCTAGCTCTATCTAGATGGATTTTCTTTCTGCGAAGTGAAATATTAGGTACACGAATCCTTGCTTCTGTCGGTAACTTTGGTGGCGGTAAAGGTTGATATCAAATTACAAAGCGTAGGTGGCCGCATTGCATGGTTAAACCGCATATGTCCTCGAGTTAAGATTTTGAATTCAATTTAGCAAATCTTACAATATAGAAATATATTTTCGTTGTATTTCAATCCTGAGAGTATAGAAAAAGTGTGTTTACCCTTATATGCGTGTTTGTAGCCCTTAGTTCCGTGCATTTGCTATGAGAAATGTGCTCACCAGATCGCTTGGTTTTTATCATTTCTACGTATATAGTGAGCCCATTGTTAAAAAAATTTCTTTGGCCTAGTTATTCTGGCGTAAATAGCGAACCTTCACATCTAACATTTCAATGTGAAATTCCTGTGCTTTACATGCATTGCAGGGGTGGTGCTATGTTATCGAAAAATAGACATTACTATACCAATTAATCGTTTTTAGGCGAGTGAACAGAGGCCTGGGAACCGGATCAGGAGCTATAGGCTGGATTTTTTATTGGCCAATACACAAGTTCCTTGACACCCTCCCCTCAAATGATGCAAGCCTCGTGGAGGAGTCGTATACACAACCGGAAGAGATCGTAGCTGGCGACGAAAATGAAATATCAGATGTACGTGTTACATGTTTCGAGTGATACTATGGGTACCTTATGGATCACCATTTCTGGTAGGAGTGTGGCCCCATTTTCTCGGACCAGGAAAAAAAAAAATATATATATATATATAAACGAATAAGTATGCAACATAAGAGCTCACAAATCATTTGCATAGTGATTGTATACCGGTATTGGGTGCACAGTTCTGCAATGAGACACTAAGGTCTCTGTTACGTATCGCCCCATAAGCTGTACAAAGATGAACAATTCTCTTCCATTCCAGATTTTTAACAGTATGATAGCCGGAGGCCATGAAGGCAGTGTTTCACTTTCTGCTGAAGAACCCGACCCAGCTGCCAATAGGGGTGACGCACATGACAACGACCTGTCGCAGAATGTAAGCTTTGAAGTATGCACTGGACGCAGCTAGCAGCAACATTACAAGGGCGTGCATGTCTTTTCTGATAAGCGTGGTGGTGATGTGGACAGTGCATCTGGCGATGAACCTCCCCACTCTCCAAAGTCAAAATAAAGTTGTTGTTGGACAGTGCTGTTATGGTCAGTTAGGATTACGTCACGATGAAGTAATCCTAGCAGGCTTTTGTGACCCATTGAATGTGGTTAACAGCGTGATGATGTAAAAAAGGAAGCAAAACTAAGGGGGGGGGGGGAAATCTGCAACTTCGTGAATTAGTTCAAGGAGTGCAACCCCCGGCGTTCCTTTTGTCATACACTTTGCACTTAAGCAATAGCGCAGCACTTTTATTTTAAAAAGAATGTACTTTTAGTTTCATTGCTAGTGTATCATTTGTACCTGAACGTCCGCGGTTCAATCCTGACAATGTTAAAGCAGGAGCAGCAGGCATTGCATAACGCTGGGTATATCAATATTTGTTGGCAGTACGACGAAAGGATCGTGATTTCAATACACGTAACATTATTTACTCTAACTAACTTCTTACCTTACAGCAGTCACACGCTGAGGAAGAAAGGTCCACCTCAGTCTTACCAGAAGGAGCGCAACGGCTCAATGTGCAGGATGGCGTACGTAGGAAGAGGAAGGCCACAACAAAAACAGTTGATGTTTTAAAAATGATACTGAATGAGAACGAGAGGCTTCGTGAAAGCCTTCTCGAGGTGCGTAACAAGGAACTGGAGCTGCGCACAAGACAAGTGCAGCTTATGGAGCAAAGCAATAGCATGCAGGAGAGATTAGTTAGGTGCTTGGAGCGCATGTCAGAAAATTGAAACTGTGCAGAGATTTTTAAACACCTTCTGTATTTATGAATAAAAATTAAAAAAAAAACAATGCTTAATTCAGGGTATATGAAACAGGCAATTATTAGAAATGAAATGGAGTTTAAAATCGATTAGCAGTTTTGAAAACAAGAGACAAGTGCCTCGCGCACTCTGGTACCGCTGCTTGTGCATGCGGAGGTGAGGTGTTCTGGCTGACCCCGTGCCTGATAGATGAATGTCGCTTCTGCGATCCACGTTGGGTCTGCAACATCGCTGAAATGTTCGCACATGTTATGCAATATGCAGCAAGCGCGTATGATGACATTAACATTTCCTGTGTCGCATTCCATCCTTTTCATCACGTATCGGAAGCGGGCTTTCAATCTGCCAAAAGCATTCTCGACGACTATCCTCGACCGTGACAGGTGGTAGTTGAAGGTGCTCTGTGCCGGTGTGAGTGGTGCATTGTGAGGGAAAGGTTTCACCAAGGACTTGCTCAGCGGGAACGCTTGGTCGCAGAGTATAAGGGGTGGAACTGCTGTACCACTGATCAGTTTTGTAGGCTGAGCAAATAGTGGGCCCTGTATTAGCGAATTCAGACTTGATCGGGCGAATACATACGCATCATGACAGCGCCCAGGTGACCCAATATTGATATAACGGAACTGGTACCTGTGGTCCACCAGGGCCAAAAGCACCACACTGTACCTGAAACCGTACGTAAGATAGGTCAGCCTTCCACCAATAAATATTACATGAATGTACGCCACGATAATACATTGACATACTAGTTGCCGTACCAAAAGATGTGAATTCTCAAAAGAACAGCGAAAATGGGGACTCACCAGCCCTTGTAGTTATAATAATCAGCAGCATGCTCTTTGGGAGGTGACACTGCAAAGTGGCATCCATCAAGGGCGCCGACACCCTGGGGAAAACCACATACTGCTTCGAAGTCCCGTATGTGCTGCTTCATTTCAGAAGCCTTGATCACTTTTAAGAACTGTTCTTCGAGACGGGCGACCACGACGGTGCAAAACTCACGGTAGACCTCATTGAGGGTGGACCGTCCCACAGCGAACAAGTTGGCTACCGTCCTGTCCTCTGCGCTGGAACAAAGACGGTAGAGTGCCATAGCGACTCTTTTGTCCACGGGGATAGCTCGTCTCATATTTGTCTCTTCCCTTTCCATGTCGTGTCGGCAAACGTCGACAATGAAACGGAATGTGCGAGATGAGACACGAAAGTTCTCGCGGAACCTTGTTTCGCCAAGACGTGGGAGGGTTTCTTCAAACCACCTCTCGTTTCTCACATACATCCATGTCTGTCGCTGGACTGTCAGAGATGCGTTGGACGCTACGATAGAAGCAACGAGCATATTGTTGGCGTGCAGCTGAGTCTCTAGTATTTCCGCT
This sequence comes from Ornithodoros turicata, assembly GCF_037126465.1. Classification (NCBI taxonomy): domain Eukaryota; kingdom Metazoa; phylum Arthropoda; class Arachnida; order Ixodida; family Argasidae; genus Ornithodoros; species Ornithodoros turicata. The sequence goes on along the minus strand of NC_088202.1, from coordinate 83,410,364 downwards.
TCGTCGGTCACATCGCGTATTTCTACTTCAAGAGCAGCAGCTGCTGCGTTAGTCCCAGATACGTGACCGGCGATTACCGTGACAAGTGCATTGACGTCAATTTCTTCCATTTTCAGTAAAATGTGTACGCATACCTGACGGACGATATACAGCAAAGGAAACGCGCGCGAATCGCAAAATGTTTGCCCGAAAGAAAGCAGACGATCCAAAGCAGACGACGCCGGGACACACGGTGGCCAGAATTTTTCAAGACGCCGCTCAATAAAACATCAAAAGCGCTTCAAAGCAAATCTCGTTTGTTGCTGTATTTTTCAAGTTAGCTAAGTTCCAACCAAACATCGTTTCTGCATACCTCTGACAAGAACAAACGTGATTTCACTAAACCTCGTTCAACGCTCGTGCGAATCTGTTCATCAGCATTCATAGTTGTAGACATCATTGGTAAAACCCTTTCAGGGTACCGTCTGGCAGCCTCCCAGGGTTTAAGGCCGTATTTCAGCCACGGCCTTTTCTTAATGCCGTAACCTTAACGGCCGTATATGTGCCCGTCTGACAGAGGTATAATTCGTTGTTTCTCAAAACTGATGTAGCGGCCGGTGGACAAAGACGAAGATGGCCACGCGCCTGGAGCACCTGCCTCAGTTCCACCGGCGCGGCCATGGAGATAGGCCACCGTCATCGCCTCTCCGTGGCATACCATCATCGCCGGTCGGGGCTCATGTAGAGGAAGACCATCGTCCTCTACATTTGGTGACCCGAACTACGAACACCTCAGTTCGGTAAACAATTCGGCCTCTTCAACCATCCCAAATTTCGCAACAGTTTCACCGGCCTGGTGCTGAGCACTCCATCCTTGAAGCCTCTCAACCTTACGACGCCCTGCGTTCACGCAACGACCGGACCATTCAACTGCGACTCGACTCCTTCGAACCGTCTCATCCACACACCACGAACTGGTCACATTTCCAAAGACTTCTTCTGCTCGGCAAGACCACAGCTGTACTGCAGACGCCGTATTGCGAAGCACATCCCTCCGGCGCACACACGCGCCTCACAGCTTCATCAACCATCACTTCAGCCCGATGCTCACCGCACCCCGGCGCTCCTTCACTGCCGGCCGCGACACCCGAGCTTCGCGCTCACCTGCCGGTCGCGGCAGTCGCGGCAGCCGACGCCACGGCACACTTCAGCCGGCGTCTCGGCGTCTCTCAACGGCTCCCACAGCCTCACCCTCTCCTCCTCTGGGACTCTCAGAGCTTCGGCTCCCGTGCCGGTAGCGGCACCCCAGGACCTCCACTTCCCCAGCGCCTCACTCTTTTCCTCGCTCTTCTCGGGCTACCGGATCTGATTACTCATCAGCTGTGATGCTTCGCCATCGTCTGCAGTGCCGTCATCATGTTCAACCGTGCATGCTAACAACGGTCGCCCTCGCTTCCCTCCTCCAGTGAAGTCGCGGACATCATCTGCTTTGTCACCGCTCCGCGTCTGAGGGGGGGAGTGATGTAGCGGCCGGTGGACAAAGACGAAGATGGCCACGCGCCTGGAGCACCTGCCTCAGTTCCACCGGCGCGGCCATGGAGATAGGCCACCGTCATCGCCTCTCCGTGGCATACCATCATCGCCGGTCGGGGCTCATGTAGAGGAAGACCATCGTCCTCTACACTGGCTTTGTGCAACGCGTCTGCCTTAGGCACCTGTGTAATGACACTGGCCCAACTGGGGTTTCTAATTGGAAGACGCTCAAAGCCACCAAGCCTGTCTACTTCACTCCCCCATCATCTCATCATCATCGTGTCATTAGTTCATCAGCATGTACATCTACAGTCGTGACGATGCCCACAGCTGTGAGGCCAACAACGGCAAGCTGTCTCTACCACCACTACCTGTTTCCTTACGTGTAAATCTGCTCAAATTACCTTACTTTTTTTTCTGTTTCAACAGCGTACCTTCATTAGGAGGAACAACATGCACTCATAAAACAGAACTTCACCGCATAACGTGCTGCAAGCCAACCATTGTACTGAATGATCACTTCTGATTTGTAGAAAACGCCAGGTGTACGCCTTTTTCTGACAATTAATATAACTGTATAAGTGTCACAAAAAGGCGCATATCTGCCGTTTTCAACAAATCGAGAGAGAGAACCATGTCATTCGGGGTGATTGCTGGCTGCATGCTATTTCTGCAACCTATTTCTCAAATGGGACTTCATAAGTTCAGACAGCTTTTATTAAAGACCACATGGGCTTCAGTATATGAAACCTCTGATGTGAATGAGGCCTTTGATAATTTCTTAAGGATCTTTTCGTGTGCGTATTCTGCCAGATTCCCAATTATTACAAAAAATGTCATAGGAAAGCACGGAAACCGTGGATGACACGTGAATTGATATCCCTGATTTCTAAACGAAATAGGTTATTTCGTAACTTTATTAAATTATGATACCTATAAAGAGTTCAGAAACTTGCTAAACAAACATATCTGCCAAACTAAAATGTCATATCACGATTCGATGTTCAATGAACATTTAGTGGGTGGCTCGCGCAGAGTTTGGCGAAATATAAATTACATAATGAACCGTCCCAGAAGCAACGAAACGATTGGTGAACTGACAGTTGACGACCGCGAAATAAAAGGCAAAAATTTGGTGGATACGTTCAATCATCATTTCACCAGTATTTGTCGTGGGGTGGTAGCCAAAGTAAAGTACAGTCGACCCGCGTTTATCCGGACGGCCTCGTTTCCTGTGAAAATGTCCGGATAGCGGGGGAACCGGATAAGTGAAACACGAAAATCCAGAGTGATCCTAAAAGGACATCTTTATTGACCATTACACAGAAAACTATCCATTGTCATCTGTTTCATTCTAATGCACGCATCCAGTTCTTGCAAACCTTTGCTAACGGCATTAACTTGCGAAATATTGTTTTGTTGCTCGGAAAATACTAGAGCTGTTCTCAGTGCCGCACGCGGATTTTCTACCGTCACAGCTGGTGCATCCCCGCATTCATCATAAGATTATTTTTTAACACTATCGGAAGCGACGACACTGACGATGTCGTCATCTGCGGTTACAGCGCAGGAGTCCTCGTTGCGGACCTTCTCAGTCTGAAATGACCAGTCAGCTCAGTGGATTAAGGTGCAAAGTCGGAAAGGGAGAAAATTATTCATAGCAACACTGTCAGTAAAAAGGATGCCACAACCAGGGTCCTCGACCTCGCTTGACTAGGTGTGAGCCAAGTGTCATTCCTGGACAATAACCGGATTACTGAAGCCGATTATTGGCTATTAGTTACTTCTGTTCCCTGGAATTCTCGTCCGACTCCGGAAGCTGAAGTCCGGATAAAGGAGGGCGAAATACATGGGGAGAAATCCGTCCCCATGCTATTTTGTCCGGATAGCGCAGGATCCGGATAAACGAAGTCCGGATAAACGCGGGTCGACTGTAGTTGTTATTGGCAGATGGGACGCGGCCCATTTTAAACAGGAGTGAACGGGTGAGGGCAACGTTCAGCCGAAGACGATGTAGAAACGACTCCTCCTCGCGGGTACAGCCGCCGCCGCCGCAGAGACGCTGTACTAGCAGGCGACACGCAGACACCCAGAGCGGCAGTAGGGGCACCGGTGTGGCCGCATCAAGAGCGGCGCGTCTCGCATCCGCGTCAGCACAGGTGTTTCCGTGTAGCCGTGTAGCCCGGGTACCCACTGAAGGCAGACCGTGACCGACCGAAGAGAGGTGGGCGTACTCCTGAAGTACCATGGTACGCAGATCACTCACGACGCTCGGGTGGTATGTTGACAGGAGTGCCAAAGACGAGGGCGAGGTCACGCTTTTCCTGCGAGACGTAGTAGGCCGCAGCTGAGGACTCATTCGCTACCGACCCATCAGTATAGATGGCGTGGCTCAGCGGATAGGCCGAACTCAGATGTTCGAGCACGAGCTGGCGGGCTACTGTCACAAGCACATCGTTCTGTCTCTGGAGGCCGGAGATAGTGGCACAGATCTCGGGTCTTGCAAGCGTCCACATCGCCGGGGCGTGCAAGGGCAGGGAGAACTGGCAGGGACGAACCCTTTGAGGCGAACGAGAGCACGACCGAAGTCAGAGGCCGGATGCTATGGGATGGACATATAGAATACGAGTATATAGTTAGTAAAGTGTCCAAAGTTGCGGGCATCTTGAATAGAAACTGGTACATCCTGCCTGCCAAAATGAAACTAACCATCTACAATGTCTTATTTCACACATACCTAAATTACTGCTGCCTAGTCTGGGGCACGGCAGCACATACACATTTGAATTCTTTATACTTATTGCAAAAGAGAGCCATAAGAGCTATACACAGATCGTTACCTTTCGAGTCGGCGCAACCACTTTTGTTAGATATAATATCGTTCCTGTCCAGTTTATCGATATCGCTTCCTGATTGCATACAGGAATGCATTAAGAACAAATAATACTTACTTTCTTAACTTACTTAAACTACATCAGTCAGTATCAAATGTCGTGGTGCGTCATAGAGACGACCGGGCAGTCCCTCGAACTAGAACAAAATATGGCGACCAAAAATATCTGTACAAGCACCTAAGTTGTTAAATCGATGCAACATAGTCACTAGTGATAAGTGCGATAAGTGCTTTTCCCAGAGTGCGAGGTAACCCGTTACAAGTAACTCGTTACTGTAACTAAGTTCCTTTTTTTTTTTGGTAACTTGTAACTTAACTCGGTACTTTGGCGCCGTGGTAACTTTCAGAGGAACTCGTTCCTTTCTCAGGTAACTTTACCAAAGTAACTTAAGTTAAGTTCCAAGTTACTTTTAACTCGCTTTTCACTCATGTCCACATATTTTCTTGCTTTCTCTCCGGTTCCTTCATGTCATTTTTTTGCCATTTGCATTTGCCATTGGCATTTTTTGCCATGAAACGTGATATTCAATCAATGACAGTATTTTATTCAGGAAGTAAGAACCGCTGCCATTGAAATGAAGCTGAATCATTGTGCACCGACAGGGAGTATAAGATGCAAAGCGTTCGAATAGACCTCTACCAGCGAAACGTCATCATGACATTGGTAGACAGACTGAAACCGAAGGAAATCGGAAGGAGAGGGCTGGGTTCCACGAACGGGCACTTGTTGCATAATGTAAAACCCCGCGACTACGGAACACGAAAGGACAGACACAAACACGAAGTCTGTCCTTTCGTGTTCCCTAGTCTCTGAGTTTTACATTATGCATCATCTTCACCAGCTCGCTTGCTTCCTAGCCATTTTTTCATGGGCACTTGTTCTCTGCCTCCCATTGAACGAAAAGCGGTACCAAGGGTCGCGTCCCTTAAAGGGACCATATTGTAATCCCCTCAGGACCGTGGGTATTGAGGCGCGCAAGGTCTAACTCAACTGCTCATGCGCGCTGCACCTGCGTAGTGCTATTTTGTGTCCGAAGCAACTCGGAAGAAACTCTTTCTTCTTCTTCTTTTCTTTAAGTAACTCTGTAACTGCGAGTTACGTTTCAGGCTGAAGAACTTTGTTATTAACTTAGTTACATTTTTCACACGGTAACTTAACTTGCAACGAGTTCTTTTTGACGGGTAACTTCTCAATCTATGGGATACCACACGAGAGATCCAGAGAGTCATGTTTAGTAACATACTCGTATATTATGCAAAAAGTTTTCCCATATACGTACTTGCTTCGCTTCACCCCTTAGTGTCCTTGTGTTATACTCAGAATTTGATTATATGTAGTATGTAGAGAATGATGTACGCAAGAGCCATTTCTCTTTCTATGCATTGATGACTGTCACTATCCCGCCCTGTGCCGTGTCAAACTTGCATATGCAGCTTTTTGCACAGAGCCGACCCACATTGTATTGTACTCAATGTGAAAACAAAACAAACAAAAGTAATAAGTTATGTGGTGAAGTTCTGTTTTTAAGACTGTCGGTGCGACGACTACGTTCATGTTGATGGAGCCTATATTTCCGTGTCTTTTCTTTTGTTTTGTTTTTCAATTCCAATTATACAAGTACGTTTGACATTGTCAGTACTTTCTGACGGCCTCCTATACGCTAAATGACTATAACGGTGGAGCTACTGCTGGGCGGGCAGGAAGCAAATCAGAAAAGCAACATGGTCGGACACAGGATAAAACAGAAATTCGAAATTCCTTCAAAATGTGAAAGGCCTGTCTCAGAAAAGCCCCTGGCTACTTTGTGGTTTTTTACAAAGTGTTCAGTGCAGCGCCAACGGCAGCTTCCACAGTTTTATTTTATTGTGGAAGCAGCCTTATGCAAACATCTATATACGGACGCATCAAATGGACGGATGGTAAGTGTGTACTTATGCTCTTTCTCTCCTTTGGTTCTATGCCAGCTAAAAGTATGGCTCTTGTAGCAGGCTTCGAAAAGGAAAGTAAAGGCTCTACCTCGAGTGGCGACACGGCCAAATGCGTCTTGTCGGCTACATGGAAATTTCAATCTTTTCTTTCTTTCGTGTTGGATGCCAGATTCAGTGAACAATGCATCGAGCACGAAAGCAGCTCCGACATCTGCTTTCAAAACGGAATATGGAATTTGTATGTTCCCGAACAACATTCCAGATAAATAAGTACATGCGAACTAGGGCTGCTTTTAGCTCTGTTCGTGCATGAAAGGCGCCCTACAGAGACACGCACAAAGAGAAGAGGAGCGGAAACGTTTCCGGTTGGAAGCAAAGCCTAACAAACTTCTTGCACAAATAAAAAAATTATTTTAAAGTCAATACTCGAAATTGCATTGTCTTGTCCTGCTTCGTGTGCGTCTGCATCGCGCATTGTGTGTCTGCACTACGCCTGCGTAAGCAAAAAAAAAAAAAAAAAAAACGAACTAGAAGTCAGACGACGTACGAATGCTTCTTTGAAAAACTGGCCCTTTCCCTACGGTGCAACCCTAGACGACAAAAACTTTATTTCATGCCATCACCTTCAGTTGCCGTGAGTAATGGTGAGTGCCATCATGACGACGACGACGACGAAGTAGAACTGATCTGACGTGTTCTCAGCTGGCTCTTCACGAAATTCATATATTTTGCCTTTTTTTCGGTTTCTGGGTTTTCGGATATTGGCGGAATCTTTCCCCTTCGCCCCCGTAGTTATGGAGGGGGGGGGGAGGAAACCGCCGGACCACGGGTCCTCCTGAGGGAGACGAGGGTGCGCAGCGGCCCAGGCTGGCGAGAAGTCGGTCGCCAGCGGGAAGGAAGACAAGCGAAGATGTTATGTCTGCCTCACCGCGCACGCACTTCACGCACCGAGTTTCTTACTTACTCTTCTTACTGACTTCGGCACCATGAGTGCGGCATTTCAGGAGCAGGACGCCTGCGATTGGAGGTACAGTTCTCCGACCCAATTCCAGTGTGTCTGGATGACTGTGGCTGTGGTTCGCTACCGGGACCACTGGCTTTTAAAAATTAGTGAACGCGTTTGAAAGGTAAAAAAATAAATACACCATTACTTTATGTACATGTATGTACGCCAGTACATATACACCGTAAATGCTGGTATAAAAATTATAAATTTGTGTGGTCTAGAACCTTTTTTATATGCACTTCAACATATGAACATATCGTTTACCTAGTTATTTTCTTTGGTTAGAAAAACGCAGTGGTCCCGTTAACGAACTACATCCATGACAGTAAAGTGTGACCGGATGGTTTCCAAATAGTACGGTATAAGCAGAGCCGTGCCGATGGTATACCGGTCGTTTTTCGCTGTGAGAACCCTATCGCCTCTTTCTGGGATGTGGACCACAACCCCATGTCGGGTGTATCCTGTTTGAAACTTTTAAAAATAATCTTTCAAAAATAAACGCGTAACTACCCACTGTTAAAAATATATCTCCCAGAATATACGCTTAAAAATCAACGCACAAAAATAATCGCCGAAATATCCCCGTTTAAATAAAAACGCTAAGGAATCCACGGTTAAGAATATATCGTTAAAAATAAATCGTTCCAAAATCCCCCAAATCCACCCTACAGTTGCTAGAGCCATGTGGTATGGCCCAAATCAAGGTGAACTGCAAGCAAGGGGCTTAAACTAACCTCACAGGACCAAACTATCCTAAACTATCCCAAACTAACCGAAACCAAACTAACCTAACCTAACATAACCTGATCTAACCCTGCGCAAATTGCGATCAGTGCGCCTCCGTGCTAGATGGTGAGGGGATTTTGAAAGAGTTTATTTTTAATGGTGGATTATTAAACGGTGATCTCTAAGCGGGGATAGTAAGCGGTTTATTTTAGGAGATCTATTTTTAACCGCGTAGTTTTTAAGCGGATTATTCTTGGATGTTTTATTCTTAAGCGTTTATCCTAAATGGTGGATTTCGGGGACCCCCCCAGCGGGTCATTGAGGTCCAGGGAGACATGGCCTATTCCCGCGAGACCGACAGCTCCCTCAGCGTTATCGTTAAGTCTTTTGAGCCTGGCCGCGCGCTCCCTGCCAGCCCAAGCAGCACGCCAATATTGGTCCAATATTAGACCCATATGGGCTGCCAGGATTACCAATATTGGTTCAATATGGGCTGCCAATATGGGACCAATATGTGGAGTGCAATCAGGCTTCATATTGGACCAATATGGGCTGCCCATATTGGCAAGCCCATTTTGCCCATATTGCGCCAATATTTCCGTGATAACGCGAACGGGGAGTCCGTGTAATAATAAAACATTATCCGGTATAATATCCACCACTGATATTACTTCTCTCTTCTTTTTGCTTTTTCATTTCTGCAGCTCTTTTTATTAATCCACGTTGCATAGCGTTACAAAAACAACACTGCATCGCCCTAAAAACGAAGAACAAGTACTACGCCCGTCTTGCTGTAGGACCCATGCAGTCGTATTGCCAACTGTAGGATGGGACAAGCGAAAGCTTGCCCACATCACATTTTAAGAATAATACTGCTCTCGCCTTAAAAACGAAGAGCAGGATCAACTAGTGCTAGGCAGGCAATCTCACGGAACTGCCAATGTCAAGCATCCCTCAGAAGCCTCCAGTAGGATCGCAATAGTGTATGAACCAAAAATTTCCAACCCGCTCTTAGAGTAACAAAGGAGCGAAACACTTTCGTGACGGTGACGGACATACGCCTCAGTAACTCACACTACCTGCAATACCTTGAAAGCACCTAGCGTTACAGAAGAGACATCCCTTCCTATCAAACATTGTGTTTTTTACTTGACCAGCCGCAATTCCGTTGTCATTAGGGGAACCAGCGACATTTTAGCCCGAATGAAACGTCCGATCCGAGAGTCGCGCATGCGCATTAGTTGTAGGACGCGTGATTTCGCTCAAGCGACCACGCTCTTAGTCGGTTCGACCGAGTGGCATTGGCATCGCGAAGCAAGATGGCGGCTGTTTGCAGCAAGTGGAAAGTTGAGTTGCAGTGCATGTTACAGTGGGATTGCCACGTATGTTGACTGTTTTGAACACCGTGTATCATCTGCGGGAAGTTGTTGGATGCAACGACGTATTGAATTGGGCATTTCACATGCTTCAACCTCCAATCTTGCCGTGATGCTTGGGCACTTTGTACAACACGGATAGGTACCATTTTCTGCATTTTCAGTCAATATGGGGTGTACACGGGCAATATGGGGCCCATATTGCCAAGTTTGAGCCAATATGGAGAAGTCTGGGCAAAACGTGTCCCATATTGGACCCGTATCGCCAATGACCAGCCAATATTCGTCCAATATTGTGTGCTGCTTGGGATAAAACCTTATCTGGTATAATATCCACCTCTGATATTACTTCTCTCTTCTTTTTGCTTTTTCATTTCTGCAGATCTTCTTACTGGTCCACGTTGCATGGCGTTACAAAAAGAACACTGCATCGCCCTATAAACGAAGAACACGTCCTACGCCCGTCTTGCTGAAGGACCCAGGCAGTCCCACGGAACTGCCATGCCAAACATCCCTCAGAACTCTTCATTGGAATCGCAATAGACCTCTACCCAAGAAACGTCATCATGACGTTGGTAGACAGACTGAAACCGAAACAAATCGGAAGGGGAGGGCTGGGTTCCACGAATGGGCAGTTGTTCGCTGCCTCCTATTGAAAAAAAAGTAGGACCGAGGGTCGCGTCCCTTTCAGGGACCATCGCAATCCCCTCAAGACACTGGCTTTCGGGCGCGACCTTCTTCGCCTCTAGCTTCGAGCGTAGTTCAACTCTACCAAATTGGTGGAGCTGTCGAACACTATGACGTCATTTACAAATTTACATTTCGTACTGCCAACTGTAGGATGGGAGAAGCGAAAGCTTGCCCACATCAATTTCAAAAATAGTACTGCTCTCGCCTTGAAAACGAAGAGCAGGATCAACCAGTGCTAGGCAGACAGTCCCACGGAACTGCCAAACAGGAACAAACAGGGAGAGATCTGTAGGTGGTAGTGATGTGACGTTCGTGGACGAACCCTTCAAACTGAACTAGTCATTCGGGTGAACTGAACGAACTAGTTCAACAACAACCAAAACATTAGTTCTTCAATTCAGTTCACTGGGCCTCGACACCCACAACGCATACGCTTTGATACGCTTCCAAGTGTGACATCTGCGCCATCTAACGAACGTTTTGTAAAGCTAACAAAGCACATGCGCGCAAGAAGAAGGGCGGGAGACCACGGCGCATACGCTGTGGCCTTGAGTGGCTGTGACGCTGCGCTGAAGTGGACTGTGTGAAGGAAGAGAACTGGATGAACTAAAGAACTAAACGACGTCGCGAGTCGTTTTGAAGGACTCGCAGAGCCTGCCGTTGCCTGTCAGAACTGCTGCTCGTCCACAGCGCATGCGCTTACGGAAGAGCGCGGGCGGTGCGGCGAGGCAGAGCCTCAAGTGGACTTAGTGATGGTGTGAAGGAAGAGAACTGGATGAACTAAAGAACTAAACGATGCCGCGGGACGTTTTGAAGCACTCGCAGGGTCTGCCGTTGGCCGTCAGAGAAGGTGGTAGTCCACAGCGCATGCGCTTAAGGAAAAGCGCGGGGAGGGAGAGCTTCGAGTGGACTGTGTGAAGGTGTGAAGGAAGAGAACTGGATGAACTAAAGAACTAAACGACGCCGCGGGTCGTTTGGAAGTACTCGCAGCGCCTGTCAGAACTGTTACTCGTCCACGGCGCATGCGCTTAAGGAAAAGCGCGGGGAGGGAGAGCCAGCAGAGCGGCTTTGAACGCCGTATGGATTCAAGTACTGTGGGCAAGTGAACTATATGAACTATGAACGGCGAACGCTGAACAAGAGTAAATCATTTAGAACTGATTGCGCTGAGATCGCTCTGAGCTCCTTCTCGCAATTGTGGACTGCTAGTGGCGCCGTTATGTTCTAACTTCTGGCTGACTGCTTGTGTGACTGGCACACCCTGGAGCGGGCACGCTATATTTTTGCGGCAATACACTGCAAGCTTCCCAATTTTTCCTCCACAACGCTAGACGTTGTACTTTTCTTCAAGCTCTCTCATGCATTTGAATGAAATGAGTTGAAACTGCGGTTACTCTATCACACTTCTGTGTTCTCAAGTTCGCAGCAAGCAGACGTAAGTGATCAGAAATACACGATTGTAACAATGAACGACGACGGCACCTTGCATATTGATCTGTGCAATACTTTTCTCGTTAAAAATATACGTAGAAAATTAAAGCAAAATAAAAAAGCGACCTAAAAGATTACGTTTGCTATGTTGATGTTCTCGAACCTTTGGAAAACTGAATTGCAAGATCATTTTGTTGTATCTCTCTTGGTCGAGCCATTTTATATTACTTGATTGTGTTTAATTGCGAACAGGTGAACGAATGAACTATTCTTTTAGACAGTTCAGTGGAGTGAACTGAACTAAATGAATTAGTTCACAAAAATGAACTGACTTGCCCATCACTAGTAGGTGGGGTGCATTGACGTGCGCTGGTTCACCAGAAAGAGGGAAAAGAAGCATGCGTATGGGCGAGGTGCGCCGGTTCACCAGAAAGAGGGAAAAAGCACGGGTAAAGCTATGGTGTGACGTCATATGCACGCCACCTATAGTGTATGAACCAAAAATTTCCAACCCGCTCCTAGAGTACAAAGGAGCTAAACACTTTGGTGACGGTGACGGACATACGCCTCAGCAACTCACACTGCCTGCAGTAACTTGAAAGCATCTAGCGTTACAGAAGAGACATCCCTTATCAAACATTGTGTTTTTTACTTGACCTGCCGCAATTCCGTTGTCATTAGAGGAGCCAACGACATTTTAGCCCGAATGCAACGTCCGATCATAGTGTCGCGCATGCACATTAGTTGTAGGACGCGTGATTTCGCTCAAACGACCATGCTCTCAGTCGGTTCGACCGATTGGCATTGGCATCGCGAAGCAAGATGGCAGCTGTTTGCAGCGGGAGGCGGTTTTCGGCACTGATCTCTATAGTAATAGGTTGGATAGCAGATTGAGGGTGCAACCGTACGGTGCGTACGGTCACCGGCCGCCATCTTGCGAAGCTCAAAACATTGCCGTCCGCGACTCAGCTGCATATTCTGCATGCGCCTTTGCGTAGCATTTTTGTGGTGTCATGTCCGCTTGCTGTGGTTATTGGTGTGCTGCCCGTACTGGCAAGGCACCGGGGACGACATTTCACAAGTAAGTGACTTAGTGTTACAAATAAATGTGATTTATTAGTCCACGACCGGGGCTACAAAACGTTGCTGTTGAAGCATGTGCCCGGCACTTTGTGACTCGTATCTTAAGATCTAAACGTTAAACTTTAAGCGGTACGTTATCTGGATAGAGTCATTGTGATAGTCCAGACTTCCTGCAGTTCACGGGTATGGTCTCGGCACGCAGCAGGCGTTGAAGTGCGCTTGTCAGGTATGGGATATACGGCTCAGTTTGTTGGTCACGGTATCGACGATTGCTTGCTTGGATCAGCCTTGTCATCCCTGCCGTAATTGGTGGCATAAATTGTTCAATGCAGGTTCCCTCACAGCCGCCCACAACATTTAAAAAAGTGTGTGGTGAATGTCAGGCAAAAGAACTGGACGCCGTCGAGGACATCACTGGTCTGCAGCAAACATTTTAAAGACAGGTGCTTCGACAGAACCGGACAAACCGTTCGACTGAGGCCTGACGCTGTACCCAACAAGTTCGACTTCCCAGAGCACCTCCAGAAAGTAATAATGCATACGTCATATCTAGAGGCCGGATTTATATGCACTAAAAGCTGGTTGAACACACATGCATGAAAAATTCATTAATCTTGCTCAAAATATGCACCTCTAGAAATTCACTTGTATGCATTTAAAACATGCAACAAATTCACCGGGGCAAAAGTATCTTACTTTATATAGTGTACAAAAAGCAGGCAGAGTTGAAAGCATAGATGGAGAGTTAACCGTCAAAAGGAACTCCTTACGAAGTTACCGTGTGAAAAATGTAACTAAGTTAATAACGAAGTTATTCAGCCCGAAACGTAACTCGCAGTTACGGAGTTACTTAAAAAAAGAACGAGTTACTCCCAAGTTACTTCGGACACAAAATAGCACTACACAGGTACAGCGCGTGTGAGCAGTTGGGTTCGACCCTGAGTTGCCTGCGTAGAGTTTTCATTTATGTCCAACAATGCGAACGCTTTGCATCTTATTCCCTGTGGGCGCACAATAGTTCAGCTTCATTTCAATAGCAGCAGTTCTTACTTCCTGAACAGAATACTGTCATTGACTGAACATCACGTTTTATAACATAAAATGCCATGGAAGAACCGCAGAGAAACCAAGAAGACAAGTGGACGTGAGTGAAAAGCAAATTAAAAGTAGCTTGGAACTTAACTTAAGTTACTTTGGCAAAGTTACCTGAAAAAGGAGTTCCTCTGAAAGTTACCACGGCGCAAAATTAGCGAGTTAAGTTATATAGTTACCAAGAAAAGGAACTTAGTTACAGTAACGAGTTACCTCGAACTCTGGTTGAAAGTGTGTATTTGCATGAAAATCTAGCCTCTATGAATCATGTTCCCTAGTTAAGAGTTTCAAGCGATGGTTGATGATTAGAATCAGTACTGCATGAAGGGCACCTTAAAGCTGCAACTAGTCCAATATATGAAAACACTCCTGAATTATGCATTCATATGCAGTTAAAAGCCACTCCATATTGGATAGGACAGTACTAAGATGGGCAAAAGCATATAAGAAAAAAGTATTGCATGAAAATTTTGCCTAACGTACAAACTCGTATTAGTGGGACATACAACACACCAGCCACATGTGTCTTTGGTGCGTTCCAGCATGTTTACTTTACTTAGAGACAACAAATAATTTTTCAACCTCGAATGTCTACTCTTTATTGTCCCTGCTTAAGTTTGCGACAACATAGGTTTGAATGCAGCCCAAATGAAAACAATGTGATCCGTCTGATCAAAGAAGTTTCCCAGTGCTACATCAGTATCGGACTGCACCACCTTGCCAAGGAATATACAGAGAAGGTGACAGCCAGGCCTAATCTGCGAAAGCAATTGTCAAGGTTGATCATATTCAACAACCAGTAATGCACTCTGCCCACTTACCTGGTTGACTGCTTCAAATTGCTGTTGCAACTAGACTTGTGATACTTTGATGTTGGAGCTTTCACCACAAGACCTTGCTACTTAGCCTTTTTATGACTTATTCACTCTACCTCTAGTCATTTTGAACTGTCTTTACCGCCATTTACCTCCCCAGTGCACATATTTCTAGTCGATATGTTTTTACCGTCATATAGCATCTATATCACATACTTAACATCATTCTAGTCCTTTGGAAGTGCTTTAGTGCCGTTGGGCATTTCGTGTCATAACTAGTCATATCTCAACTTCCTGTGCAAAGCATAACGTTTATACCCAAGCACATTAAGGTGGTTACATAAACAAACGTGCCAAACATTGCTGAATGCCGAGAGTCAATTCTGAGAATACTGCTGCCTGGCATTCCACACCCCCGAGCAGAAAGGAAATGGGAGAAACACGAGAAGCAACACGCTGCACACGCTGACAGACGACAAAGGGAACGTAACACAACAAATACAACACCATACAAAACCAGAAATCACATAATTGAAGTTCAAAGTACAAAATTGGAACGACACGACCTCACACGAGTACAAAATAGACAGGAAATAACATGTACGTGACGGGATTTCACACAAAAAACGTAAGGAACCCAATCACGAGGGATTTCTGTAGCGATCCGTGGCAAAGTTTTAGCGAAGCAGCTAGGGAAGAGCTCACAAACAGCAAAACTTGTCACAGCTTACATGCATTCCAATGGACTGTAATGGCTCTTTTGAGCACCGCAATATGGCGGCCGGTTGGCGTACCCCTTCTTGCGATACCCTCACCCATCTGCTATCCAACCTTTATACACAGAGATCAGTGGTTTTCGGCGATTGTATCTCATTACGGCCGAAGTCTCATTACGGCCGATGTCTCAATACGGCCGAAAGTCTCAATACGGCCGAAAGTCTCAATACGGCCGATAATCCTTTAATCCCCAAGTGTCTCATTACGGCCAAAGTCTCAATACGGCCGAAGATGTCTCATAACGGTCAAATGTGAAAATGTGTATTGTAACTTGCACTGATATGCAATGTCGCAGCCAGGTATGGATATATATTGAGCAGGGTATAAGCCATGCACTGTGCCCTTAGGGCCCTTATCATATTTATATACAGATATTGCGAGACAAACGGTATGTTATCATACCACAGCACAATGCAACATATTGTGTAATGTGTACTGCCACAAGGTAGTGTTGATGTTGCTGTGAAGCAGGCTACTATGTGGAGTTAGCTACTTGTAGAGAGCTAGATGAATATTGGCTTTGTTGTGACGCTTGTGGAGCCATCCTACAGTCACTGGCCAAGACGGAACACCTATCTCAGTCGATGTCAGTTTATTTCCATTCGCCTTACAATGGTACAATTCTTGCTTCTGGAATGAGTAAACCTGCAAGAAGCGAAGCGGAACCATGAATAGGCTAGAATATTAAAAAAAAAAAAACAAGCATTTGTCTCTACATGGCTGGTTTTAATGTGCACAAGCTGCACATGTGTTGATACGTGTCTGTTATTTCATACAAGGTTAACATAAATTTTCATCTAGACAAAAGAATGACAAGCCTTAAAAATGTGACTCCCAGGTAAACACAGAGCATGACCATGATATGAATATAGGTTCAGTAGTTCATTCCCTTAATGGAAACATGTGAATATCAAATAGTGATACATTACAATTCATGAAATGATGCATGCATAACTTTCATTTCTGGTTTCTTTTTTATAAAAGTAGTGCACGAATTAACATTCGTGCACTACTACAAAATTTCTCACTTCACAACAGAACCTTATGATGATCTTAACAGCTCACCTCTTCGGTCAGGACTCCCTGGGCAGCAACATCCTATTAGCCATGTTGTTGTTTTTCCTTTTCGGAATCCTCCGTGCAGCCACATACCATGCCTGGAATGGAAAACCAGCTATAAATAACAATGTATTTGAATGACTTCTTCTTGAAGTATTTATTCTAATCAGATATGCTTTTGTGCCTAGTATGGTGCGCGAAGGCACATAAGTACAACATTTGCAGACGTTCGACGTAAGCAGTTCAAGGAGATCAATTCAAGTACGCCGACTTGCGCTTTTATTTTTGAAGAAATACGACGACAAATTTTAACAAATTCAATATGGCTCACAATGATACGAGTAAATGCTGCTGTACGGTGATGCATTGTCGGTATCTTATAGTCTTCGAATAAATTTGTTGTTCCTAAACGCGCAACCAACTAGAAACGGCGCAAACCTACGAACAGATACCGAGTTACATCTATTACAGGCACTTCGGCTGTTTTGATTCATTTAAATTACTCGTATGAGAATCCAACTGTACGTGGACAGCACACTACTAAGCCAGACAATCTACGAAAGCATTACTCACCAGAATTCCTGCTAGACTTGGTCTTGGTCAACACTGCGCGATATACGTTGGGGCTGTGGCGATTCATTCAACTCGATTTTTACCGGCGCTGCTCGAAAGATAACGACGGAAAATAGAGAGCCGCTATAAAGTCCGCAAATTTGCACATTACAGCACTACAAATCGATATATGAACACGTCGTAAACAGCAACCACTCGCTCACACAAGAAACGAGGTACCCAACGTTGCTAGACACCATCCGAACTCCAAAGTGCGAGTAGCAAAACAACAAGATATCAAAACACGAAAGGAAGAGTATTGATCCCCCCTCCTTCTATAGCATGCAAAACGTGATTTGCGCTGAGATGAACATATATGTTGATGACGCGAGTAATTTTCACTTTTTACTGATCCAAAGGAGGTCACGTGGGATTGCTTGACGCTTGCGAAATTAACAGCAATGAAAATGGCGAAACGAAACTTGTGAATCGTGTATTTGTTCTTCATGGTAGCTGCCAGAAACGAAGCAAACTTATGAGACACTGGATTACAGGTATGTTGCCATCTTTTTCATTCCTGCATATCATTTCATATTACACTGTACGTGAACACATGGGTGTCGTGTCTCAGCGTACCTGGGGAAGTAGTTGCATGGGGAAGTGTGCATGGTTCTAGACTTTTAATTTTCGATCGCGTAATCGAAATATCGGCACCTCTCGCTTTGTGGCTTGCATGTGACCAACCAAGTGCTGTTCCCTTACTAGCGCTTCCTACAAACGACAAAACGAAACATGTGGGAGTGTATATTTTTGATTACTCATATATAACAAGAAAATGTATCGTTTTCAGGTTGCTGCCACTACTCCATGTGCCCGCAATTGTCTTGCGTGTATGATTACACTAACGACGTCGCCGACCACGGCGGAATTGTTTTGCGTACACGCGTTTCAGCATGAAGCCTGCAGGTAACATCTGATGCTTACCCTTCGGATATTCTGAATTTACATATTGTAGCTTAGAGGAATTCCGAATGCCCAGAGTGACACACATTTATAACATTGTGACATCAGTGCAGTGGCATAAGCTCTAATGTAGTGCCCCACGAAAATGAACAAGGGGCAGTGGTTTATCCAGAATCCCAAGCGGGGGGGGGGGTTTGAAAAAAATTGGGGGGGAGGTCATCATTATAGTTACGTCATTACAGCTTAACATATCATTACAGACGTATCTGAAGCTGAAATCGCAAGGGCACCCCCCAGGCAAAAAAGTTAGGGGGGTCTGGATAAAGCACTGACGAGGGTGACTCCTCCACCCCATGTCAAGCCTCATAAAACACCTCCTGAAATATTTTCCTGGCTATGCAGCTGCATCATTATGACGTAATTGTCATTGTTGTCCATAATTCTTGAATATGTTTTGAATATATGAAAAAAAGTCTGCTTGACAGCATATGTCTTATGGTCATCATCAAACAAGAGCATATGTCATTTTGTTCAGTGCCTTATGTACTTTTTTTAAATTTCAGGTGGACGTAAATTGTAGAAGGCAGCTAGTGGGGGAGAAGATCATGGTCATAGGTCATGTGGCTCCTGGAGCTCCCAGTGGGCTCCCTTGTGGAGTACTTTTCAGAACACACACACACACAGTTTGCTCACAGAACCAACGAGTAGGATGTTGCTTGAATACTGAGAGAAAATGGCGTAACACATACAAATATCGTGTGACACATATGACAATAAAAACATTTTTCACGAGGGATGCATGAAACACTGTCGCAATATTGTGTGCATGAACCATTGTGTGTGACACAAGCCGTGGGGGCACACCACCTCGGACTCATTTTGGGAAGCATAAAACACAGTATATACAGAGCTAATATGGTGGATGCTTCTTTTTTCCTTTTGGCCGTTATGAGACATCTTCGGCCGTAATGAGACTACCTTCGGCCGTATTGAGACTTTGCCCGTAACGAGACACTTGGGGATTAAAGGATTTTCGGCCGTAATGAGACTTTTGGCCGTAATGAGATGTTACCTTTTCGGCGCACACTTGAGGTCGAGGGACCTCAGTGAAAGGTCCTCCTGTTCCTCCGGTTCCTCCTGTGAATGAGGAAAAAGTAAAAACAAAAAACACGCGTTCTCCAAGCGGAAGTGAAGGCATTCTGACGCGGTAGCATACCGAGTTTGCTGCGTCGTGTTCTGTGTGTTCGTTTTTGCTCCTTGTCTCAGATTTTTCGTCGATTTGACAATGTTTCGTTGGCTTGAGCTTGAGTGCTTGGGTTTTCTGGTCTGTGTTGGCGGTTCTGTGTGTAGAGTATCGGTGCTGCGAGAATTCGTGACAGTACTTGTGTTTGAGAAATTGCACCTGTGTGTCGTACTATTTGTGCTCGATTTTCGCCCTGGCGCCCACCTAGACCAGTCGTTATTAGTTCTATTCATCAGCTGATGCTACACTTGCTTACGTTAGCAATGCATACATTTCGGCAAATTTCCACGTCATGCTCGATCGACCAGGTTTGGGAAGAGCCTTGCGCTCGTGGACAGATCGGTGTGCTCAGTGTATGCTGGAAACGCTCACTTCATTGGAAAGCCAGCAGATCCTGGTCCGGTAAAGGGAGAGTCAGTAGCCAGCAGACTTTGAAGGAAGCTTGGGTTTCATCAGAATCATAAAGCAAGCCTTGTATGTCTGTACGTCTCTAATTGGAAAATTTAGTTTCACGAGCTGTGACTTACTAATTACAACAATATGGAGCGACGTAAACAAAGCAGCCACTTTTGTCGTTGAAACTGATCTGAAATAGTTTTGTTGTCTAGTACTTTATTTACATTTACCTGACCACTCTCATATTTCATCATATTTCTTTTACAGAGTTTTTCCTTTTGCAGGCATTATTCATGTCATGTGTAACACACTGTATAACAGGTCCCATTTCTGGAGCAACACAAATGAACATTTGAAATCTGTATTGAGATACGTACAGCACAACAGTGGCACGACATGTTATGTGTACTAGGAGGATTATATTATGTCCCCTGCACGTTTTATGGTATGACAGTTATTCATTCGATTTCTCTACACAATCGTCTTGGTCCGTCCTCACAATCTTCGTACACGCATGAACATCAACTGTAGAAAAAGGCAAGATGTACAGGGCATACAAAGATTTGGAGAGTCCCAACATTTTACATTTTCTAATGGTATGAAAATGAACTATAAAAATGCAACTGCAAGAAGCTTTATGACATGGCATTTGAACCTAGTCATTCCAATGCATGTTGTCCCTGCTGTTTATAACTGTTGTTGATAACAAATATGTGTGAGTGATATAAACAAAAAAATGCATGTGCTTATTCTTTCTTAATTCGGGGTGCCTTATGATATGTACTACGCAGTACCTCTGCTTTTTCACCAAAACGTCCCTTCGAGCGCCAGTGCTCTTGATTATCTGCACGCCACCTTTTCAGATCGGAAACACCTTTCATTGCTTCCTGAACGGCCTCCGGGCGTTTGTTGCCTGAGCACCCCTTTGTTGGGGAACCTCGCAAATTTAAGACATCACTTGCTGGTGTGCCTCGTCGCAGTTGATCAGAGCAGTCTTCCACCTGTGTGAGCACATGTTCTAAGGCCTTGCTGTCTGTGCAGTAGTAAGCTAGGCTTTTTGCTCTGTCTAGCTCTCTTAGCAGCTTTGCTCTCAGTGTGCTCATGTTAGGAGGACGTGACATTTCCAAGTTGAAGGTCCCTTCTGGAACATTACTTGGCACATGCAGGGCGGTATCTTCATTCACGTCGTGTTCTGGACAGCTTTGAATCTGCGGACTTATGTGGTTATCAAGTGCCAAGTAATGGCCCATTGCGATATCCTTCAGGAAGCTTTTCAAATCCCCATGTTGTATCCAGGGTAAAAATGACACAGAAGTGCTTACATGGACGCTGGTGCATCTTAAAATCTTGACCATGCACAGCTGGGCACAGAAAAGTCCACAAAGTATTGCGTTCCGTCCCAATAGGCACTCTTTACATAAAAGGTGCCATCATGATGGCCTGCCGTCATGGAGTCTGTCTTGAAATCATTTGCTGCAGAAAGCCTGCTCATGATATGCAGCACCACAC
The DNA here is from genome assembly GCF_037126465.1 of Ornithodoros turicata. NCBI lineage: Eukaryota > Metazoa > Arthropoda > Arachnida > Ixodida > Argasidae > Ornithodoros > Ornithodoros turicata. The sequence continues at coordinate 83,389,312 of NC_088202.1, read as the reverse complement.
CACGTGGTCTATCTTGTAAGTTAGGTGGCACTGCATCATGATATAGCCTGTATTGTGAGGAGAACCGCAAGTTTTCTCTCTGAAATTGCATTTCCCTGTCAGCCAAGAATGTCCATAGTGCTTGAAAAAAGCCTGTTAAGCTTCGACGGCCGCTGCTGGACATCAGATAATGTTCTTTGAGCATTTCATTTTGTGCCTCTGTCCCATTATTGGTTGTGATTAGCAGCCCAGGTCTAAAGCACGACACCCAAATTTCTTTCACAGGAAGCCAGTGGTTCTCAACATAGCTACGGTATGCAGCATTGTTGGCCCATAGATCGCTGGAGTACATTTGCTCGAGAGATGCAGTGAACTCATCTGGGGTATGTGACCTTGCGAGCTGACGCAATAGACACGGTGCTAGGTTTCTGTCCGTGATATTATTTTATTTTCTTCGACACCATCGCTCCCAGGCTTGTTCTCTGTGGAAGTCACTGGAACAGTGTGATTCGACTTGACGGGAATGTTGAATTGATAGCATTTACTTCTCCCTGACTGAAGTCGACCATCCAGTACTTTGGGTTTAAATTAGGACACCATGTTTTAAAATTTCCAGCGCAGCAGAAATGCATTCAGCAGTTTCGAACTGCACAACAAAAACACCGCCAATGACATAGTCTGTTGACGACTTCACAACGAGAAAGAACAAAGGAATAAGTGCGTAATCTGTTGTTTTGTGTGTGGCGTCTAGGCATATGGCATCACTTGCATATTTCGCCAGGGCAGACCTCATAAAAGCAGTTTGCATACAGAACATCAGTGATTGCTCACATTCATTTGACACACTTTGGAGAACATTGTCTTCCTTACTCTGCAGTGGTGCTGGGTTTTCCTCTTGCTGCTTGCACGGTTGAAAGAAGTATTTTCCCGTAGGGTCCTTCTTTTGTGTGCTTTCGACCAGCTTGAACGCATTAATCTGGTCACTGGAACTGTATGTATCTCTTCGTATTGCAGACTGTATATGTGAGCGGATGTCTTCACGCGTTGGATAGAATGCCCTGCAGGTATTTTGTGGCTTCTGTTTCTCTGCGAAGAGGACATCTTCAACATAGAAACGGAGGCATTCTTGTACCTCAGTGACAGATGTGATGCCCTGCTGGACAAGGAGGTTTATCTTCGCTGACACATCAGCATCCATTGGCTGTGCATAGCTCAATGCCATGCCGAAGGTGTGCTCTGTATGACTATCTTTTGTTGAGAGGGCCACATAAATTCTCGCTTGGCGTGTGACATGTTCACCATCCAATGCAAGTGCATGCTCCAGACTCTACAGTTTTGCTTTGAAAAGTTCCTTCTTTTTGTATGCAGAAGAGCTGAGTGTAAGTTCTACCTGCAATGTATCAACAAAACTTCAGAGGAGAGCATGTAGTTTAGCCACGGACATAGCAAGAAAGGTACTCTGGGAGTTTGAACCCACCGTACTTTTAGTAGTTAATTAGGAAAGGGAACTAAGGAAGATACTTCCATTCTCATGTAGATTGCTAACAGAACCCTTCCCGAAATATCTGAGTGACACATGAATGTTTGTGGCACAGTGACATTGTCTTTTATGCAAGAAACTGTTGCAAACATTTGAAGTATAGAAGTTATACTAGAACACGTACACCCATGGACGGGGAGTTTCAAATTTGCTGGAGGGGGGAGGGGGCTGGTGTGTAACAAACCATTGCGGTGGGGGCTTAGTGTAACCTAACCTAATGTATAATCATAGCTGCTGCCCCACAATATATTGGGGGGGGGGGGTTATGTGCACACCCAAACAATGTATTGTATGCTACATGTTTGGCAGGCCATTAATGCTAACTGCTATTTATCTCTCTATCGTTGCTTATTCCAGTTTTTTTGTTTTTTTTTTTCATAGAAGGAATAGTTGCAAATTATGATTTTTAGATTTGCATGGGTTCAGCTATTGACATGACAAGTCAGCACTGTAATAGATGAGTTCGGAAAACCCCGGAGTGCTTACCGTCGCTTTGAACTGTGGGAGTTTACTAATACGAAATGACCAGCTCCCGTGGCATAGTGGTCAGAGTGATAGCTTTCCACGCCGAGACCAGGAGGTGACGCAGGTTCGAATCCTGTCACCGGCTGTGCTGTCTGAGGTTTTCCATGGGTTTTCCGAAGACTTTCCAGATGAATGTCGGCAGAGTTCCCCCTGAAGTCGGCCCAAGACGCATACTAACCACCCCCCCCCCTGTCCCCACTCCTTCCTGCTGTCCTCTCTTCATCTGTCCACGTCTGTACCCCGCTCATAGCCACAGTTGCTTCGCGGCGCTAACACGGAACGGAAAAAAAAACTAATACGAAATGAACGGGTGGCCTCCAAACTGTTCCGGTTTCTCCCCTACCGGTCCGTTGTACACGACGTGTCGAGGTCAGTGAAAGCAAAATGTGAAGAATTATTCTTCGTTCCCCCGCTCAGCAAGCGCACAGAATGCAATGCGTGCGCAAAGAGCACTGGGATTTTCTGAACTCATCTATTCAAACCGATATGAAATTGGAATGCGGAGAAAATAAGAAGTGGCACTCACAGTATACTCTGGAAACATCTCAATCTATGCATCATTTCTTCTTTGATCCTTGAAGCTTCATTTTTTTTTCTTGCAAATGTTGTTGCATCCCAATCCACAGCAGTTTTTTCTTGTGTCTTGAAAAAATTCCAGGAAAGAAAGCAACAGTGAGCAGATGAATGATGTAATATACTTGCGGAACTTGGGTGATGTTGCTCACTGCTTTGGCTTCAGTGCCTAAATCCCCTGTCTTTCCTCTAATTTTTTTTTAAATTCCGTGTTAGCGCCGCGGAGCAACTATGGCTATGAGCGGCGTACAGACGTGGACAGATGGAGAGAGGACAGCAGGAAGGAGTTGGGTACAGGGGGGTTAGTATGCGCTCAGGGCCGACTTCAGGGGGGAACTGTGTCGACATTCGTCTGGAAAGTCTTCGAAAAACCCAGTGAAAACCTCAGACAGCACAGCCACTGACAGGACTCGAACCCGTGTCACCTCCCAGTCTCGGCGTGGAAAGCGGTCATCGTAACCACTATGCCACGGGGGCTGGTCTTCTCTCCTCTAAACACTGCCTAAAATCACCTTCACTGTGCTGTGGGGCATAACATATTGAAATCACCAATATACATATCAAATTGACTAGACATAATGCTGAACTAAATTTTGAATTTACGACGACTCTATTCTAGAATAGAGGTCTCATCTCTCATCAGAATGGAGATATTAGCGATTAACCTAAAGTCAGACACTGAAGACATTGTCTTGCAGCCGCAATGCAAATTCCACTGCATGGCGTTCCGTCCAAGTGGTAACGTAAGGTTACTACACTTCCTTCGTTGAGCAGTGACAGAGCCAAGATTCGCAGATGAGAAGCACATTTTGAATTTTACATAGATGGACCAAACTATATTCAGGTGAACCATACATGATTTGTGCTAACACAAAAGTGCCTCACGTGTCGCCTCTAATTTGCTCCCATTGAATAGGAAGTCCACGAGAGTGGATGTCGTGATTTATACCTTTTCCCATGGTGTCACAAAACGGGATTAGCCCTTATGATCACACTTTTGTGCCTAAACCAAGCTTTATTATGATTATTATTATTATTGTGTGTGGGAGGGGATTGAAAAGCAGGTTTTTTTAGTGCCTCTCCATGTGGGGCCTAGATGTCACATTGCTATGTTAATTATGTAGGACTTCCCCATGCATACTTGCAGTAGCTCCACTGCTGTGGACACCGTGGCGCTCCCTTCCAAACACACATCCTTTGGTGCACTTAGAGACAATCCTGAAGGGGCAGCTAAGTTCAATTGGCAGGATGCATCCTTTCTGCTTTGCGGCGGTGCTAAGGAGGTTAAGAATGAACAGAATGTGAGCTTCTGTGAGTGTTTCTGCTCAATGAAACTCATTGATGAGGGTCATTTAAGTGCTGTATCTGATGAAGGACATTAAGGAAAACTTTCAGATGGATACATTTGGTGTAACAGATTACCCATTGTGAACAGTTTGAGAAAGCTAACTATACAGGGTGTTCAAAATCAAGCTTTCACGACCGCTACGCAAACAGAGCGATGACAGGAAACCGGATGATAACTTTACGCTACTTTTGTAAGAAACAGGTGCTGCTAATTATGTAGCACTTTCTTTCGTTCGCCTATTTATAAATAGGGAGTGACTTTTTCGGGTTAAATGACCTTCTCAGATTCGGGGGGCAAAAATCGGGCGCTATTTTTAAATCTGTAATTCGGGGAGAAATCGGGCCATAATTGTGCCTTTGGGTGTTATCGGGTGCTTTTGTTTCTCCTCTTGCCAATTAAGTACTTTCCTAATCTCTCTTTTTTGTTGTTGCTTTTTGCGGGGTCGTGACCTTCCAGCGGTAATCCCCGAAGGGACAGACAGTGGTGACACACATGGGTGTATTGCTGGAAACGTAAGTGACCCCTGCAGCTTCTTATATTCTGCATGTGTTACACGTGGCTACCTTTGTTCGTCTTCAGTGGAAACGTCACTAGAGGATCTCATAGTGACTGCAATTCGGGGAGAAATCGGGTTTAACCCGAATCGGCCGGAGGTCAGTTCGGGGCGGAATCGGGTTTAACCCGGAAAAGTCACTCCCTCTTTATAAAGTGCTAGTGAAAGCTCAATTTTGAACACCCTGTATTAGCAGTACACACTGCTAACGTACATCGCATTTAGAAGCAGTTCCAAAGAGGAAAGGAGCAGTATAAAATAACCGAAGATGCAGACATTTAATTTTGTGCCAATATTTGTGGCTATTATTGACGCATTGCCTGCATGACACGACAAAATGTCTATAAACAGAAGCTCGAGTGCACTCACCTTTCTCGACTTCTGGGTGTGTCGAGTCGACACCTCCGTTTGGAATGAGACATTAATGTCGGCAAGCTCACGTTCAAATTCTTTGAGAACATCGTCAATGTGGAGGTACCCGATCCAGTTTCGCTCTACTTTCTGAGCTTCTTTAAGATACCTACGCATGATTTCTTCCTCCTTGCGAAGTTCGTCTTCAGAGACCCGAGACATCGTCCAACGAGCAAAACGCGCGCGACTATTGTACGGGCGTCACTGCTTGCGACTAGCCACTATCTGTTTTTCTCTCGTTGTCCCTGCACTATATTGATTTAGTGCACCTTATTCCAAGGACTGTGCAAGAAAAAGGGAACGCGGACCCTCAAAGGGCAATAAAAACGAAGAGTCCCCTCCCACGCATAGCAAAGATAGAGCGCCTCCCGCGCATATTTGCTAGTGACCTAACCGTGGATTCTTCGTGTTACACTTCCTTGGTCTGTGTATAAAAGTATCTTGTGTATTTATATTCGACTATCAGCTAACTGCTGTTTTTGTTTCGTTTCTTTCTTTCCACCCTTGTGGCAAAGGATCGTAGTCTCACTTTTCGCCTCTAATCTGCTCCCATTGAACGGAAAGTCCCTCAGAGCTGATGCCGTGATTTATTCCTTCAATATGTACACCTGAAATATATACTTATATGTATATAGAAGTAAGATGAAAACGGTGCGGACAACAGATTTTAGGGAAGTTCGAATGCACACTAGTTTATTTAACAGGGAAACATCAAAACACCATACCTAAAGCTATGGGGGAAAGATCGGCGTTCCGACAGTGGAACAGCCTTCCTTTGATTATGTCATACTCCCAATGCACACATACTGACATACCTATCCCATACATGTGTCAAAAAGATACAATGTGGATCGATTTAATTGAATCTCTGCTTTGTAAGGTCCTTTATCCAGTTTTCCATTCAACCGCAAAAGACTCTTATTTATTTATTTGGAGTACAGTCTACAACATGAACTGTAGGTCATGAACTGTAAGAGCCTATTGAAGCAGTTGCGTTTGTCATGCACGTACGTATATATATCAGTGATGGCCACTAACTACTTCTACAGTAGTTTAACTATAACTACTAACTACTTTGTGATTGAGTAGTTTAACTAGTAGTTCAACTACTTTTCTGGGGAGTAGTTAAAACTACTTTTTAACTACTGCAATGTAGTTTAACTACATCTATAACTACTTAACGTTGTCCACCAACACCAATTCCTTGTAGTGTTCTTGGACACCTAAATATCAATCACAAGCAATAATAAACTTTGGCTCAAGCCATTGCTACGATCGTCAAATACAAAGCTTGCGGCGGGAATCTTTCTGTGCCTACGCGATAAACTAAGTTTCAGAATTATTTCACAGCAAATGGGGCTTCACTAGACAAGCATTAAAAGTGAAGATTTAGTACACACGCACGACACAATTGCTCTACACCTCCGTTCTCATCAAACAAGTAGCTCAAGGTAAAAGTCGGCAGCACTCTCGTATCGGAAACGGACCAGTATTGAAAAAATGGCTAGGAAGCAAGCGAGCTGGTGAAGATGATGCATAATATAAAAACCCCGAGACTAGGGAACACGAAGGGACAGACACAAGACGACTTCGTGTTGTGTCTGTCCTTTCGTGTTCCCTAGTCTCGGGGTTTTTACATTATGGACCAGTATTGTTATGCTGCGAGGAGACCGCCGTTCCATTCTGCGACGCCTCGTGACACCCCTGGCTTCCCGCCAATGGACAACCGACATTCTCCCCCCTCTATGTTGAGCAGAGTTGATCCAACGCTCGCTTTCCGCATGCCACGAAACACCTCTCGTCAAGATGCTGCATTAATGCACCGAATGCGCCTCGATGTGGCCTTTACAGCTGTGGCGTTACCGCTTGAGACAAGTTTACTCTCCCACCTGCTGCCACTGTGGTGCTCTTGAGGATCTGGAGCATATTCTTCTTCACTGCCCCCAATACCAACCTTCCCGAACCGCACTCTCCAAGTCTCTTCATCAGCTGGACTCTCGCCCCTTCTCCCTACCAAAATTGCTTGGTCCCTGGCCCGATCCAGCCCAGCAACGCTCTGCGCTCGAAGCTCTTTTGACATTTCTGGGCACCATCGGACTTCGGTCGTTATTGTGAAGGGACTCGTTATTTTATTCCCCACATTCCCACCAGCAATGGGGTAGAGTATCGCCTCTGGCGATGAAACTCCCCACTCTCCAAAGTCAAAATGAAGTTGTTGTTGTTTGGAAGCACAATCGTTCCGTAAAGCTTGCGGCACAATCGGAAGTAGTTGGCGCCTTCACGAACCTAACTACTGTAGTTAACTACTTAAAATAGTAGTTTAACTAGTAGTTGCCACTACATTTCTGCATGTAGTTGATAACTACTTTGTAACTACAATCAAGTAGTTTAACTAGTAGTTTAACTACATGTAGTTAACTACAGGTCATCACTGATTATATATATATATATATATATATATATATATATATATATACGTATATATATACGTAGGGCTCGATATATAGCGCTCGATATATAAGGGAAATATGCCGCGACCACCGTAGATGAGAAGTAATTGTCACACCCAAGTACTTATACTCTTCGACCTGTGCAATTACCTTATCACTAATGGCATATGAATACTGATGGACTACCTTTTTGTTGGAAATTCGTAAAAATGCACTTTTACTAGAATTAATCTCCATCCCCACTGGTCACACCAATCATAGATATTGGACAAGGAGTTCAGCAAGGCAATTTGATCGGTCTCTGACTTAAATAAAATAAACGGATTCGAACACCTGGGTACGCACAACTAATGATATCGTTAATATAAATAAAATAGATTATATGGTTCAACGGTTTCAAGGCACTGTCAGACATGGTCATATTAACCGAGTCTGTACAAAACTAATCGAGCAGCGCTGTGCGATGACAATTCGTGCGCCACTTTCAAGGTTTCATGAGTTTTGGTACTTCACCCGCTAGTAAAAAATGTCAAGCGCGTAGATTTGTTGAACGTTGGTTGTGGAAGGAAAACACCGTTCCACTTGTTGCCCACACTCTGGCTTTTCTCACCATAGAGTTCGCCCTGCAGGTTTCCTGCGTTTATGTTACTTAATTGTCAAGTAATTCAGGATCTTGGAAACGTATCTCCCCAAAAACTGACCTTGGCATTGACATATTTCTTACGCGAAATGTAAAACTTGAAATCCCACTGGGTTCATGAACTGACTTCGCCATAGTCTGTCCAGAAGGACCATAATGATGATACACGACTATCTTACCTTTTCAGAGCTACGTTATTGCTTTTTTGGACTTGGATACCACATGTCAAACTAACATAAACAGGTTATAGCCACAAAGACGCGGGCTGTCTGTGTTGTGTGAAACGCTTCTTAAGATAGTATACTCAGGCTTTGTTTAGCACTCTTAAAGGAGCAGTCTAGAGGCCCACAACTTTGTTTCTGTTTTTGGTCAGTACGGAATGTTAGGCGGCCGAAAACAGTTTTCCCACAATTAGTGCAACCGTAGCGAAATTGGGACGCCTGCAATAGCTCCCCGAACCTCCCGTGCGCGAAACACCTTCCTTCGCCTTCACGATAGGCACGTGATGAGCGCCACCACGCGCGTCACTATGTGACGCAAGTGGTAAGGACGCTCCTCATTGGACCTGGGATCACATGATCGAGGAGAGCAACATCGCGCAGGCCGGAGCGTCTGCTACTGCTTCGGAGACACCATGTGTTCTCGGGCTACGTGATATCCGAAATGGAGGGTTTGAAAGCTCTCCACGACACAACCACGATTTTTTGGGACCGCAGACACCACGGGAAGAACGAGTGGTGTAGCCCGAAATTAACTGCGCTTGTACAGCGAAAACCCCGTGCTCCCCGACAGTGTGCAGCCTGTCCGACCGTTTTCACCGCGCACTTGGTTCAGTGGCTAACAGGTGGCGACACAATACCGCCGCCATCGCTTGCTTTCTGCTACTATGAATTTTGAGATTGCACAGAAGCCACGGATAATTACTCTTGTGATCGTAATCTTTTCTCAGGCTGCATATATGCTTTGTTTTTTTTAGAAAACGTGACATAAATCATAAAAGAATAGAGGTCAACAAGAAACAGCTCGCAATGTTCGTAGCAGACGGTTTTTCCTACGAACGAATGAGGGGCTCTCTACCACCAACGTCACAGTAGAGTGGGTGTGGTCTGCAGTTGGAGCGCTCCGGCCTGTCACCGCGACAGCGACTTTTCCAAATTAATTTCACCGTGGTGAAACAACTTTGGACAGAAATATTTTGTGGGAATGCTTTTCACATACTGCTTTACAAGATGACAGCAGTTTTTGGCCATGTTAGATACCACTTTATGACCACTTTGTGACATCCGCTACATGCCAACTTAAACGTGCCACGAAACCCTATAACATCACTCCTTACGCACAGACCCTTCCCTTCCTTTCCTAATCTTCATTACCTTTCCATGCACATGTTTCTCACATATCATGGATTCAGGTATATGTCGATATCTGAGATGCCGTGCCTGGACTTCTCTACCCGACGTAACGTGAGATGAACCCGCATCAAGCAGACACTGAAGCGACGAGCAATATAATAATGGTGTTGCATGGGAAAGCAAACGTTGTTACCGTCACGTCTCCGTACAAACCAGGGCTTTTGTTACCCCAAGCAAGCGTTGTAGTGTTGTCGACAGGCCTGCCTTCGAGAAAAAGCAGCGTTCAACATCCACGAGGGACTTGGCTTTCTGTAACTGTTGATGACCCAATACGTTCATGCTTCTTTTTCATCTTCATGCCGAAAACTGTATTTACCTCGAGGGATGTGTCTTGTGTACGCAAGTAAGAATGCCCTTTCAACCTGTTCGGGCAGCCTTTTGTACGTACAGTGTGCGCCAAAGCTTGTTTTATGCGAGCCATTTTAGCTTATAGACCTATCCCTGTTTACAAAAAGTGACGTCAGATGGTACAACAGCGCCGCCAACTTGGTAGAGTGGAACTACTATAGCAAAAAATCAATAAGACACAGGAAAGCCACGTATAAATGTGGCTTCTCATATTGTAAGATTGTATTGCAATTCTTTACATATTGTTAGTTGTATGGCCTTGTTCTGCTCCACTCTCCGGTAGCCCTATCTTTTCAGTAGCCCTTTCTAAAGATGGCTACCGGGCTCTTCCGTCTTCTGGAGCCTGACGGGCACTAGTTTCTCTCTGAGTGCGTGTGGTGTCTGGCGCTATACAAAGCAAGCGCGAACTAAGTCGTAATAACAAATCGCATTCCGCACAGGATTACGACGTCGATTTTCAGACGATGCAATTCTTGGGATGAAGCCTTCTTTTGTTTCCGCGGTGGACTGGGAACGCGAATAAAGACACGAAAGCGAGTAAAAACGTAACCTCATTTGTGTGTACCACTAATACAAAGAAGCCATCCGTGAACCGTGACCCAACCAACCGTGACCTTCGTGAAGGAATATGGCTATGTGAAACGGCGGTGTTCTCCTCCCGCGCTGTTTCGGTTTCACTATGTCTACCAACGTCATGATTACGTCACGGTGACGTTTCCTCGGTAGAGGTCCATTAAAGGAGTACAGAGGGCCATCCAAAATATTTTCAGTTTAAGACATCTGATGAATGTATATGCGTTAATTTGCAGAACAGCACAAAAGGTTTTGATGCATGCAGTTCCCCCTCCCCTCCAAAAAAAAAGTACACCAACACAGTCGCGCTCGTTCACTCTCGACTCGCCTCCCGGGGTGTAACAAGGAGGAGAGGGACGACCTATGACGTCATAACGTCTACGCCGTCAGTCGAGATCAGCGCCTGTCTTTTTCCTTTTGTGCGTGAGGGCTTTCTTCTTTTGTAGTTTCCAAACCTGTTCCCTCGGGGGGGGGGGGGATTAGGAATGAACCGTTTCCATGTACGTATCGCCCCTGGTGTCGGCGAGCAAAACTTCGTATTTTAACCCCAAATGAGCGAGGGGCACTTTTCGGACTGGCACGTCGCGTGGGGAAGTAGCAAGGGAGGACTTAAAAGAAAAAAAAACAATGAGGAAAGAGTGAAAGCGTATTGTACTGATTAAGAGTACAACGCGTCGTCAAGTGTCGGCCTCGAACGTCTGAACCAACCTTGACACCGATTACCTACCCAAAAAATGGCAGCCGCCTGCAGGTGCCTGAGCATGCGCATATGCTTACTCGGAAAAGGTCCATTGAAAGGGTGACCGTGGGCTTGGAGGACTTCAGTGTCCCGCCGGAGTTTCCCTGCGGGCAATGCTTCTTCAGAGCCCTGAACAGCTGACTAGCAGACGATACTCTTAACCAACCAGCGCACGCGGACAGGTATGGCGTCAGCGCAAGGTCACAGGCTGGTACTGCTCTCCACCACCGTTGCGCACGGTCGCTTTTTCCGACTTTTTGTCCTTGGGTATGTCCGGCTTCCAAAGTTGCAATAGACGATATTTGCATGATTTTTAACTTGGGTATGTCCGAGTTCCAATAGACCAGGGGTGTCGAAGTGGCGGCTCGCGTGGCCGCTCAGCAAAAAATAAAATAAAAAATATCCGGGCCAAGCTTCATGGCCTTATCATTGGGCTCTGTACTGATGCAGTTTATCTTACGTTAATTAGT